>NC_087309.1:15177932-15490432 GCF_015220805.1 Pogoniulus pusillus
ATGTCACAGACAATAAGAACACACAAAACTCTGCTGTGTTTGGTGTACTAAGAAACTCACTTTGCCCTTTTTTTTGATTTTTTTTTTGATATTTATGCTAATAGTAGTGTTTGCACAGCATATTAGAGCCATGCATTTCAGCATGCTTTGATCAAGACTGTCAGTAATTCTGCTTAAAACATGTTTGATGTTATAATTTAGCAGAAGGTAAAAGATTGCTCTAGATTTAAGCCTGGCACTATGCCTAGGAGTGATATTTTAAAAGAAATTCATAGCAATGCCATTGGTTACTTAGATTTATTTATTTTTTCATAGAAGTGTGTTAGTCTGTATCAATTCATGTAGGAAGCTTGGTTGACTAATCCACCAGATCTAGAGTATAAGACAGCAAAATAAATTCTCAACAGAGGGTGACTGTTATTTCCAGACAGTTGTAGCTTGTTCCTTTTTCTGTGTCGATTTCTGTTTTGGTTTTGGTCAGCAAGCACCTTGAAATTACTTGAACAGAGAGGGAGGAAGATCTTGTCTTTTATGACAGGCTCTTCTCAGTGATGTCTGGTGTCAGAACAAGGGCAACAGGTGCAAATGAGAGCATAGGAGGTTCCATATGAACTTTTTAATTGTGAGGGTGACAGAACACTGGAAGACCCTGCTCAAAGGCTGTGGAGTATCTTTCTCTGAAGACATTCAAAACCCAGATGGATGCATTGCTGTGTGACCTACATTAGATGATCTTGGTCTGGCAGGGGGTTGGACTAGATCTTTCAAAGTCTCCTTCAACCCTTAACATTCTGTGATACTGTGATTTGGTGTTTGCCAGCTATGATTGCTTGGGTAATAACATACTCTGTTATATTAGGTACAGTGGAATAAGTGTTATGAGGAGCAGCTGAGGTAAATAGGACTGTTTAGTCTGAGGAAGCAGAATCTGAGAGGAGACACTATCATCCTCTACAATTATTTGAAAGTGCAATATAGAAAGGAAGATGCTGGTCTATTCTCACAGCTAATTAGTGACAGAAGAAGAGGGAATGGATCAAGCTGAACCAGGGTAGCTTTAGGCTAGACATTAGGAAAATAAATTTCACTGAAAATGTAGTCACGGATTGCAACATGGTACCCCAGGAGGTGGTTTAAGCCACCATCCATGGATGTGTTTAAAGGTCGGATGTGGTGCTTAGTGATATAATTTAATTATGAACTTGGTAGAGTTGGGTTAATTGTTAGACCTGATGACCTCAAGGTCTATTCCAACTTGAGCAATTCTGTGATTTCTATGGAAATATTAACTACACTTAGTGTTTTGTCTTCTGATCACAAAAAGTAATAAATTAATATTTTGTTTTGCTGCATTGGTTTCTATTTCTGTGGTGCAAAGAAATTGCAGATCAACTGTTCTGAACCAGAAGGAAAGCCAAAATACATTTTTACCTATGATGTATTTAAGGACAGAGAAGAAAAAAATACCTGTCTTCCATAATTTCTTCTCCAGCATTCATACTGCAAGGAAATCAGATGAAAGAGGATGTAAGTGTGTCATGATGCATTTTGCTGTTCAGTAACACAGTAAGATGGCACTGTAGTTCTTTACCTATTTACATCTGCACTGGAATATTAGGAATCACAGAATCATAGAATCATGGAATCAACCAGGTTGGAAGAGACCTCCAAGGTCATCCAGTCCAACCTATCACCCGCCCTAGCCAGTCAACTAGACCATGGCACTAAGTGCCTCATCCAGACTTTTCTGAACACCTCCAGGGATGGTGCCTCCACCACCTCCCTGGCAGCCCATTCCAATGCCAATCACTCTCTCTGGGAAGAACTTCCTCCTAACATCCAGCCTATACCTACCCCGGCACAACTTGAGACTGTGTCCCCTTGTTCTATTGCTGGTTGCCTGGGAGAAGAGGCCACCCCCACCTGACTACAATGTCTCTCCAGGTAGTTGTAGACAGTATTAAAAGATCACCCCTGAGCCTCCTCTTCTCCAGCTAAACAACCCCAGCTCCCTCAGCCTCTCCTCATAGGGTTGTGTTCCAGGCCCCTCACCAGCCTTGTTGCCCTTCTCTGGACATGCTCCAGCACCTCAACATCTCTCTTGAATTGAGGGGCCAGAACTGGACACAGCACTCAAGGTGTGGCCTGACCAGTGTTGAGTACAGGGGTAGAATAAACTCCCTCGTCCTACTGGCCACACTGTCCTGGATGCAGGCCAGGATGCCATTGGCTCTCTTGGCCACCTGGCACACTGCTGGCTCATCTTCAGCTTACTATCTATCAGTACTCCCAGGTCCCTTTCCTCCTGGCTGCTCTCCAGCCACTCTGTCCACAGCCTATAGTGCTGCTTGGGGCTGTTGTGGCCAAAGAGCAGAATCCTGCACTTGGCCTTGTTCAATCTCATCCCATTGGCCTCTGCCCACCCATCCAGCCTGTCCAGGTCCCTCTGCAGGGCTCTCCTACCCTCCAACAGATCAACACCTGCTCCTAGCTTGGTGTCATCTGCAAACTTACTGATGCTGGACTCAATCCCCTCATCCAGATCATCAATAAAGATATTGAAGAGTACTGGGCCCAGCATTGATCCTTGGGGCACACCACTAGTGACTGACTGCCAACTGAATGAGGCACCATTCACCACCACTCTCTGAGCTCTGCCATCCAGCCAGTTCTTGATCCAGCACAGAGTGCATCTGTCCAAACCATGAGCTGCCAGCTTGGCTAGGAGCTTCTTGTGGCAGACAGTGTCAAAGGCTTTGCTGAAGTCCAAGTAGACTACATCCACAGCCTTCCCCCATTCACCAAGCGGTAACCTGATCATAAAAGGAGATCAGGTTGGTGGGATAGGACCTGCCCTTCCTAAACCCATGCTGGCTGGGCCTGATCTCTTGGCCATCCTGTAGGTGCTTTGTGATGGCACCCAAGATGACCTGTTCCATGACCTTGCCTGGGCACTGAGGTCAGGCTGACAGGTCTGTAGTTTTCTGGCTCCTCCTTACGACCATTCTTGTGAATGGACATCACATTGGCCAGCTTCCAGTCTTCAGGGACCTCTGCAGTGAGCCAGGACTGCTGCTGATAAATGACGGAGAGTGGCTTGGCCAGCTCATCTGCCATCTCTCTCAGCACCCCAGGGTGGATCCCATCTGGTCCCATGGACTTGTGAGGATCAAATGACGCAGCAGGTCCCTTACTTCCTACTCATGGATTAGAGGGGGACTATACTGATCCCTGACTCCATCCACCACTTCAGGAGTCCATCTGTCCTGGAGACAACCTGTCCCACTCTTGAAGATTGAGGCAAAGAAGGTGTTAAGCACCTCTGCCTTTTCCTCATCCTTTGTCACTATGTTCCCCTCTCTATCTAATAAGGACTGGAGGTTGTCCTTGGCCCTTCTCTTGCCATTCATATATTTAAAGAAACATTTTTTATTTTCCTTGACAGCCGTGGCCAGCCTAACCTCCAAGTGGGCTTTTGCCTCTCTAATTTTTGCTTTACAAGACCTAGCAACATCCTTGAAATTTTCCTGGGACACCTCCCCTCTTTTCCAAAGGTGATACACTCCTTTTTAATCTTTAATTCCTTCAGCTGCTCCCTGCCCATCCAGTCTGGCTGCCTCACTCTTGGCTCTTCCAGCTCAGTGGCACTTCCTGCTCCTGTGCCCTCAGGAGTTCTTTCTTGAAGTAGGTTCAACCTTCCTGGACCCCTTTGTTTCTAAGGGCTATTTCCCAAGGAACTTTCTGAATTAGTTCCTTAAATAGGCTGAAGTCTGCCCTTCGGAAGTCCAGTGTGGAGGTTCTGTTGATGCCCCTCCTGGTTTCTCCATGTATTGAAAACTCTATAATTTCATGGTCACTGGACTCCAGGCAGCCTCCAACCACCACATCCCCTACCAGCCCCTCTCTATTTGTGAGCAGGCGGTCAAGCAGGGCTGCCCCTCTGGTAGGCTCACGTAACAGCTGGGATAAGAAGTTGTCTTCCACACACTCTAGAAACTTTCTAGACTGCTTCTTCTCTGCAGTGTTTAAGTCCCAGCAGATGTCTGGCAGGTTAAAGTCGCCCACCAGAACAAGGGCAGGTGATCTTGAGGCAGCCTAAAGTTGTTTTAAAGAGTAATAAATCAACCTCTTCTTCTGGGTTGGGTGGTCTATAACAGACTCCAACCAGGATATCAGTCTTGTTTGCCTTCCCCTTGTTTCTCACCCATAATGACTCAATTTGATCATCCTTGATTTCTACCTCCATGACATCCAGAGCCTCCCTAATATACAGAGCCACTCCCCCACCCTTTCTCCCTCACCTGTCTCTCCTGAAGAGTCTGTAGTCATTGATTACAGCACTCCAATCATGTGAGCCATCCCACCACATTTCAATGATGGTGACAATATCATAGTTTTCCTCCAGCACCAGAGCTTCCAGCTCCTCTTGTTTGTTACCCATACTTTGTGTGTTAGTGTACATGCACTTCAGCTGGGCTGCTGCTTTTATCCCTAGCTCTAGCCTACTGCCCTCAATTGCTTTTGATTTGTCTCTGGTGCTGTCATGTTTAACTCCCTCCCCCTTCCACTCTAGTTTAAAGCCCTCTCAACAAGCCCAGACAGCTTATGTGCCAGGGTCCTTCTCCCCTTCTGTGTCAGTTGTATCCCATCTGTTGCTTGCAGACCTGTGGCAAAATGAAATTCCCCAAGATCAAAGAATCCAAAGTTATGTCGGAGGCACCAACCTCTGAGCCACTTGTTCATCAAATACACTTTCCTATTCCTCTCTGTATTCCAATCTGTGACTAAGGGTATAGATGAAAAGACTACTTGTGCCCCTGCTCCCTCAACTACTTTTCCCAGTGTCTTAAAGTCCCTTTTGATAGCTTTTAGCCCTTTGTTATTAATCTCGTCATTGCCTGCCTGTATAACTAATAAGGGATAGTAATCAGAGGGCTGCACTACAGTAGGCAGCCTCCTGGTAACATCCCTGACCCGGGCTCCAGGGAGGCAGCAGAGCTCCCTGTGGAAGGGGTCTGGCCGGCATATGGAGCCCTCTGTTCCCTGCAGAAGGGAGTCACCAATAACAATTACCCTTCTCTTTTTCTTCGGGTACTTGTTCTGTGTGAGGGGGCAACTGATTTGTTTCAGTTGCCCTCCCAGCCAGTGATGCTTCTGCCTGCTCCAAGATCACCTCATCCTCAACCTCTAGTGCCCTATATCTGTTGTGTAAGGGCAGCTGGGGATGTGAAGATGGCTGGAAGGGTTTTCCCTTGCCCCTTCTGGCAGGCACCTGCATCCATTCTCCTTGGTTGCTTAGCTAGTCTCCCTCTGGCAAGGGGGACTGCAGAGTATGTTGCTCTCTTTTACATTCCCTTTCAGCCTTCAGGCGTTCCACCTCTCCCTTGAGTTCAGCCACCAGGTTAAGCAGACTATTAATCTGCGCACACCTAATGCAGCCAATGCGTGTGTCTCCCTCGACTTCGAGTGCCAGGCTCCAGCATCCTCACATCCAGACATCTGGACACCTGCATTCCTACAGGTGGGCTCTGTTTGGGTGCCCACAGTTTTACAAGTATTGTACAGCTTGGACTAGTTTGAACTATGTCTGCTTTCCTGAAGGTCCGATGATAGTTAAGTTAGTATGGAGGTTTTTTTTTTTCCCCTGGCGCACGCTGCAGCTGGGCTCAGCAGAGACAGCAGCTAGCTCCTCGTTTAAATCACCCGCTCGTCAGGCACCACCCCCTGCCTCACCTTCCGGTGAGCACTTAGCGCCTGCTGCTCCCTGCCCCCTTCTGGCTCCTCGGATCGAGAGAGCCTCAAAATGGAGGAGAAAAAGGCTTTGAGAAAGCGCGTTTCAGCTGAGCTAGCCTTGGTCCTGCTCTCTCTCTTGCTGAACCAGGCTGAAGGAAGGAGTATAAGACCAGCCAGCCAAACTGGTGAGAAGTGAAATGGCCAAGGTAGATTCCTATTATTACATTCTGTTTCACTTGACATGGTATTGTTAGAATTTTTTTTTTTTTTTTTTAATGCTTCCTTTACTGGACAGATACAGTGAGGAGAATAGGAAATGACACTTGACTCATCTATTGCCCAGCAAAATCTGTAATGAGCATGAATATATAGCCATTCTTCTTACAATTTTGAAACTGCAATCTATGATCCTCCCTGCTTGTCACATCCAATTTGTTCCAGGGCATGTTATACACACTACCACATTTCTATTCAATGGTAGCCTGAAGTTGTAGGAGATTGTGATGAACGTCCCTCTCTAATGACTCTGTAGAACTGAAAAAAACACTGTCATATCAACACTCTAGAGGCTATGTGTATAGGGTTAACACTCCTGGGGAGTGACCCTGAGCCTGACCCTAGGGGTCTTGGCCCCTCCTCAGGGTGGGCCACATCCAGGTGATGGTTAGCCCAGTCCCCCCACTTCCTGCGGTATAAAAAGAGGAGCACTTCCTGCTCCTCGCTCTCTTCCCTTTTCCTCCTTTACCTGCGTTCATGATCGCACACACACACTGATACTGCATACCAGCCACGAGGCAGAGACACCATCACACTACTCGGGTTGTATCCATCCCTGTTTTGTATTTTGCTGTTTTCCCTTTCCTTATCCTTTGTAAACTCCCCTACCTCCAATCCCTTTTTCTAAGTTATTGTTAAACTTTTCCTTTTTAACTTCAAATCGAGTGAGATTGATTTATTGGGGTGTCCCTACCTTTTATCTCTCTCCCTGTCTTTTGGGGAAAGGAGGGGGAGGAGGGGAGGGCACTCTATAAACTCTATAAATTCTATAAATTGTCATTGGGTCTACCAAATTTATAAGAGTCTCTGGGAACTTGCATTTGAACCCAAGACACTATGCAAGTACATGGGTGGAGGAAAAAAAATGATATAGTAATTTATGTTTTCCAGTTTCAAGCTCTTTTCAAGAATATTCAGATTAACATAAAACTATGACCTGAAATTAGGAAAAAAAAAGTGAGATTTTAATTAGCAATGTCCCCCAGAGTGGTTATTTTATTTCGCAGCAGGTGTAGGAGGAACATGTAGTATCAAGACACAGTTAGAAAAATGGAGACACTAAAAAACCCTCCTAGATGTCTTCCCGGGTGACCTAGTCTAGGTGATCCTGCTCTGGCAGGGGAGTTGGACTAGATGATCTTTTGAAGTTCCTTAAAACCCATAACATTTTGTAAGTTTGTGATTCTGTGATTTATAACTTGATCTTTTCTATTTTTGTTGTGCAACCACAGCAAAACAAAAGAGCAACAACAGCCTTGGCTCTGTGGTAAAGGGTTGGACTTGATGATCTGTGAGGTCTCTTCCAACCCTGATGTTACTGTGTGCGTGTGTGATAAAAAATAAATGCTTTAGCAAGAAAACAGCTTCTTCCCTTTTTCCTTTCACTTGAATTGTCTTGTTCTTATTTTAAATAAAGTTGAATTTTAGAGATCTACTCATCTCTATAATTACTGAAAGCTGTTGGGAGAACTGTATAGGGAAGCAGATAGACAAAAGGACAGCACATATATGACATGTAAAAAATAAAGAGGTATATCAGTTAGAGAAATATCAAGGATCTTTATGAAGATCTCACTGCTTTTCCCATTCCAGTCAAAAGTTTGGGCATCCATGATAGACAGAGACTTTTGAAAATGGACAAAATAACTCAGACCTCAGAGACAGGACTTCCTCCTAGCCTGTAACCTGTAAAGGAGTACAGCAGGACAGGTAATTTCCAAAACATATTTAGATTGCCATGCTGACGGTTTAGTATATAAGCTGGAGAAACAAAATGATGCATAAGGAGTATGGTGGAGGTTCTATTTGGTCCGATTCACATAATTAACTGGGAATAACAACAGACAAAATAATTATTTAAAAAATTTACAAGAAGATTATGAATTTTTTGAAAGGAAGATTTCAACAGTCAGTACAAATGACTAAGGAGAACTAGACCAAGTAAAATATATTTACCTCTGAAGAAAGGCAGAAATATGAACAATGCCAAAGCCATTAAAGGACTAGTCAACATAATATGATACAAATATGACTAACTAATAGATTCTTTGAAACTTTTTTGAGGGAAGTAGTAGTTTGTAAATCAGAAGAATGAAAAGACTATCAGAGGATGATTGAGTGAAAGTTGAAGTACATAATTCCATTTTCTGTTCATTTGAATCTTCGCTGAAAAGGTCAGCTAGTCACACTACCACAAATCATACAAGAAAGGCAGGAATATAGATTTTAGTTTTGTCTAGAAAATGCAATTTAGGAAGTATTTAGATATGTATAAACTTATTCTTTAAAATCCAAAATTATATTCATCAGGTTCAGATAATTTGGAAGATTTATCTTTAAGAAATGTTGTCTTTGCAAACACACGTAGGAGCTATGAGACCTATAAGACCAAAAACAAAAGACTAAGAAAATGGCAAGTGTAAACATCTGTTTTAAAAGAAGAGTAGGATTATGAATTATAGACTGGATATTTCAGTTTTCAGACAAAATAAATTACTACCTGTCTTTAAAGGATATGTAAGTAAAAGAGTAAGTAATTTCATGTAACTGTTTATTCTGTTCTATAGGTGTTAGACAGATATCCTTTGTGTTGAGTTTTGAAAGACTTGAATGAATCTCCCTAAGTATCTAAGTTAAAAGCCAGCTAGGGAAGTATTACCCTGTCTTGAATATTGGAAAGCTGAGATGCCTTTTCATATAACAGTGCCAGGCTGGGAAGTGTAGAAGCTACCACTGCTTGAAGGTAAACTTCAGTAAAATGCAAAACAGCATATGATTATCTTAGAATTTAATAAAGCTTAGTTTGGAGACTACTTACACTTACTTTGGAATTATTTTCTTTCCTTTGGTTTTACTGCAGTCAAAAATAACAATAGCAGTCACCTCAAGGAATTAGTTAAGTTCTTCTGCCCCATGCCTTGTTAGTTTGAACATGGGAACAATCATAACCTATCCATATAATTGGGTAGGTGAAAAAGAAGACATAAGACTTCACAGTGTTTTCCCTATAGAAAGCTCATCAGAAACCATTCATAAATGTAACAACTGAATATGATGGAGCTTAAATCATGAAGGAGAATCAGAGCTACTGTTGTGAACGGCTTGTCACCATAGCAAATGCTATATTAGGATAACTCTGAAGCCCAGATTTTCCATTCAGTGATGGAAATTCAGACTTCCAACAAAGTGCTTTCCTTTAGCAGGAATCTTTCTGCCAAGTAGAATAGGAGAAGGAAATTAATCACAGAGAAAGAAAAGAGGCATGCAGAGAGAAGATCAAGAAAATAGCAGAAAATAGGTAACAGAAACCAAATGATGCATACTTTGTCATTGGTCTTTACCATTGATGTCTACATGTCAATCCAACTCTGTAACTCCAGGTTGCAGAGCCACCTCTTCAACAGAGGGTGTACTTTCATCATCTACAAATATCATAGGTGCATGTCACAAGGAACTTAACAAGTCACAAGGTTGATGGGGCAAGCTCATAACTCCATTACTGCGATAATTTTCAGTACTACTCATTTAGCTTAGTTTAGTAGCTATCTGTTTTGGTGGTGAGCTTGGCTGGGTACCAGACTTTGACCAGACACTCCCTCATTCCTTAGGAAAGGGAAGAAAAAAAATGCAGAAAAAAGCTTCTGTGTTTAGATGAAGACAAGAAGGTTGCTCATCAATTACTGTCCCATAAAATATAGTCTAAACTTGAACATATTAAATATTTTACTGCCATTTAAAAAATAGACACAGACATCAAGAGAAAAAGACAAAAACTAAATCATCCTCCCTCATGTCTCACTCTTTTTCACGTATTAAACTTTGTTTCTTCGTTCTCCATTCCTCTAACTCAACCACTGAGCATAAAGGAAGAAAGACAAATAGAATCCTTAACAGCTTCTCTCTACTGCACCTTCCTCCTTACATTCCTCTCCTATTCCATCATGGGTCTTGTAGAGGCCACACTTCCTACCATAAAATCTGCTCTAGTGTGGACTCTCCATGGGCTGCATCTTTCTTTAAGGCTTTGTTTGCTTGCTGCAGTAGGGGATCCTCCACAGGCCACACGGTGGATACGTGCTGCACTGTGGTCCTCCAAGGGCTGTAGGAGGAAATCTGCTACACTATGTGTTTGCTATGTGCCTGGACCTCCTCCTTCCCCTCTTTCACCGACACTGGTGTATTCAGGCTGTTTCTTTTATGGTTTTGTCCTCATTCTTCTCTCTATCACAGTGGCTGAGCAGTGTTTAGTTTTTTTCAAATAATGATGGGTGATATATAAAAAATTATTCAAGACCAAATACCTACTTATTGTTAAGTGTTTCTTCACATATCTAGATTAAAATAGTTTAAATCTGGATTTATTGATTGAATGTTTCTTTCTAATAATACTTAAAAATAATTAAAAAAAAGAAAAAAATCACAACCTAATAAACCAACCAAACAAAAATCCCCAACCCAAGCAACCAATAAGTATAAAGCTATGGTCTGTAGGAGATAGGTAGCAAATACAAAGAAAAAGTCCTGAAGAGGTTGAATGATGCTATAAAAATTACAATAAAGCAAAGGGGAAAACAAGATTAATCTCAGAGGCAGGAAAATGTGAAAAGATTGGTTGCAGGAAATTTTAATAGCAAAGGTTACTACATTTTTGAGCATATAAATGTCTTCAAAAGCTGTAAAGCCTCACCTTCTAAGTAGATTAGATCTTTTAAAATTAATTCTAATTATAACAAAGTTCTATTTAAAACAATTATTTCTGAATTTGTCAGTTTAGATTTTCACCTGGTTAATTCATCCATCTTGCCACACTACTACTGCTTCTGCTGTACTACTGTCCCACTGATAATAAAGAAGCCCTAATTTAAAGACAGGCTCTGTGAACAAGAGAAGTAAACCACCAGTATGTTAAAGAACTCCTGAGACATCCTGTGATAGTTTGGGTGTTACTGCCCTCCCCCCCAATTTAGAAATCATCCAGACTAGACTCTCAGCTGGCTTGGAAAATTGAATGCAGCTTTATATTTACGGCTTAGCACAATGTACAAGCAGTATTTACAATATATATATAGTTATATGCAGAAATACAGTAAGTTTAAAATATAATACTGGAACAAAGCACCCCTTCAGAAACGTGAGTCCCCAGGAGGGCTCTCAATCACCTTCCACCTTTCTCCCACACCCCCTCTACCTTACCCCAGATGTTGCCTTGTACCCAAGGAAGATTGAAGGGTTGGCCAGGGGAGTTAGGAAGCAAGTGGATTAATCAAAGAAATAGCAGGTTAGGTCAGAGAGAGAAATGTAGCTCAAAGCCAGGCAATGACTGTCTCATCTGTATTTACATTCTTATTCTTATACATGACAGCAAGCCTATGATGTGAAGTAGACATCACCACTGTTTCCCCCTCACAGCCTGCAATCTAGTTCCTCTCACCAAAACACTCCAGCTAGCCTCAAACTAGCACACATCAGGAAAAATAGCAAGGGATTACACTGAATATAATGTAGCTGTAAAAGCAGTGTTTTTGCCTGCTTCACTCTTCAGTGGACAGTGATTGTCATTTATTTCTGTTTGACTGAAGTAGTGAAATAGAATTGAAAAGCAAAAACAATTGATTTAATTTCTTTAGCTACGGCACTATCATAGTTGTTTGGTTTCTTTTTCTTTTTTGGTAAAGGTTTATTTCCTCAGTGCACATGAATATATGAATATGAATGATTGAGGAGTCTCACAGGAGGATAAGCAAAACCAAGAAAATCTGTATGTATCAGACATGGATTTATAAAAAACCGATTGAAATTGTTCTTGCTAAGCAAGTCATATTAAGAGTTATTGCTGTTAATTAACGTTAATGTCCTTTGATTTTTTTTTTCACTATGGTAACAGAACAGTAAAAAAAAGGTACTGTAGTAACATTACAAAACAGGATGAAAGGATTACACTATAAAGGAATTGTATGTTAATTAAACCAGCAGTGATTGACAATTTTTGAATTTTTTGAAGTAATGGACATGATTTTTTTGTAGTAGTTAATAAATTTTTCCTTCCAAATTTTGTGGGATCTAATCTCCTTATGCAATTTGACAGATTTTTTTTCTGATATTCACTGTCATCTCCAAATATAGTCAAATACAAATAACATATAATATATTCAGGAATATCCTTGTATAGGGTTAACACTCCAGGGGGGCGTAACCCTGAACCTGACGCTAGGGGTCTTGGCCCCTCCCCAGGGGTGGGTCCACTCCAGGTGATGGTTAGCCCACTCTGCCCACTTCCTGTCTGTGCTAGTTTGAAGCAAGCTAGAATGTTTTGGTAAAGAACTAGATAACAGGCAGTGAAATGAAAAACAATTGATGTCAACTTCTCTCACAGTCACGCTGAGAACTCTGGGAAGAAGAAAGACTTTTTCTCCATTTTGTTTCTCTCTCTTGCTTTTGCCTTAGACCTGGTCACATCTCATTAACCCTGCTCCTACTAACCTTGCTCCCTAACCTCTTGGCTGCACCTCTTTTCTTCCTGAGAACTGGGGTAAGGTTGAGAGGGCCGGGGGGAGGTGTTGGGGTGGTTTGAGAGCCCCTCCTGGGGACTCAGGTTTCTGGGAGGGGAGTTGTGCTTTTGTATTGTTTATCCTTTGTATATTTCTGTATATAATTGTATATAACTGTATATATTGTAAATAGCTGCTTGTAAATTCTGCTAGCTGTAAATAAATTGCTTCATCTATATTCCCAGGGTCCGTCTGAGTTAGCTGGGGCAAATTCAAAAGTGTGGGGGGGCGGGGTAACCCCCAAACCATCACATTTTTTAATTGGCTTTCCCAACATGGGGCTAGAGATTTTGGAGTGATTGGAAAATTAGCTCTGGGAATTAAGATGAAGCTAATCAAGCAGCTATTGTACTTGGTGGGGATTGCTGTGTGGCCTGTTTTCTGGTTTTTTGTGTACAATTAGATCAAAGATCAAATTGGTTATTTCTTGCTTCATGTAGTTTTTAAGAAGGCTAAAGTTAAGCTTTCAAACATATTCTGGAGCTGGGGTGATTTCATTCTTGGTTATGCTGGTTTTAGTGTCACTGAGAATATTACTAGTGATATTACAAGAGTTTTTGTCAATAATGTTACAATCAATCGAGAGTCTGCTTTATCTACTGCTCTCATGAGGGTCATCCAGCCCCAAACTGAAATGCCAAATCCCTGCAAGGATTTCTACTCGAAACAGAGCATGGCAGGGTTGCTGGGCATTATACTGGCTCTTGTAGTTTTAAATTTCATATTAATTTTGGCATTATGTGTGAAAAATTCAAAACCAGCTTCTGTAAGAGCTAGGAATAATTCTGTGTCTCAGAAGCAGTCTCTTTCACAGCAAAACAAGGGAACACAGTCATCGGCTTCCCCCTTGCCAGCCTCTGCCCCTCCTTCTCCAAGTGCTGGGAACACAGCCAGTGTTCCTGCCACTAACTTAAACAATGATAACAAAAATGAAAACAACGGGCAGAGTTCAGCAGGAGCCTCAGGAGCACAGGCAGGTACCCAAAATCAGAATGTTCCTAGCAAAAATGATAACACCTCAGGGTTGGCAGGCATCCCAGGAGGACAGGCAAATAATCCCACTAATGCTAACACTGCTAGTGCTAGTAGCGCTAGCCCAGTCAGTACAAATCCTAATGACACCAGCTCAGCCAATTCGAACCCCCAGCCAGCAGACCAGAACCAAAATCCTCCTGTTAAAAGCAAGGCAGATTTGAACTCACAAGCTCCAAGTCAGACCCCTAAGGATACAAACCCTCCAAGTCAGACTCCTAAAGATTCAAATCCTCCAGCAGACACATCCAAGTCTGTTGCTGCTCAGGCCCTTCTGGCACCTGCTAAGGCAAAAGCTAAGACAAAGAGTGGTTCACAGGAGGATGTAAGAGAGGGGACCTCTGGTGATCAGCAGCAAGAGGAGGAAGAGGAGGCAGTTAGTCTGCGAGACCTTGTAGATGTGCTGAGACAACAATACTCAAGTGAGAGGAGTGCTGTGAGATTAGCTGCCAAGAGAGAGGATGGTTCCCATGAGTTTAGGAGTGCTATGAGGAAGATTGTGTTAGGCCAAGTACCACCAGATCAACAACAGGAAGAGGAGGAGGAAGATGACATCCAAGGCTCCAAGGATCCACTCAGAGAGGTCAGGGAAGTTAGGAAGGAATACACAAGGGAATCAGGAGAGCCAATCCTAAGCTGGCTAGTGAGATGCCGTGGCATTGGTGCTAATGCTCTGCAGGTAGGAGACAAGTCTGCCAAGCAGCTGGGACCACTCACTAAGGAGAGTGGAGTGGACAAACACCTAGCAAGTCCTCTTGGTAGGGTTAGCTTGTGGACACGCCTTTTGTTGGCTGTGGCTATGAGATATCCTTCCCGAGATGATTTGCCATGGGCTGCCAAGAAGTGGAACACCGTTGAGCAGGGAATTAAGCTTCTGAAGGAGTTTGCTGTGAAGGAAGTTCTTTATGGAGATCATGGCACTCATGAGCCCGACGATATTCCTTTGGGAACAGGTCTCATGAAGAAGCTGATTAAGCTTGCTCCTTCATCCTATGCTAACATCTTGGCCAGCAAATTTCTATCACGGAGTGATAATGGAAGATCTTTCACTGTTGGTGAATTTACTGATCAGCTGAGGCAGATTGAGGACAGCTTGTCACATTCTGGTTTAGTCTCTGCCATACAAACTATGACTACAGAGATTAAGAATACCATGAAAGAACTGAAGGAGGATCTCAAAAATCTGGTAAAGGATACCATTCCTGCATCATCTGAATGGGTGCATGTTTCTGCAGTCAGGAACAGACGCCCACCTCCTGCAAGGCAATTCCAGCCCAGGAGGAGACAAATTCCACCTAGACAGCAGCAATCACGTGCGTCACTGTGGATACTTCTGCGTGACACATATGGTGAGAACATGAACAAATGGGATGGTAAACCTACTTCAGCTCTTTCAAAGAGGGTCAGGGAACTGCAGAGTGGCAGAAACAGAGGCAGCAATGCCAGGAAAGTAGCTGTCACTTCTTCAGCTCCTGAGAGCAACTGCAATTGTTCCAACAGTTGCAGTTCCTCTCACAACAACACCAATCATTGTGTGCACCCTACATGCCATGTTCAGCATTAGGGGTGCCCTGCCTCCAGCCAGGAGGAGGAAAGGGATAGTGGAGAGAACCGAATCTATTGGAATGTATTCATTAGGTGGCCTGGCAGTTCAAGAGTTCGGAAATACAGGGCTTTAGTTGACACAGGTGCTCAGTGTACTTTATTGCCATCAAATTGCAAAGGGACAGAGTCCATTTCTATCTTTGGAATCACTGGTGGATCTCAAGAGTTAACTAAGATACAGGCTGAGATCAGTTTAACTGGTAAAGAGTGGAAGACACATACTATTGTAACTGGTCCTGATGCGCCTTGCATTCTGGGAATTGACTTTTTGAGACAAGGTTGTTTCAAAGATCCTAAGGGTCATAAATGGGCTTTTGGAATAGCACCTGTAGAGATTGAGGATGGTAAATTGAAATTGTCCATTAGACCTGAACTTTCTGATGAATCTGCAGTTGTGGGACATCATGACATAGAGGATCTGGAAGTGCCAATTGCAACTCAAACTGTTCATCACAGGCAGTACAGAACTAACCGTGACTCTTTGTTGCCCATTCATCAGCTGATTCGTCAATTGGAGAGTCAGGCTGTCATCGAGAAAGCTCATTCACCTTTCAACAGTCCCATCTGGCCTGTGCGCAAACCTACGGGCGACTGGAGACTGACAGTTGACTTTCGTGCCCTCAACGAGGTGACGCCACCCATGAGTGCAGCTGTGCCGGACATGCTGGAGCTCCAGTACGAGCTGGAATCGAAGGAGGCTAAATGGTATGCAACCATAGACATTGCTAATGCTTTCTTCTCTATTCCCATAGCAAAGGAGTGCAGGCCTCAGTTTGCATTCACCTGGAGAGGAATCCAGTATCAGTTCAACCGTTTGCCTCAGGGGTGGAAACACAGCTCAACCATCTGTCATTCAGTCATCCACAATGCACTGGAGAAAGGTAAAGCTCCAGAGCACATCCAGTACATCGACGACATCATTGTGTGGGGCCAAACTGCTGAGGAAGTCTTCGAGAAAGGTAACAAAATCATTGACATTCTGTTGCAAGCAGGTTTTGCCATTAAGAGAGACAAGGTCAAAGGACCTGCCAGAGAAATTCAGTTTCTGGGAGTGCGGTGGCAGGATGGTCACTGTTACATTCCTCAGGATGTGATCAACAAAGTCTCTACCATGGCAGTTCCCACCAGTAAGAAGGACACGCTTTCTTTCCTTGGTGTGGTGGGATTTTGGAGACTACACATTCCTGGTTTCAGTCAGATTGTCAAACCTCTGCATGATGTGACTCGTAAGAGAAACAATTTCGAGTGGGGACCTGAACAACAAGCAGCCTTTGATCAAATTAAACGAGAAGTAGTCCATGCAGTGGGCTTGGGACCTGTGAGATCTGGTCCGGACATTAAAAACATTCTGTACACGGCTGCCAGTGACAATGGTCCAACTTGGAGTCTTTGGCAGAGAGCTCCAAATGAGACACGTGGTCGTCCTCTTGGTTTCTGGGGACGTTGTTACAGAGGTTCAGAGACAAATTACACTGCAACTGAGAAAGAGATTCTAGCAGCCTATGAGGGAGTGAAAGCAGCTTCTGAAGTGATTTGAACTGAGTCACAATTGCTTTTAGCTCCTAGACTGCCAGTTCTTAACTGGATGTTCAAGGGCAAAGGTTCATCACCACATCATGCCACAGATGCAACCTGGTCTAAATGGATGGCTTTGATAACCCAACGAGCACGAATGGGTAATCTTGACCGACCTGGTCTGGTGGAGGTGATCACCAACTGGCCGGAAGGCACAGACTGTTCTAAACCTCCAGAGGAGAAAATAACTCGTGCTGAGGAAGCTCCTCCCTATGGTGATCTCTCTGATCAGGAAAAGAACTATGCTTTGTTCACAGATGGTTCCTGTCGTCTTGTTGGGAACAAGCGAATATGGAAGTCAGCAGTTTGGAGTCCAACCAGGAGAGTTACCGAAACGAAAGATGGAGAAGGAGAATCCAATCAGTTCGCTGAGGTAAAAGCTGGTCAACTTGCTCTTGATGTGGCTGAACGTGAGAATTGGCCTATCCTTTACCTCTACACCGACTCGTGGATGGTAGCCAATGCTCTATGGGGTTGGCTAAAGGACTGGAAGAAGAATGGTTGGCAGAGGAAAGGAAAGCCTATTTGGTGTGCTGATCTGTGGCAGGACATTGATGCACGACTGGAGAAAATTCCAGTGAAGGTGCGGCACGTAGATGCACACATGCCTAAGAGCAGAGCCACTGAGGAACATCACCACAACCAGAAGGCAGACCAAGCTGCTAAGATTGCTCAAGTTGATACCAACTCTGAACTTGACATTGACCTTGATTGGAAACACCGAGGTGAGCTGTTCTTAGCTCGGTGGGCCCATGATTCGTCTGGACATCAAGGCAGAGATGGAACATACCGATGGGCTCGTAATAGGTCAATTGACGTGTCCATGGACGCTATCACCCAAGTCATCTATGACTGTGACATTTGTGCTGCTATTAAGCAGGCTAAGCGAATCAAGCCCTTATGGTATGGTGAGAGATGGTCAAAGTACAAGTATGGTGAAGCCTGGCAGATTGACTACATCACTTTACCTCGATCTCGTTCTGGCAAGCAGTATGTGCTAACGATGGTAGAAGCCAGCACTGGATGGTTGGAAACCTATCCAGTTCCACATGCTACTGCACGTAACACCATTGTTGGTTTGGAGAGACAGATCTTGTGGAGACATGGAACTCCAGAAAGAATTGAGTCAGACAATGGTACTCACTTCAAGAACAATCTTGTGAAAAATTGGGCCAAAGAGCATGGTATTGAATGGATCTATCACATACCCTACTATGCACCAGCTTCAGGGAAGATTGAGCGCTACAATGGTTTGCTGAAAACCACCCTAAAAGCCATGGGGGGTGGAACTCTGAAAAACTGGGACAAACATTTAGCACAAGCTACCTGGTTGGTAAATAGTAGAGGTTCAGTAAACAGAGCAGGACCTGCACAATCAGATTTGGTCCAAACAGTAGACGGTGATAAAGTTCCTGTTGTACGTGAAAAGAATCTGTTAGGGAAAACTGTTTGGGTATTTTCTCCTTCGGGCGAAGGGAAACCTGTCCGAGGGGTGGTTTCTGCTGAAGGTCCTGGTCATACATACTGGGTAATGCAGGAGAATGGTGAAATCCAGTGTATTCCACAGAGAAATTTAACCTTAGCTGAGAGAGTTTAAATTCAAGTTGTTAGTTTTTTTGTTCTAGGTAACATCGGCGCCCAACACTGAGAATCTACGATAGAATCTACAGTACGTGAGCACGAACCCAACATCACCTGGGAGTCCCTGTTCTGAGCTTTTGAATCACCTACATTTAATTGAAGTGTGAACTGAACTTGTATATATTGTTTTAGTGTAAATATTGGTTTAGATTAGATTAGATAATTCTCAGCGATACTCTGAGCGAAGTAGACAGGGGTGGATTGTGCTAGTTTGAAGCAAGCTGGAATGTTTTGGTACAAAAACTAGATAACGGGCAGTGAAATGAAAACAATTGATGTCAACTTCTCTCACAGTCATGCTGAGAACTCTGGGAAGAAGAAAGACTTTTTCTCCATTTTTGTCTCACTCTTGCTTTTGCCTTGGACCTGGTCACATCTCATTAACCCTGCTCCTACTAACCTTGCTCCCTAACCTCTTGGCTGCACCTCTTTTCTTCCTGAGAACTGGGGTAAGGTTGAGAGGGCCGGGGGGAGGTGTTGGGGTGGTTTGAAAGCCCCTCCCGGGGACTCAGGTTTCTGGGAGGGGAGTTGTGCTTTTGTATTGTTTATCCTTTGTATATTTCTGTATATAATTGTATATAACTGTATATATTGTAAATAGCTGCTTGTAAATTCTGCTAGCTGTAAATAAATTGCTTCATCTATATTCCCAGGGTCCGTCTGAGTTAGCTGGGGCAAATTCAAAAGTGTGGGGGGGCGGGGTAACCCCCAAACCATCACAATCTTCCTCCTTTGCCTCTGTCACTTCCCACTGCTTTCCCAAAAACTGCCCCATGGGCACAGGTGACCAGTAGACCATTCTGCTGCTTTTTCCAGTGCCATGGGGATTCCCAAAGGCAAGAGACCAACAGTGGGAACTCTCAGAGTTGGTGAAAGATCATGCAGCTGGGTCAGCCTGCACTGCAGATGGACCCTGAAGTATCTTCCTGGCATTTGGCAGCCACAGCTCTTTCTCCAGACATTGACTCAGGGAGGAGGGCAAGAGGCAGATGGTTTTCCCCAAGTAACAGCTGTTACCAGCACAGCATTCTCCCCCTCATGCCTGTGACTGCTGTGCTTACCCACCTGCTACCTTTGGACTTTCACCACTAAGGCCCCCATCACCTTATACAAAAATGCTCTATCACTGGCAGTGATACCCAATCCAGGGCTTGATACCACCTCCAAGCTGTAAAATACTCTATCTTGACATGTCAGAGGCACAAGTCTTTGCAAAATACCCTGGAAAATGTCAATTTAGAGACTGGCTCTGGATTTCTTGTGAGCCAAGATTAACTCTTGCTCACTGACATAGGTTTCATCTTAAGGAACATCTCTTGTCCATCCTCAGCTTGCTTGGCTATACTGCAAAGAAGCAAATGTTCCCCTGCATGTGCCTTCCTGCAGGGACAGATTTCTCACTCCTTACCAGCCTGAAGTGAGCTCAGGTTTACAGAAAGCTGCTTTATACTGCTTTCACATCCTCAGCCTGGGAGATGGAGGCCAAACACTTCTGTGTCCAAAAAACTGTTTGTCAGATAAGCTCCTTGACAGCCAGGCAAGTACTGTGCTGGGTGTATTTTCTGTTGGGAGTTCAGACTCATGGTCTTCTTATGTATGTCAATAGAATAGGACAGGAGAGGGTAGAATAGAATAGAATAGAATAAGAAAGATAGTTTAGCTGGAAGGAGTCTACAACAATTGTCTGTTCCAACAGCCTGAACACTTCAGAGCTGACCAAGCATATTATTAAGGGCATTATCCAAATGCTCTTAAGTGCTGACAGACTTGTGGCATCAACTGCCTAAGATGTTTGCTCAAATATCTGTTCAGTCCCTCTGCAAATAAATGCTTCCTGGTGTCCAGTTTAAACCTTCCGTGGCATGGGTTTCAACCATTCCCATATGTTCTATTCTCTAATACCAGGAGAAGAGTTCAGCACCTCCCTTGCCATTCCCTCTTCTCAGGAAGTTGTAGGGGGCAATGAGGTCACTTCTGTCTCCTCTTCACCAAACTAGACAAGTCTGTGCCTTGCACACTGTATCTTCCAGAGTGCAGACAAAGATTTCCTCCAAAGTTGTGCTGGGGAAAGTATAGGCTGGATGTTAGGAGGAAGTTCTTCACAGTGAGAGTGATTTCCCATTGGAATGGGCTGCCTGGGGAGATGGTGGAGGCACCGTCCCTGGAGGTGTTCAAGAAAAGCCTGGCTGAGGCACTTAGTGCCATGGTCTAGTTGACTGGATATAGGGTTGGGTGCTAGGTTGGACTGGCTGATCTTGGAGGTCTCTTCCAACCTGGTTGATCCTATGATTCTATGAAAGTGTAAGCAAATTCCTTAGCCATTCTCCATTCCTTCCATTTCTTTCATCAGCTTTGTTGCCCTCTTCTGGATGCATTCAAGGGCCTTCACAGCCTTCAAGGACTTTCACATGCATCTCGAGTTGATGGGCATAATTTTGTCAATATGGGATCAGGTTGCCTGTCAGTGCATGTGGGCTGTGAGCCATGCTTCTGCTTTGCTGCCATGTTTCCCAGGTGGTAAGTACTTCCATCAGCACTGGGTTTGGGCCAACCATCTCAGTACTTCAACACCTGGGCCACACCTGAGAGGGCTCCAAACACAATTCTCTCAACAGTGCATCTTCTAGGAGAGAAAAGGTGCTTCACCTCTGTGTGTCATGTACCCCAGTGCCATGACATTGGTCAGCAATGAATCTTTGGCTTCATCCCAATCCTTCTCAGTACCAGGTGCCCAGTGTTAGGTAACCATACTTCATTACAGTTACCTGCTCTGCAAACCCTATCAGACCCATTCACACCTCCATCCTCACCTCTCAAATGTACAGGTTTAATGTCACCATCATTGGAAACACACCAGCCCCAGCATCCGTCTCTGACCGCCCCTCCATATGCTCTGTTTTCATTGCTAATGAGTCTTAATCACACATCTGACCCAGAGTGCCACACTATGACTTTTCCTTCTTGATGCCAGACAGCAATGACCTGCTACACTAATGAGGCATGCCACCTCAGTGGTGAAATAAGGCTTCACTCATTCTCAGAGGACAATGTTGTGTTGATTCAACTGAGCTCTTTAAGGATCACACTTCTCCTATTTCTGTGGTAATCCAACACCTTTCCTTGCAGCCAGCTTCCAGCAGAGGCTTTTTCTGAACCAGCCTAATGCTGGGAGAAGCAAAGTTTTGAGCTATTCAGAACTTATCGCTGCCTGCTGCCTGTCTCGAATGTTAACGAAAGAGGTAATCATGCAAGGCAGAAAGTAAAGCAGGCCCTGATGTATTCAATAGGGCAGGCTGAAAATTTTCCATCAGGCTTGCTTTTAGAGAGAATATTGGTCTTTCCCCCCTCAACTGTTTTTTTCCACTCTCCTACAAAAACATCCACTGCTCACAGAAAATAGAAATTGTCAAAGCAACAGAAGTACTTTGAAACCCGGGCAGTCCCCTCTGAGGCTGCTGCCTCCACTTCTGCCTGCACTTCCAGAGAGGCTCAGCTGCTCTGCCTGGTGTCCCCCTTACCCTATCTCAGGCTGCTCTGAGGCTAAGGTAACTTTTTGGTTTGTCATATAGCATTTCTTCCCTCTTTCCAAGCTCTGATAAATTGCAGTGAAAGTACGAAGCCTTGTCCTCCTCCTCCTCTTTTAGCTGCTTCCTGGTGGATGGTCACTGCCTGCCTGCATGCAGAGTATTCTGCCACAGACCACATTGCTTCTTCTTCTTCATCTCCATTTTTTTTTTCTAGATTCTTTTTTCCCCCTCTTCTTTCTTTTTTTCCCTTTCCTTGATTTCATACGTGAAGGAATCAGTGTGTTCTTTTGTGCAGAAACATGAGGCTCCAGGAAGGGGAAGTCTTACTGCAAGAGGAAGAGGCTACACATGCCATTAGTCCAGCCCCCAGCTGCCAAACTCATAGCTGTAAACTGCACCTCAAAATGCCACTTTCTTATCTGAGATGAAATGTATATCTGAGATGAAAACTACTCTTCAGCTCCTTTCTACTTTGTTCTCCTCATCTGTATTTAGTATCTCTCTTCATCTCTTTCCTCCTTCCACCAAGCTGTGCTCATGCAGGATGAGAGTTTAACTCCTCTACTTAGCAACAGCAGAAGCTTTGAAATAGCAAATGCCAATTCAGTGTCACATCAGAAGGTTGCTGCCCTTGAGCTGGCAGAGAGAGGGGGCAAGAGATGGAAAGATGGGGCAGGTCCCACCTACATGACTGGTCTTGGCTTGGGATCTTCTCACATGATATTTGTGATGGTTTGGGTGTTACCTGCCCCCCCACACTTTAGAAATGAACCAGACTAGACTCAGCCGGCTCTGGGAATATGAATAAGCTATTTATTTACAGCTAGCACAATATACAAGCAGATATTTACAGTATATACAGTTATAGACAGAAATGTACAAGATAAAAGGTAATACAGAAACACAACTCCCCTCTCAGACACCTGGGTCCCCAGGAGTGGCTCTCAACCATGCCTTCATCTTCCCTCTACCTATCCTTCTCAATCTTACCCCATTCCCAAGGAAGAATAGAGGTTTGGCCAGGGGGTTAGGAAGCAAAATGGATTAGAAAAGAAAATGGAGGGTGAAGTTAGAGAGTGAAATCCAGCTTGGAGCTCACCAGCAGCAGAGGAGAAGTGATTATCTATGTTTTTATTTCTTGTTCCTATACATCTCAGCAAGCCTATGAGTGAAGTAGACATCACCACTGTTTTCCTTTCACAGCCTGTAATCTAGTTCTTCTCACCAAAACACTTTACCTACCTTCAAACTAGCACAACATTCTTCAGGGTATTATCCTGTTTATTTCCTGAGTGGCTCAAAGGATGAGACCTCTGCTCCTTTTCCTAGGGAACTGAATCTGTGACAACACTATCTCCTCTCCTGCTTCCTCCTGCCTATTCCTCCACTCTGGCCAGGCATTGACAGGGATTCTGGGCTGGGCTTTAACACCATCTCACCCCCAGCATGTCAGATGGATGCTTCTGTGATGGTGAAGATCAAGCAGGGAGTAGGAGCTCTGCTCATTCCCTCTGCAAACGTCTTACAGTCCCTGCCCCAGAGCTCCTTGTAACTCAGGCTGACAACTATTCCTGGGGCTGTAATGATGCAGAACAAGATATCTGGAGGCCCACCTCATTACTTCCCTGCTCTGAGGCAGTATCACCCTGTCCAATTTTGAATCTTTGAGAATAAAGTCTGCAGTTCACATTTTGGCTTTTTCACCTAAAACCAGAGCAGGCTGATCATCAAGCACAACTCATAAGAGAGTTGAAAAGATGCTTTTCAGCATTACTTGGCAGCATCTGGGTCCCTGCAGAGGGACCTGGACAGGCTGGATGGGTGGGCAGAGGCCAGTGGGATGAGAATGAACAAGGCCAAGTGCAGGGTTCTGCACTTTGGCCACAATAACCCCAAGCAGCACTACAGGCTGGGGACTGAGTGACTGAGAGCAGCCAGGAGGAAAGAGGCCTGAAGATACTGATAGATAGTAGCTGAAGATGAGCCAGCAGTGTGCCCAGGTGGACAAGAGAGCCAATGGCATCCTGGCCTGCATCAGGAACAGTGTGGCCAGTAGGACAAGGGAGGTTATTCTTCCCCTGTACTCAGCACTGGTCAGGCCACACCTTGAGTACCGTGTCCAGTTCTGGGCTCCTCAATTCAAGAGAGATGTTGAGGTGCTGGAACGTGTCCAGAGAAGGGCAACAAAGCTGGTGAGGGGCCTGGAACACAAACCCTATGAGGAGAGGTTGAGGGAGCTGGGGTTGTTTAGCCTGGAGAAGAGGAGGCTCAGGGGTGACCTCATTGCTGTCTACAACTACCTGAAGGGAGGTTGTAGCCAGGTGGGGATTGGTCTCTTCTGCCAGGCAACCAGCAGTAGAACAAGGGGACACAGTCTCAAGTTGTGCCAGGGGAAAGTATAGGCTGGATGTTAGGAGGAAGTTGTTGGCAGAGAGAGTGATTGGCATTGGAATGGGCTGCCCAGGGAGGTGGTGGAGTCACCGTCCCTGGAGGTGCTCAAGAAAAGCCTGGCTGAGGCACTTAGTGCCATGGTCTAGTTGACTGGCTAGGGCTGGGTGCTAGGTTGGACTGGCTGATCTTGGAGGTCTCTTCCAACCTGGTTGATTCTATGATTCTAGGATTCTTCTGCATCAAAGTCACCACCAGCAAAGAAATACAGGGTTTGGAAAAGCAAATCAGAAGAAAAATGAACAGAAAAACCCACAAATCTTTGGTGGAGGTTGTTTCAAACCTTATTTTTATTGGCCCTTCCCCCTGCCTACTAAAATGGAATACAATTGTCTTTTTTTTTTTTTTTTTTCTTCCCTCTGCACTAGCTTGCACTTTTAAAATGGATGAAGTCCATCACAGGGGTTTCAAAGGAGAAAGAGTGCCATGAAAATGCCTGCTACTGCTCTCATTCAACTGATGAATAAATTATAAGTGCATTACAATGCTATTTCAGCTGAGATTCTAGGGCCTGAGGAGAGTGACGTCTGTGACTTTATGCCTGTCAGACAGTGGTTTGCATTTCCAAACAGTTTGTGTAACCAACTGTTCAGGTCATCTTACACTCCACCTTCCATTCTGGGCTCAGTGTACAGAGCTCATTTGAGCCTGTTCAAGTTTCCACCTACAGGTGCTCCAACTGCACAGACCAGCTGCTGTAGATGCTGTAGTACTTAGAAATTCCTGATGTGCTTTCTGTTAAAAACTGAAGTGACTGTTGTCACGTTCCAAAACAACCATCTGAGGCACCTGTTGATTTATTTATAATTCTCTAGCTGCAACATCCATATTGTTTGGTCCTGTCAGTAGTTTCTATATGAAGTACTGGAGTATTAGGATATTCCATCTGCACAAGACATTTTTGTCTCAGGCATTAAACTGTGGCTGAGATGACACTGTGTCTTCATTTAGGTAGTTGCCCATCACAGAGTGATACTCTCCTCCTCCCCTCACGCTCTGGGAGACTTTGACTTTTGTTCATCCCTAACTGTTATGTCTGCAAGACCACAGCCAGCAGAGATTTCCTGCAAATATTTTTGGCACTTTGGAGGAGTCATTACAATTATTTCAGAACACATCACAGCCTGTGAGTTATTTCAGTGATTCCTGTTAGAATCACAAGAGTTCTTTAATTTGAGGAACACACATCTGTTGGGAAACACGTTCGGTGGAGCGCTATGGAAGATGACTCTTTGTTCACCAATATGGTTAGATGGTCAAATCCACTTTATTTCCATGATACAGTGACTTATATGCATTCTAGGAAGAGGCATGCTCAGCTTAAGATTGGTTACAGTCAGAGGGTCCAGAGTTACATGTAAGGTGTGCATAGGTTAACTTATCACAACATTCTAAGTGTCAGCCTTCCAGACCACCCACTCCAGCACCCTTGGTTATCTAGTCTCTGCCCACTGCAGCTGTGTGTGGGGTGCTCAGTTGTTTACATCTTGATTTCCTAGCCTCGCTGGGAACCAAGGACGTTCTCAGTGCAAGCTACCCATGTTTATGACTTTATGTCCTCGACTGGCGAGAAATTCTTCCACACACATCAGCTCTTCTCTGCCAGGGCTGTTACAGCCTTATTGTTTCTCCTGTTCTGGCTGAGACAAGATGTCCAGCTTGCAACCACATCTGTGCTGGGCATTTCTCAAGCACCCTCATGGTGCTGTCTGTGGGCAGGCAAGTGCCTGCTTTTGCCAATGTGAAACCCAATTTGCACTGTCTGAGGTTGTACTATGGTGTTTGTTCCCATGGATAATCACTTCATTGTTTTTCTTCATCTGTTTTTATACTGAATAGTATTTATGTTGTTTGTTAAGGACTTGCTAAGCAATAGGATCTTGCTCATGCTGACTGGTTGAGGTATCTCACCACCTCTGCAAAGATGAATTGTGTTGAGGAAGTATAGAACAATTTGGATTGTAAGAGGTCTTTAAAGGTCATCTAATCCAACCCTTCTGCAGTCAGCAGAGACATCTTCAGCTACATCAGGTTGTTTAGAACTGTCAGGACACATTGCTGTAGGCATCACTGGCATAAACTGGCACAGGACCCATGGCACACTCCGAAAGCATCACTTGTCTAAGCCCCCATCTTCAGTGTTTCACCGTCACCTCTGCTGCAGTCGACATCAGCTCTGCAGGACTGTTCTTGTCTTGAGAGTGAGTGACCATCATCAGGCCTTTGCAGTTGTCCCCATTCCTGGAGCTAAGCCATTTGGGTTAGACATTCACTGGAAGCAGGGTGAAGGAGCTGGACTCCACAGAGCAGCTGCCTGCTAGAATCATAGAATCAACCAGGTTGGAAGAGACTTCCAAGATCATCCAGTCCAACCTAGCACCCAGCCCTAACCAATCAACTAGACCATGGCACTAAGTGCCTCCGCCAGGCTTTTCTTGAAGACCCCCAGGGACGGTGCCTCCACCACCTCCCTGGGCAGCCCATTCCAATGGGAAATCACTCTCTCTGTGAAGAACTTCTTCCTAACATCCAGCCTATACCTACCCTGGCACAACTTGAGACTGGGTCCCCTTGTTCTATTGCTGGTTGCCTGGGAGAAGAGGCCAACCCCCACCTGGCTACAATGCCCCTTCAGGTAGTTGTAGACAGTAATAAGATCACCCCTGAGCCTCCTCTTCTCTAGGCTAAACAGGCCCATCTCCCTCAACCTCTCCTCATAGGATTTGTGCTCCAGGCCCCTCACCAGCTTTGTTGCCCTTCTCTGGACATGTTCCAGCACCTCAACATCTTTCTTGAATTGAGGAGCCCAGAACTGGACACAGCACTCAAGGTGTGGCCTGACCAGTGCTGAGTACAGGGGAAGAATAACCTCCCTTGTCCTACTGGCCACACTGTTCCTGATGCAGGCCAGGATGCCATTGTCTCTCTTGTCCACCTGGGCACACTGCTGGCTCATCTTCAGCTTACTATCTATCACTACCCCCAGGTCCCTTTCCTCCTGGCTGCTCTCCAGCCACTCAGTCCCCAGCCTGTAGCACTGCTTGGGATTGTTGTGGCCAAAGTGCAGAACCCTGCACTTGGCCTTGTTCAATCTCATCCCATTGGCCTCTGCCCACCCATCCAGCCTGTCCAGGTCCCTCTGCAGGGCTCTCCTACCTTCCAACAGATCAACACCTGCTCCTAGCTTGGTGTCATCTGCAAACTTACTGATGCTGGACTCAATCCCCTTGTCCAGATCATCAATAAATATATTGAACAGGACTGGGCCCAGTACTGATTCTTGGGGAACACCACTAGTGACAGCTGCCAACTGGTTGTGGCACCATTCACCACCACTCTCTGAGCTCTGCCATCCAGCCAGTTCTTGATCCAGCACAGAGTGAATCTGTCCAAACCATGGACTCCTGAGCGAGTCCATTGGACCCCAGTTCTACCTTCTGAACAGCCATCTCTTTGACAGAAGTCACTGTTAGAAGGGACAACAAAGAAGGCAAGGAAGAGGGAGGAAGAAGCTCTTCTGGGTCTTGCATCACTCCTGGTTCAAGTGTCAGGTACTAGGTGCATATCAACACCATGATCCATGCTAAACTGAGTCATTTCACATCCAGAGCATTATCAGCTACTCTCACTTGCTGCTGTGCCTCTGGTGGTCTCTGAGGACTGGTTTCCAGAAGTGATACAGTCATTTTCTGCCAGTAGGTCAAATAAAATACACAGCTATCTAGGCCTAGCTGAAGGTGCACAGCTCAGGTCCTGCCCATGGCCACAAAGAAGAGTTTCCTTTAAGAAACAGAGAGAGGGACCAACAGAACTAGTTGATCTTTAAGGTCCCTTCCAACCTAAACCATTCTGTGAGCTGAACTGGAAGTCATTTTGCCAAGGCTGAATTGAACCTTTCCATGATCCTTCTCAAGTACAAGCAGATTCAGAGGAAGGAAACCAAACTTACATGGCAAATGCAATGTCTTAATCCTCTTTATGCACAGATAGGCTACGAGCTCTGAAAGCCACACTCTGTGGTGGGTATGAAGTAGCACTGGAAAGGGGAGGACTGGTGCATCAGTCCTGCCAACTGCTCTGTATACCTGTGCATGGCAAGGATAAGGCTGAACTTTCCTACAGGAGTCTCAATCACCAGGAGGGTAATTAATGTAAATTCTCCCAGACAGGTGAACAAGTCTGGAGAAGTCCTTCTGCTTGGGCCCTTCTGAGGAGTGCAGTCATATCCAACCCAGGACTTGCCATCCCATTGAAATTTGGGAAGACCTTCTGAGAGGTCTGGAAAAAAAACAACTAGAAAAACACTGGTCTGATATCAGAAAGCCAAAATTGTCCCATGTTCTCTGTGTGGGAGAGCAGTGTTCAGAAGCTCTCCTGGAGATAAACTCTCCATGGAGAGACTGGCACTTCAATACCAGCCTGCATTGTCAGTGGCTCAGGAAGCAGTAGCTGGAGGTTGAACATCTGCTTCTCAGCCCTTCTAGTTCCTGTACACCCATGTCCCCTCCAGCGACCCTGTGCTGGTCCCTGTTGCTCCATCAGCACCCTGTCACAGACCTTGGGGCAATCCCAGGTACGTCTCTGCCATGGTTTTGTGGCTGTGGCTGGAGGGCTTACATTTTCAGGAGGGTCTCTGGTAGGGTTCTGGACAGGGCAGAGGCTGTGTGTCCTTTGTAGGTGCTGTATGTAGGTGCTCAATGTTTTGCTGTGCCAAAATCTCACTTCTATGTACAGCTGCCCACAGGGCCAGGTGTGTTTCCTCCAGGCTTGTTTAAGTTCCAGGAGGTTTCCATTAACTACCTGCTAGCTTCTCTGTTCTGCAGGAAAACCCTTGGCTGCACCAACTTGAAGGTCTCCATGCATGGTGGGTTTTGCACATGCTACATCTTGTCCCATTTAGCACTCTGCCTGGCCTGTAGGATGAGTCATTCTCCATCTTCAAATCGTCTCTTCAAGGGCCAGCAGAGCACAGAGTGCAGTCTGCAGGTTTGCATATGGGTGCACAGCAGGGCTGATCCCCTCTGCAGAAGCAGTCCCATTTTAAAGGTGCAGGAGGCTCTGATCACAGAATCATAGAATGCCAGGAAGGGACCTGAAAGATCGTCTAGTCCAACCCCTTCTACCAGAGCAGGATCAGCTAGACCAGATCACACAGGAATGCGTCCAGGTGGGTTTTGAATGTCTCCAGAGAGGGAGACTCCACAGCCCCCCTGGGTAGCCCGTTCCAGTGCTGTCACCCTCACAGTGAAAAAACTCCTCCTCATGTTTACATGAAACTTCCTATGCCTCAGCATCCACCTATTGTCCTGTCATTGAGCATCACTGAGAAGAGCCTGGCTCCAGCCTTCTGGCACTTACATAGAATCATAGAATCAACCAGGTTGGAAGAGACCTCCAAGATCATCCAGTCCAACCTAGCACCCAGCCCTAGCCAGTCAACCAGACCATGGCACTAAGTGCCTCAGCCAGGCTTTTCTTGAGCACCTCCAGGGACGGTGACTCCACCACCTCCCTGGGCAGCCCATTCCAATGCCAATCACTCTCTCTGCCAACAACTTCCTCCTAACATCCAGCCTAGACCTCCCCCAGAACAACTTGAGACTGTGTCCCCTTGTTCTGTTGCTGGTTGCCTGGCAGAAGAGACCAATCCCCACCTGGCTACAGCTTCCCTTCAGGTAGGTGTAGACAGCAATGAGGTCACCCCTGAGCCTCCTCTTCTCCAGGCTAAACAGGCCCAGCTCCCTCAACCTCTCCTCATAGGATTTGTGTTCCAGGCCCCTCACCAGCTTTGTTGCCCTTCTCTGGACACGTTCCAGCACCTCAACATCTCTCTTGAATTGAGGAGCCCAGAACTGGACACAGCACTCAAGGTGTGGCCTGACCAGTGCTGAGTACAGAGGCAGAATAACCTCCCTTGTCCTACTGGCCACACTGTTCCTGATGCAGGCCAGGATGCCATTGGCTCTCTTGTCCACCTGGGCACACTGCTGGCTCATCTTCAGCTTACTATCTATCACTACCCCCAGGTCCCTTTCCTCCTGGCTGCTCTCAGTCACTCAGTCCCCAGCCTGTAGCACTGCTTGGGGTTGTTGTGGCCAAAGTGCAGAACGCTGCACTTGGCCTTGTTCAATCTCATCCCATTGGCCTCTGCCCACCCATCCAGCCTGTCCAGGTCCCTCTGCAGGGCTCTACTACCTTCCAAGAGATCCACACCTGCTCCTAGCTTGGTGTCATCTGCAAACTTACTGATGCTGCACACAATCCCCTTGTCCAGATCATCAATAAAGATATTGAACAGGACTGGTCCCAGCACTGATCCCTGGGGAACACCACTAGTGACAGCTGCACTGGTGAGGCCTCACCTCAAGCACTGTGTGCTGTTCTGGGCCCTTCACTTCAGAAGGATGTTGAGGTGCTGGAGCAGGTCCAGAGGAGAGTGATGAGGCTGGTGAGAGGGCTGGAGGGAAAGGCTTATGAGGAGAGGCTGAGGGAGCTGTGGTTGTTCAGCCTGGAGAAGAGGACACTCAGTGGGGACTTTATCACACTCTACAATTACCTGAAAGGAAGTTGCAGTTAGGTGGGGGCAGGCTCTTCTCCCAGGCAACGAGTGACAGGACAAGAGGGCATGGTCCGAAGCTGCACCAGGGGAGCTTTAGGTTGGCTATTAGGAAGCACTTCCTCACAGAAAGGGTAATTAGGCACTGGAATGGGCTGCCCATGAAGGTGGTGGAGTCACCATCCCTGGAGGTCTTTAAGAAAAGATTGGATGTGGCACTTGGTGGCACGGGTTAGCTGATGTCATGCTGTTAGGTTGTAGGCTGGACTCAATGATCTCAGAGGTCTTTTCCATCCTCAATGATTCTATGATTCTGTGATGTATGGATAGGATCCTCTCTTAGTCTCCTTTTCTCCAGGCTAAAAGGCCCCAAGACCCTCATCCTCTCATGATAAGAGAGATGTTCTAGTTCCTTAATCATCTTTGTCACCCTGTGGTGTACCCTCTCACTCAGTTCCCTGTTATTGAACTGAGGAACCCAGAAATGGACACAATACTCCAGATGATGCCTCACCAAGTGTGACAGTTTGGGTGTACCTCGCTCCCCCCACACTTTAGAAATCACCCAGACTAGACTCAGACGGCTCTGGGAATATGAATGAAGCTATTTATTTACAGCTAGCAGAATATACAAGCAGATATTTACAATATATACAGTTATAGAGAGAAATATACAAGGTAAAAGGTAATACAGAAACACAACTCTCCTCCCAGAAACCTGAGTTCCCAGGAGGGGCTCTCAACCACCCCTCACCTTCCCCCTGCCCCTCCCAACCTTACCCCTGTCCCAAGGAAGAATGGAGGTTTGGCCAGGGGGTTAGGAAGCAAAGTGGGTTAGGCCAAATGGAAGGTGAGGTTAGGGAGTTAGATGTTGCTCAGCCAGCAGCCCAAGTGAGAGTGAGAGAAAATGGCAAGAGTGTTATCTCATGTTTTCATTTCTCCTTCCCAAACTCCTCAGCGAGACTCTGAGGGAAGTAGACATCACCACTGTTTTCCTTTCACAGCTTGTGATCTAGTTCTTCTCACCCAAACATCCTAGCTAGCTTCAGACTAGCACTCCAAGGCATAGTAGAAGGGGAGGAGAACCTCCCTTGGCCTGTGTGGCACACTTTTCTTAACGCACCCCAGGATGCCATTGACCTTCTTGGCCACAAGTGCACATTGCTGGCTCATGGCCGTCTTGTTGCCCACCATGACTCCTAGGTCTTATTCCACAGTCAGTCTGTGGTGGAGGGGCAGCAGCCCCAAAACTGAGGCTTCACCATGCCTCTACATGCCCAGACATGGTTTTCTGCCAGGACCCACGAGGCAGCAAATTGTGTAACACACACACGCCCAGCCCATGTACCCCTGGGGTCCGCCCAGGTAATCCCCTATTGGGAGGGTCCAGGCATGTCTCTATTGCCTATTGGGGCAAGGTTTGGCTTACTGCCAGCCTGATTGATCATTTTAGATGTCCAATGAGCCACGAATCTTGGCCCAGAGCCTTTAAAGAGGGGTGCACAGCAGCACCACGTGTTCATTCAGTCTGTTCAGACAGTCCAGACTGTTTACCAGTTCAGAAGCTTAGAGCATTTAGACTCAGCTCTGATCCACAGCAGCACTCTGCTGCCCTGACCCAGCTTGCATTGGCCTAGACAAGGGATCAGGCCTCACTCACCTGCAAGCATTACAGAGGCTCAGACCTCATGCATTGATCTCAAGGCACAGTCAAGCTACCTGCGAGCCCTTTGAGAAGCAGCAGAGCACATTCATGCCTGCACCATACATATATGGGGAGCTGAGACCCCCTGCCTAAAGCCTAGAGCTATCTTGATTCAGCTACGGAGTTAAATCTCCCTGCAGCACGGCATAGACCCTGCAGCCCAGCATAAATACTACTTGCCAGCTATCCTGTAGGTCTGGAAAGACCCAGGCCCAGCAGACCCTCAGACTGTCTGCAAACCTACGAACGCAGCCTGGTAGCTGAGTGACCGTGTCACAAGATACACAGACCAATCCTTCTCCTGCACCTGGGAATTCCTGCCAGCTGATCATCCCTGGACATGCACAGCATCCAGAAGCCGCAGCTCCAAGGCAGAGATCACCCCAGGAGAGAAGGTTAGAGAAAACTCAATTTACCCCAGAGACTGGGAAAACACTTTATCAATTCCCCCTTGCAAGCCAGGACAGACTCCAGCTATACCAAGACCCCAATACTGGGCATACACTGAGACAGATTCCCGGGAGGGTGATTAATGATTAATACTCAAGAGCAGCACACCTAAGTAAGCTTTAAATCTTTGTAATATCAGTTATCTCTACCTAAAGAGCACACACAGTTACAGCCTTTGCTGGGCAAACACTAGAGTGGTTAAGAGGCATTAAGCCCAAGAAATATTTCTCTCTGTCAATAATTGTTGATAATTTGATATTCCCATTTGATAATCAATCCCTGTAAATATATCCCAAGCTATTTTCATAAACTTGCAAACGAACCCTGGATTTCATAGTGGTTGGGGGTGGTGTAAATTTGTAAATATTAATTTTAATAAATAATTTTATAAAAAATCAAAACCACCTCAAATTAATTTCTCACCTCCCCCTAACAGAGGAGGAACAGAGAAAACCACTCCACAATGCAGTCCCCAACTTTCATCGATCCATGGGGTTATTCCTCTCTAGGTGCAATAACCTACAATTGCCCTTGCTGAATTTCATACAGTTACTGTCTGCCCAGCTCTCCAGCCTATCTGGATAGTGCTGGCAGCACAGCTTTCTGGTGTGTCAGTCCCTCCTCCCACCTTTGTGGCGTTGACAAACTTGTTCAGGACACACTCTATCCCTTCATCCAGGTCACTGATTTTTGTTTGCCTGATGACTTATGAGAAAAGGAAATTAGAAAGCAGGCTTTAGTGGCATCATGCCTAGCTTATCCTCTAAGAGCATAAAGCCATTCCTTCCAGAGATGTTTCCAAGCTTGACTTGATCACAGAACATTTGCCCCACTGCATCACCTTTCTCTTCCCCCACCCCTTCTTTCAATTAAAAAAAAAATACTTGTGAAAATGCCACCCCACTCATTTTGCTGCCTTATCCTACTTGTTGTTTGTATTCATCAACATCACATCTTTCACACATAAATATAATACATGTAAACATATATGCTTCTGTCACATCTAATTGCTGTCTGAAAGTTTGTGAAAGCTTTGAAGGATTTGCTACAAGATCAGAATGAAAATATGATCCTGTTATTCACAGTATCCTGATGAAAAGCAATAAAAGCTGTCCAAGTAATACTCTATCTGGAGCTCTCAGAGTACAGGGCATGGAAATATATATAAGCTGTGACTATCCCACCTGCCTTCATCCTTGGAGGCATTTCCAGTGGCTGGGAAACAAATTGCTTCTAGCTTACTGAAGTTCTTCACAGAGAGAGTGATTTCCCATTGGAATGGGCTGCCCAGGGAGGTGGTGGAGGCACCGTCCCTGGGGGTCCTCAAGAAAAGACTGGATGAGGCACTTAGTGCCATGGTCTGGTTGACTGGCTAGGGCTGGGTGATAGGTTGGACTGGATGATCTTGGAGGTCTCTTCCAACCTGGGTGATTCTATGATTCTATGATTGTATTTTGTGTGCATCTGGTTGGCCAAGCAGTATTTTATTGACTTTGAAGATTACTGCAGAGCAAGATGGCTCTCTGTTGGCACTGACACTGCCTTCACACAAGACACTTTGCACATAGAGAGATGGATAGTAACACCTTTCAAAGCCCTTGGTGTGAGGGTGGTATTTTTTCCACTCAGTAGATATACACTAATATGGCTTAAAGACTTGTGGGCCATTTTAGGGGCAATGGTCTTGTCTCTTCTGTAGAGAGAAGTGAGAACAGTCCAAAAGACAGAAAGGTGCAACTGTCCACTAGGGTTACTTTGAGTCCATCTCCTGCCAGTAATTTTACCATCCAGCCCTCAAGACATCTTGATCAGGAAAGCCAAGAAGATACTGCACATGGCACCAGGGAGCATGGTATGGCTGAAGGGAGGGAGGCACCGTTATGGCCATGGTTTCATGAGTCTCTTTAGGGAAGTGATTGTGCCCTGTACTTGGCACTAGTGGTGAGGCTGCACCTCAAATACTGTGTTCAGTTTTGGACCCCTCACTAGAGCAAAGACATTGAGTTGCTGGAGCACATCCAGAAAAAGGCAACAAAGCTGGTAAAAGATCTAGAGAACAAGTCTTACAAGGAGCAGCTAAAGAGAACTGGGGTTGTTTAGTCAAGAGAAGAGGAGGCTGAGGGGACACCTCATTGCTCTCTACAATTACCTAAAAGGAGCATGTATTGAGGCAGGGGTTGGTGTCTTCTTCCTAGTATCAAGCAATAGAATAAGAGGAAATGGCCTGAGATTGTTCCAGAGAAGGTTTAGATTGGATATCAGGAAACATTTATTTACTGACAGAGTGGTCAGGCATGGAAACAGGCTGCCCAGGGAGGTGGTGGAGTCACCATCCCTGCCAGTGTTGAAGAAATATGTGGACATAATTGCACTTTGGGTCATGGTTTAATTGCCATGGTAGTATTATGTTGAAGGTTGAACTCAATGACCTCAAAAGTCTCTTCCAACTCAAATGTGAGTTTATGATACCATGCCTTGCTCACGTGAAAGCCTGACCTGGGTCTGAGGCAGCAAGCTGGACTATGGCTGTTTAGAATTAATTGCTTTGAGTATTTTCTTTTCCTGTCTTGTTTTTCTGCATCACAGGAACGAAAAAAGGAGATTTGGAAATTCTCAGTCCCAGGCTGTGGGCTGTTTTCTTTCTGCCCTTGTCTTATCACACAGTCTTCAGGCTTGGTTTCTTAACTCAAGAGCCAGCAATTGGTGCTCTATCAAGGCACTGCACTGAGTGACTCCCTCACCACTGCCCTATCTCTAGGGACCTGCTTCCACAGGTCCAGATGGCAGCTATCTCCTGTCCCCACCTGTGGGTGCTATGTGTGTCCTTCAGAACACAAGCCTCCAGGAAATGCTTTGCACAGCACAGCAGTGAGGCTCTGGGACAGAACAGAATCATTGAATCAGTCAGGGTTGGAAGACACCACAAGGATCATCTAGTTCCAACCCCCCTGCCACCGGCAGGGACACCCTACTCTAGATCAGGCTGCCCAGAGCCCCATCCAGCCTAGCCTTACACACCTCCAGGAATGGGGCCTCAACCACCTCCCTGGGCAACCCATTCCAGCCTCTCACCGTTCTCATGCTGAACAACTTCCTCCTCACCTCTAGCCTCACTCTCCCCACCTCCAGCTTTGCTCCATCCCCCCCACTCCTGCCACTCCCTCACAGCCTCAAAAGTCCCTCCCCAGCTTTTTTGGAGCCCACTGGGAGCCTCCTCTGCTCCAGCCTGCACAGCCCTAACTCTTTCAGTGTGTGCTCACAGCAGAGCTGCTCCAGCCCTCTGATCATCCCAGTGGCCCTTCTCTGGACATGCTCCAGCATCTCCACAATCCTCTTGTAATGGGGGCTCCAGAACTGGATGCAGTACTCCAGGTGGGGGTCACACCAGGGCAGAGTAGAGGGAGAGAATCACTTCCCTTCACCTGCTGGCTACACTTCTCCTGATGCAGTCCAGGTTGGCCCTCCAGGCTACAAATGCACACTGCTGGCTCATATTGAGCTTCTCATCCACCAGCACCCCCAACTCCCTCTCCTCAGGGCTGCTCTCCCAGCCAGTCACTGCCCAGCCTGGATTTGTGCTTGGGATTGTCCCGACCCAGACGCAGGACCCTGCACTTGGTCTTGTTGAATCTATCTATCTTGGATAGATTCATGCAGCAGTATAATGAGTCTATCACAACTGACTCTGCATTTCTGCACTGTGTGCTTTTATATTTGTAAATATAGAAATGGCTCCCAATGGCCCATGCACCTCTCTTTGTGGAAGTCCACCCCTGGAAGGGCATAAGGACAAGTGACACTTCCCTAGAATATTTCCTGAACCTCCAACACTTTTTTTGTGACTCAGACACCCTGAGTCAGAGGTGTTCCTGTGTTTAATAGTCTTTAGTAGATTTTTTCTGCCGTGAACTTGTTCAGCTGTTTCTGAAGCCAGGTGGACGTTAAGTATTTGCAATATCCTGTCTCAGCAAACAGCTGCCCAGTCTTACGACCTGTCTCAGTGCAGAATCATTTCCTTTGGTTTATTTTGATCCTGTCACCTTCTAGTCTTTTTGATGCCCTCATGATAGAGGAGATGATGTGTGGTCATTTCCTATCCAAACACGCTCTGTTCCTTGTAATTTTGCAGGCTCTATCATAATTCTTGTGGCTGTCTTCTGGGGACAGAGAGATCTTATGCTGTTACAATCATGGTTTCCTTTTTGTCTCCATCCCTTTGACAATTAACATCTTGAGTCCTGGGTACACCCTGCCCACACCTGATTGTTTAAAAGACATATGAAAGGAAAATATCCCAAAGAGAGATTTCTGTCATCTCCCAGGTGGCTCCAGATTGTCCCATGCCTGTATGTCTTTCCCTCTGTGCTGCTGTTGTCCTCGCACAAGAGGACCTGATGCCTGGGTAATGTGTCTCTTTATGTTCCCTCCTAGACTAGACACAGGCGAGTCCAAGGGAATCCCAAATAACAGCAGTCATTCATCTCCAACATAAAATAGGTACAGTGACCTGCCTGTTTCAGGACAGAGGCTTATCATTTGAGGGTAAGGGAGCCATCTGCTTATTTCTTGGTAAGCCATTCCATAGCAGGGCAAGATGGAGTATCCAAGACCATCTACTTGGAATTTCAGGCTTGCTTGTGTGTTCACAAAACACTGTCTGCCAAGACAAGCTCCTGGCAAAGCCGGCAGCTCATGGCTTGGAAAGATTCACTCTGACATAGGTCAAGAACAGGCTGGAGGGCTAGGCCTAAAAAGTGGCAGTCAGTGGTGCCAGATCCAGTAGGCAGCTGCCACAAATGGTGTTGCCCAAGGATCAGTACTGGGCCAAGTCCTGTTCAATGTCTGGACCAGGACGTTGAGTCCAGCATCAGTAAGTTTGCAGATGACACCAAGCTAGGAGCAGGTGTGGATCTCTTGGAAAGTAGGAGAGCCCTGCAGAGGGACCTGGACAGGCTGGATAGGTGGGCAGAGGCCAATGGGATGAGATTGAACAAGGCCAAGTGCAGGGTTCTGCACTTTGGCCACAACAACCCCAAGCAGTGCCACAGGCTGGGGACAGAGTGGCTGGAGAGCAGCCAGGAGGAAAGGGACCTGGGGGTACTGGTAGATAGTAGCTGAAGATGAGCCAGCAGTGTGCCCAGGTGGCCAAGAGAGCCAATGGCATCCTGGCCTGCATCAGGAACAGTGTGGCCAGTAGGTCAAGGGAGGTTATTCTTCCCCTGTACTCAGCACTGGTCAGGCCACACCTTGAGTCCTGTGTCCAGTTCTGGGCCCCTCAATTCAAGAGAGATGCTGAGATACTGGAACACGCCCAGAGAAGGGCAACAAAGCTGGTGAGAGACCTGGACACAAACCCTATGAGGACAAGCTAAGGAAGATGGGGTTGTTTAGCCTGGAAAAGAAGAGGAGGCTCAGGGGTGACCTCATTGCTGTCTACAACTCCCTGAAGGGACATTATAGCCAGGTGGGGGGTGGCCTCTTCTCCCAGACAACCAGCAACAGAACAAGGGGACACAGTCTCAAGTTGTGCCAGGGGAAGTATAGGCTGGATGTTAGGAGGAAGTTGTTGCCAGAGAGAGTGATTGGCATTGGAATGGGCTGCCCAGGGAGGTGGTGGAGTTGTTGTCCCTGGAAGTGTTCAAGAAAAACACTGGATGAGGCTGGATCCAGTCCAACCTATCACCCAGCCCCATCCAGTCAACTAGGCCATGACACTAAGTGCTTCATCCAGTCTTTTCTTGAACACTTCCAGGAACAACAACTCCACCACCTCTCCCTTTGAAGAACTTCCTCCTAACATCCAGCCTATACCTCCACCAGCACAACTTGAGACTGTGTCCCCTTGTTCTGTTGCTGGTTGCCTGGCAGAAGAGACCAACCCCCACCTGGCTACAACCTCCCTTCAGGTAGTTGTAGACAGCAATGAGGTCACCCCTGAGCCTCCTCTTCTCCAGGCTAAACACCCCCAGCTCCCTCAGCCTCTCCTCATAGGGTTTGTGTTCCAGGCCCCTCACCAGCTTTGTTGCCCTTCTCTGGACACGTTCCATTATCTCAATGTCTCTCTTGAATTGGGGAGCTTAGATCTGGACACAGCACTCAAGATGGACTCAGTTAAACTTCCTAATGTACAGTGAGTGTGACCCTGCCCAGCTAGGGTCAGCCGCCCTTGCTTTCACTGCTCCTGGCTTTAGCACCTGGCTGACTCAAAACTGCTGAAGACTTTGACCATTATGGAGACCCATATGCCATATCTGGCCATAGGTAAACCCAAAGCATCCTATCAGCTTTGTTCTCACCAAATCAGGTGCTGCAGTCTTCTCAGAAATGTAGCTTTCCTGAATAGAACACTGATTCTATGACTCTACCCCAACCAGGACAGCCTGTCACCTCTGCATCTGGGCATTTGGGATTTTTTCAATCTGTTCTTCCAGCCCCTTAATATCTTATGGGGCAAGGCCACATCCTTGGGACTTATCCCTATGTAGAAGGAAGCCCAGGAGAACAGCCTTAACACCCACAGTTTCAGACTGCTGCTGGATAGTCCTGGAGCAGCAGAGTTCTTGAACTGGTCTTTGGTAGCATCCTCTTGAGTTGAGTCTTGTGTGGCTAGTAATGCACTTCAGTGTGCCCCGCTGTCTTCTTCCCAGTGGAAGGCACTGGTTATCTGTTCTTCCAGATGAGCTACCCAATTCCATCTCTGAAACACCTACACCTGAGGCTGAAGCTGTCCATGTGAGTCAAAAAAGCATGAACAAGGAGGGATCTGGTAGAGAAAAAGACAACACAGCTTAATAATCTCTGTTTTGTGGGAAGCAAGAGTAAAATGGACAGCAACGAGAGAGTTTCCTGAATGCTTATATCACCTCTGGTATAGCTTTCCCTGCATCCCAGCAAACACTGGCAGTCCCTGCCTCAGTTTCCCTGTTGAGTGACCAAGGATGGACCAAACCTGTCTTGAAGGGATGGAGGACTATGACAAAGAAAGAAGGGGACAGAGTTGTTAAACCTGAGCCAGGTGTGCCTGAAGATTTCAGTTAATCAGGTCATCATCATCATCATCATCATCACTTCTGATGATGTTTGCCCAGTGCCACAGGAGTAGGGTTTGACTGCCAGGTCATTTGACACTTAGCATTACATCATGTATAAATGCATGCCATGTGTGATGTTCTTGGGACTCTTCACTACATCTAGCCTAAGGAGCTGCCCTGGAGATTGACTTTATTTTTTTTTCCCCTGGGAGGGGAGGCAGAAGGGACGAGGGGAGGTGAGAGGGACAGAAGGTGCAGGGGTGGGGGTGGGAAACAGAGCAATATTCTGCTGCAGAGACATTGCTGAGGGCTGTTTTGGTGGAGCAGACAAGACAAACAAACCATCGCTGATAAAACGTGGCATGTCTGCAAAAGGAAAGCAGGCAGAGCTTTTCCCCTTCAGTGTTGCTGAAGTTATTTTTGGAGGCTGCAGAGAGTTTCTCGTTATCAGGAGAAAAAGAAACCCAAACACGTTCCTCCTTCTTGTTAAATCAGATAAATTTGCCCCCTGGCCTGCTGCAGAAAGCAAATGAAAGTGGCTGGAAAATAAAAGCAAAGACACAAAATGATCTGTGGGAAAAGCAAGCAGTTGTGTTGTTACAAAGAGGCAAAACACTGCTAATCATAGAATCATAGAAGCAACCAGGTTGGAAGAGACCTCCAAGATCAGCCAGTCCAACCCAGCACCCAGCCCTAGCCAGTCAACTAGACCATGGCACTAAGTGCCTCATCCAGGCTTTTCTTGAACACCTCCAGGGATGGGGACTCCACCACCTCCCTGGGCAGCCCATTACATTAACTTCCCAGGAGTTCTCTCTGCAATTTAGCTAACATAGTTTGGACATAAGGTTGACAGGGTCACTAACTTTGGACAATTAAAATCAGTCTCTTGCTTTCCAGTCCTCAACGATGTATTGGTTTAGTCCTCTTTGAATTCTTGACTTTTTAGGGTTGGGGGTTTTGCCTAAGGAGGGGTGCATAATGCACCATCATCATAGTGTGTGACCCACCAAGAAGGGCTGCAGCTGTCATACCATCACAGGAACTTTGGCTTTATCCTTGGAGCCACTGGTGCAAGTCTAGGTAAAGCTGCTGGGAGAGATTGGCCAGGCAGTGGAATGTGCTGGTTTGAGGATAACTGGAATATCCTAATAAGACAAAATAGATTATTGGTTATAAAATAATAAAGTCTGTATCATTCATTGGTTTGCTAAAAGGGATAAAAAAGCCCCAAACTCCTTGCTTCTGAGCACTTGCTCCCATCTCTCTGTCTTCCACTAACCTTGGCTGACTGGATAACACATAAGCCCTTGCTGGTTGCTTTTTGTGTGGGAGACAGAGAGAGAGGGTGGTGCTGGGCCCCCTCTGGGCTTCTTTTCTTTGCCCATGAGGGAAGTCTGGATTTCTGTATTATTTCTAAGTTGTATATCATTGTAAATATATTGTATGTATATCCTTGTAAATTTAGCTTTGCTGTAAATGCAGCTTTATCTTACTTCCAAGCCGTCTCAGCTGGTCTGGTAAATTTCACTGGGGTGTGTGTGTGTGTGTGTATGTAAGTTTCTCAACCCATTATACGGGAAGAACCACATCCCCTCCTAGCCAGACTGTCTTTCTGCCTTGCTTCAGGCACTACTGCTGACATCAGGTTTTGAGAAGCTTGATAAAAAAAAAAAAACATCTGAGGTCTTGAGGTGGTCAAGGCAGGCTAAGGATGGATGCAAAGGGTGACCCAAGTGAGGAACAGATGGAAACAGAAATAATACAACAAGGAGGGAGACAAATTCAGCCCTAGCCTGTCGGTGCCACCAGTGCTGTTATCTCATGGGAGATATATGAGGTATTGGCTGTCACAACGGTTCCTCACAGTGTGGGGCAGAAGGCTGTGTGCCCATGCATGATTTTGACCTGTGTAGAGTGAAGGGCTGGGTTGTGGTTTTTGTCCTGCAGTTGGTGGTCATGGACCTTCTAGGGTTTGGGGTTGACTTTGTAGGACATAGCATCTGGATGGCTCGGCTGCCTATGTGAGAGCAGTCAATAGGGGATGCAATGTAGATGTTTTAAATGAAGTATGCATCTTATTTTGAGGAGTTCTCCTGTTTTTAACATGCCACTGTTGGATTTTGGTAATGGTGTCTGGATTGTTTGTGCTGATGTGGGATTTTCCCAGGAATAGCTTGATGCCACGTTGCCATCCATCTGTGCCTCTTAGCAAAGCAAGAACTCTGGAATGCCACTCCAAGAAGACAATGGTACACATAGCTTGGGGATGATCACCTTGGTGGCTTCAGCTGGTCTGTGAAACATACGATTCCTGGGGATGAAGTCAGGGAAATAATTCCTCCCATTCCCCTTGAGTTACCAGGCAACTGGGATGAAGCATGGCTGGAAGTGGGAGCCCCACAGCAAGCAGGCAGCTAGCTGGGGCTATGCTGTGACTCTTTGGGCAAGGTTGGATGGTGGGAGGTGTGTGATGCCTGCAAGGGCGGGCACTGGCTGTGGAATGCTGTAAAATATTTTTTAGTATTAGTATTAGCATTGTAGCATGGGGTGTAATTAATGACTCACTAGGAGCTGAAATACTTTATTAAATCACATGTTCTGGGGAAGATGTCACTGGTTCTGCTCCCCACTGCAGGGCTGACTGGGAAAACTGGCTGCCCTGGCACAAACAGAAGCCAACCTGTCCCAGACACCCCAGTTATCCTTCTGGCACTCTTGAGTCCCTAGGTCTCACAGGGTCCAGTAGAGCAGGCAGTTTCTTGCCATGACTGTGAGTGTGTGAACATGTGTGTCCCTAGGTGTGTGCATATAGGCTTGTGTCTATGTGTGTGTGCATATATATGTGTGTGTATTGCATCTGCATGTGAACACATGTGTGTGTGTGGGCATACATAGGTGTGTGCACTGTGTCTCTGTATGGGCATATGTGTGTGGGCATACATAGGTGTGTGCACCGTGTCTCTGTGTGGGCATATGTGTGTGGGCATACATAGGTGTGTGCACCGTGTCTCTGTGTGGGCATATGTGTGTGGGCATACATAGGTGTGTGCACCGTGTCTCTGTGTGGGCATATGTGTGTGGGCATACATAGGTGTGTGCACCGTGTCTCTGTGTGGGCATATGTGTGTGGGCATACATAGGTGTGTGCACCGTGTCTCTGTGTGGGCATATGTGTGTGGGCATACATAGGTGTGTGCACCGTGTCTCTGCGTGGGCATATGTGTGTGGGCATACATAGGTGTGTTCACTGTGTCTCTGTGTGGGCATATGTGTGGGCATACATGTGTGTCTGTGTGCATTGAGTCTGTGGGCATACATACATGTGTGAGAGCATACATACATGTGCATGGGCATGCATACGTGTGTGCATCGTGTCTCTCTGTGTGTATATGTGTGTGAGCATCGTGTCTGTGGGTGTGCATGTGTGTAGACATACCTATGTGTGTGTGCATTGTGTCTGCATTTGTGCATACAAGTATGTGCACACAAACATGTCTGCATCATGTTTGTGTATGTGCACAGGTGTGTGTAGGCATACATATGTGTGTGTGTTTATGTGTCTGTGTGTGTGCACACGTGTGTAGGTGTGTGTGTGTGCATGTGTGGGTAGGTATATGTACCTGCAGGGAGTGTACGTGCACAGGTGCCTGTGTTTGTAGATGTGTCCATACAGATGCACATGTGTGTATCTGTATGTGTTTATGTGTGCACCTGGGCATGTGTGTGCATGTGTGTCCAGAGGTATGTGCATGTGGGGAGTGTACATTGTGTGTGGTTGGGTATGCACGTATGCAATTGTATCTGTGTGTGCTATGGGGCTTTCACCTGGAAGCAGAAGAGCAGGAGAAGCAGCAGGAGGCTGGGGAGATTCCAGGCACTGTCCCATTATCCAAGCCCACCCTGGGGCCAGACATTCAGCTCCTTCTGCCACCCCAGCTGGGTGTTACACTCAGTCCTGGGGACAGCAGGAGTTAAGGAAGGATGCTGAGGGGTTTGGACAATGGGCATGCCAGCAACCCTGTTGTGGAGGCAGGGAATTAATGTGGCTGAGTCAGGAACATATACAAAAATGGAATTATTTTATTTTCCTGAAACCCCACCCCCAAAACTATATACAGAAATTAATTTACTTGAATTAGCAGACTCAGTTGCATTGAGAATACCTTACAGAAGATACTAGAGATAAATGTGGCTATTTTAGAAGTCAGGAAATGGAAAAGGCTAAGCTGTAAACACAGCTTCTCTCCATTATTAATCAGGCTGAGCAGAAATGGTATATTACAGGTGAGCTAGGCTGTCTGAGAGAAAGGGTGGTCCAGGTGCTTGTCAGCTCTCTCTCTTTCAAAAGACATCCGAGGCTCCTTAGGCCTATTAAGCTTGCACAAAGGGGTGCTTACAGTGGGGAGCTGTCCTAGGCAGGGACAGTCCTGTCCCTCCGGAGCTTGTCCTTTGTAGCACCAGGGGACTCTCTCTGCAGGAACTATCCAGGCGCGGGAGAGCTCTAAGGCGGGAGCCCCAAGGTGGGAAGCATCCCAATATTTATACCTTTCCTAGACAAAGAGGTGATTTACCATTTCTAGGAGTGAAGACCACAGTCAATCCCCAGCCTGATTCCAGTGTGGGCATCTGCACAGGACACCACTCGTGCCAGAAGGACCCTTTGCTCCCCCCCCCCGCTTCATGCCTGCAGGGCAGGGGTGGGGGAAACAGGTTTTTTTGTGCCTGTCCTCTCCCACTGAAACCACGGACGGAGAGGAATTTTGGGGTACCCAGGACTCCAAGACAAACCCACTCTGTGACCAGGTCCTTCCTCCCTTGCTGATCTCAGTCACTGCAGGAATATGGTCCTGGGACCAGGGATGGCCAAACTGGTTTTCCCAGACTTCCTAAAACCCTGTGCAGGGCTGCAATTATCTTCACCTTAAATCAAAAGGAAGCTTGACACCACAGGTATGGCCACAGCAGCCACAGGTGTTGGACAGTGAGTCACGTCTCAGGGAGCATTGTGACACAGCAAGGACAGGGCATGATGAACTGGCAATGGGGGAGAGGAGTTGAGCTGGGGCATGGGCATCCTGGTCCTGTTTAGGACAGACAGGAAGAGAGGAAAGTGTAAGTTCCTCTAGCCAAGGAGCTATTTCTTTTGGGAACATGAAGGATAAATTTGGGAATATGGAGGATAAATGCAACAGTACAGATTAGAGGTTGACTTCCTGGAAAGCAGCTCCATGGAGAAGGACTTTGAAGTCCTGGTGGACAATAAGTTATCCAGGGGACAGCAGTGTGCTCCAATACTGTCCTGGGGTGCATGAAGAAGAGTGTGGCTAGCAGTTCAAGGAAAGTTTTCCTCCCCTTCTGCTCCGCCCTAGCGACAACATATCTGAAGTATTGTGTCCATTTCTGGGCTGCTCAGGTCAAGTGGGACTAGACAGTGTCCAATGGAAGGCTACAAAGATATTTCAGTGACTGGAACATCTGCCTCATGAAGAAAGGCTGAGATATGAAGCTGTTTCATTTGGAGAAGACAGAAGACTGACAGGGGACCTTAATACTGTTTATAAAATCTGAAGGCTGAGTGTCAGGAAGGTACTAGTCTCTTTTCAATGGCATTATGTGGTACAACAAGGGACAGTGGATACAAACTAGACACAGGAAGTTCCACCTCAACATGAGGAAAACCTTCTTTACTGTAAGGGTGATGGACCACTCCTTAGAGAGATGGAGGCTGCTCAGAGAGATTGTGGAGTTTCCTTCTCTAGACAGTTTCACCATTCAACTGGATGTGTTCCTATGTGACCTGTCCTAGGTCATCCTGCTTTGGCAGAGGGGTTGGACTCAATGATCTTCAGAGACCCCTTCCAACTCCTACCATTCTATGATTCCTCCCAGGTTAGGAGCTGACACTAATTTGTACTTAGCAGAATAACAGGAATGGTGCACAAGAACTGCTTTCAAAATTGACTAGGAGTTGAATCATAGAATCAACCAGGTTGGAAGAAACCTCCAAGATCATCCAGCCCAACCTAGCACCCAGCTCTAGCCAGTCATCTAGACTATGGCACTAAGTGCCTCATCCAGTCTTCTCTTGAACACCTCCAGGGACTCCACCACCTCCCTGGGCAGCCCATTCCAATGCCAATCACTCTCTCTGCCAACAACTTCCTCCTAACATCCAGCTTATACTTTCCCCAGCACAACCTGAGACTGTGTCCCCTTGTTCTGTTGCTGGTTGCCTGGGAGAAGAGACCAACCCCCACCTGGCTACAACCTCCCAGGCTAAACAACCCCAGCTCCCTCAGCTTCTCCTCACAGGATTTGTGTTCCAGGCCCCTCACCAGCTTTGTTGCCCTTCTCTGGACACGTTCCAGCACCTCAACATCTTTCTTGAATTGAGGAGCCCAGAACTGGACACAGCACTCAAGGTGTGGCCTGACCAGTGCTGAGTACAGGGGCAGAATAACCTCCCTTGTCCTACTGGCCACACTGTTCCTGATGCAGGCCAGGATGCCATTGGCTCTCTTGTCCACCTGGGCACACTGCTGGCTCATCTTCAGCTTACTATCTATCAGTACCCCCAGGTCCCTTTCTGCCTGGCTGCTTTCCAGCCACTCAGTCCCCAGTCTGTAGTGCTGCTTGGGGTTGTTGTGGCCAAAGTGCAGAACCCTGCACTTGGCCTTGTTCAATCTCATCCCATTGGCCTCTGCCCACCCATCCAGCCTGTCCAGGTCCCTCTGCAGGGCTCTCCTACCTTCCAACAGATCAACACTTGCTCCCAGCTTGGTGTCATCTGCAAACTTACTGGTGCTGGGCTAAATCCCCTCATCCAAATTATCAATAAAGATACTGAACAGGACTGGGCCCAGCACTGATCCTTGGGGAACACCACTAGTGACAGCTGCCAACTGCATGTAGCACCATTCACCACCACTCTTTGGGCTCTGCCATCCAGCCAGTTCTTGACCCATATAGGAGTGAATTTAACCAAGCCAGGAGCTGCCAGCTTGGCCAGGAGCTTGTTGTGGCAGATGGTGTCAAAGGCCTTGCTGAAGTCCAGGTCATAAAAGGAGATCAGGTTGGTGGGACAGGACCTGCCCTTCCTAAGCCCATGCTGGCTGGGCCTATCCCTTGGCCATCCTGCATGTGCTTTGTGATGGCACTCAAGGTGACCTGTTCCATGACCTTGCCTGGCACTGAGGTCAAGCTGACAGGTCTGTAGTTTTCTGGTTCCTCCTTTTGACCCTTCTCGTGGATGGGCATCACATGAACATCTATATTAAATGAATGCTAGTTTTGGAGGCAGCCATGGAATGCAAGCGTGAGGCAGTTTGTGTGTGGGTGTGCATGGATGAAGGTGGTTCATCTCTACCACAGGACAATTTGGATAGAGGAAGAAATTATTCAGAAATTACAGTGAGCAAAAATCTTCTCTTGGGATGCACTGGAAAGGGTTGAGGATGCTGCTGCTCTTGGCTAGGACTGAGAGAGGCTGTGATGCAGCAGCCAGGCAGGAGCAACAATGCACTGTAACAGGGACCATTGGCCCGGCCTCATACCTACAGCCATCAGCCACATCCCCATTGCAAGCATTTACATGCAAGAGGCAGTCCCCAGATACAATGAGACACCTTGGCTCTTGGGATACTTTCCCTGGAAAGCAGAAGCCTAATGCTCACCTGCAGGAGTTCTGGTTCCCTGTTTGACCCAAGGCTGGGACTCACCTTTCAGAAAACACCAGAAATGTGAGGTTCCTTCCTATGCCCACATAGGCAGCAGGTGAGTCAATGAATGGGCCAGCCTGTTTTCAGAACTGAAACAATGTTTGGACTCAAACAGGATCTCAGCACTGGGATTTCCCAGAGATGCACCACAGTGGCACCTTGTGGAAATGAACTCTGAAGGGTGGAATCTGTCCAGCATGGGTGTCACTGAATGTGGCATTGTTCTGCTTTCACTAGCAGAGGAAAGAGAGCACATGCACCGCTCCAGTACAAGACAGATGCAGCAGACCTGCAGGGCAAACAAAATCTGGCTTATTTCCCCGCCAACACCCAGCCTGCTTTCCCTCCTACTCCCAAGCCTGCTTATTTTCCCCTGAATCTGTTTGTATCTTCTACCCTCTGTCTTAATAAGCCTACTCATTTTGCTCCTGAAGAGATCCTGCTTAGTGTTCACACACAAACAGGAAAAACTTGAACTGATGCTGTGATGGTTCAGGGAGAAGAATTTGTACCTATCTTGGCAAAGACACAGTCCAGACTTGGATGCCATCACAGAGCAGAGACCTTCTAAAGGACAGTCTCACTGGAGTCACATTTGTGTTTCACAGCAAAGTGAGGGGAATTGAACATAAGCCAAAGAACTGGAAACAGGACAAAAAGTATCTGATTCCCGACTCTCTGACCTCTTGTTCACACATAGGGCAAGCTTTTATATACCTGGACAACACAACTCTGGTCAGATCTGGGGCCTGAGTTGCTTCTGTAAAGGGTTGTGTATATGTGTAGAGGCATATATAAAGAAGGTCTTTCCTATGCTGTAGTAATTTGCATTTAGGCTGCTGTTGGCTGAGCCCTGCTCGTCCCAGCCCCTGTGGGAGGTGGCCAAACCAGGTCAGGCTGCAGCGGCTTTGCCTTGTGCTCGCTGCAGGTCACGTACAGGGTGTCCACTCTGATTAATCACAAAATACTAGAGCCCAGCTCTGCAGTGCACAGGCAGCTCTGCACTCGCCCTGTCCAGGATCAACCCAGCCATCTTGCCTGCAGGAAACACTTCTCCGCCTTCACAGTATCGAGTAACTCTGGGTTCGCTGAAAACTCTTGTGAGAAATATGTGTTTGATCCAATCAATTCGTGGCAAGAGGCCACAGACAGGGAGGAAGGGGGTTTTGAATGGAGCTGCACTCCTCCTTGCACAACCATCACAAGAGTATACACAATAAATACACAAGATAGCAGCAATAAATAATTAGAAACTAGAAAGGTTGGTGGAGGAGGGAGGCAGGCGGAAGAGACAGCCTTTGTGCATGAGCAAACGGAGGAAGAGTCATACAAAGGACACTACTAGTTTGGAGTTCATGGAAAGCACACTTGAGGAAGATCCCTTACTTCATCACTGAAGACCACCAGAGGGAACCCATGCAGAGATACAGGCTGGGGTCGGAGTGGCTGGAGAGCAGCCAGACAGAGAGGGATCTGGGGGTACTGATTGATACCCGCCTGAACATGAGCCAGCAGTGTGCCCAGGTGGCCAAGAGAGCCAGTGGCATCCTGGCCTGCATCAGGAATGGTGTGGTCAGCAGGAGCAGGGAGGTCATTCTGCCCCTGTACTCTGCACTGGTCAGACCACACCTCGAGTACTGCGTTCAGTTCTGGGCCCCCCAGTTTAGGAAGGACACTGAGATGCTTGAGCGTGTCCAGAGAAGGGCGACGAGGCTGGTGAGAGGCCTCGAGCACAAGCCCTACGAGGTGAGGCTGAGGGAGCTGGGGTTGTTTAGCCTGGAGGAGGTTGCTCTCTTCTCTCAGGTGGCCAGCTCCAGAACAAGAGGACACAGCCTCAGGCTGCGCCAGGGGAAATTTCGGCTCGAGGTGAGGAGAAAATTCTTCACTGAGAGAGTCATTGGGCACTGGAATGGGCTGCCTGGGGAGGTGGTGGAGTCGCCGTCCCTGGGGCAGTTCAAGGCAAGGTTGGATGTGGCACTTGGTGCCATGGTCTAGCCTTGGGCACTGTGGTAAAGGGTTGGACTTGATGATCTGTGAGGTCTCTTCCAACCTTGGTGATACTGTGATACTGTGATACTGTGATAAAAAGAGACATGCGTGGAAGAGACACCTCCCATTCTTAAAACTGATAAGCAAAACCCAACCTTTTCTTAGAATTAGTAATGAATATGTAATAGAATAGGGTATAAAAAGAGAAAACTGAAAACAAAAGGTGTGCGTTAGGGTAGAGCAGAGCCTCCCCCTGCACCCAGCCCTGTACATTGCTTGATTCCTGCCACTCTATTAAAGCCTTATCTTGCATGAACCCAAGTTTATGGCTGTTATTTATGACACTCTGAAGGCACACGCAGCTCTACCACTAAGCCTCCCAAGGCTCCGAAGTGGAGGCTTTTGGAAGATCACATTCTCTCCCAAACTCCACTCGGCTGCCTGCCAGAACCACGCGTACTGCACAGACTGCAGCTTCTTTCGCTGCCTGTTTGTACACAGCCGGTGTGACTTGCTCCGCACCCAGATGGTGTGCTGGTTACCCACCTAATCCCCACAGCCAAACAGACCCAGGTGTTCCCCGCGTCTACAGTACGAAGTCACAGCAGACTGAAAACTGGTGTTCTGGTATGCATCTTAAGAGCCAGTGTACCCCATCCTTTCACCCCAAAGTATTGTACGGCCTCTTCCAAACACGACGTGTAAGGCACACTCCCCAGGAGGCAGCGCAGACCAGCCTGGGCTCACAGAGTAAAGCCAGTCCTGGCCCGGGATCGTCCTGCAGGGCGAGCTGACCTGAAGCAGTCACATGCGGCAAGTCTGACCGAGGCTGCCTCGAACTCTGCAGGCCTGTGCGTCACGGCTGCGAATGGGGTCCGCAGCGCACCTGGCCCCGGACAGCCGCTGGGGGCAGCTCGGGCTCCTGCCCAGCCAGGACCGGGAGGCACCAGGTCTTCTGGGGGCTGCTCAGTCGCAAGCCTGTGGGGCTTGTAACAGGACGCGACACCTCCGCGGGACGACGCTGGGTCGCTGCCCGCTGCGCCGGGAGCCCCTTAGGCGCCACCAGCGCCGCGGAGCGGGATCCACACTGCCGCCAAGCGCCCGCGACTGCTGCAAACTGCAGCGCGCCCTGCCGCAAAGCGAGGCGACCCTGGCCCGGCCTGCGCAGCCGCCTGGGCGGGGCGTTGTTTCGCGCAGCCAATCGGGAGCGGCTCTCTCCCAGTCTGCGCAGCCGCCTGGGCGGGGCGTTGGTTCGCGCAGCCAATCGGGAGCGGCTCTCTCCCAGCCTGCGCAGCCGCCTGGGCGGGCGTTGGTTCGCGCAACCAATAGGGAGCGGCTCTCTTCCGGCCTGCGCAGCCGCCTGGGCGGGGCGTTGTTTCGCGCAGCCAATCGGGAGCGGCTCTCTTCCGGCCTGCGCAGCCGCCTGGGCGGGGCGTTGTTTCGCGCAGCCAATCGGGAGCGGCTCTCTCCCGGCCTGTGCAGCCGCCTGGGCGGGGCGTTGTTTCGCGCAGCCAATCGGGAGCGGCTCTCTCCCAGCCTGCGCAGCCGCCTGGGCGGGGCGTTGGTTCGCGAAGCCAATCGGGAGCGGCTCTCTCCCGGCCTGCGCAGCCGCCTGGGCGGGGCGTTGTTTCGCGCAGCCAATCGGGAGCGGCGCTGCGCGGCCTTTGGCGTGCGTGGTGCCGCACGTGGCTGCGCGCCCGCGTGTGCGGCGGCGATGGGGGTGAGGCGGCTGGGGGTGCCCGGGGGAGCGGGGCGCACTGCGGGGGAGCGGGGCGCACTGCGGGGCTCTGTGGCGAGCCGTGTTGTCTTCTTCTCGCAGGGCTCTCCGGAGGCGATGGAGGGGGAGGAACAGGGGCGGGAGCCTCCCGCCAAGGAAGCGGCACGGGGCGGAAAGAGGTCCGCCCCGGCTGCGGCCGGAGCTCTGCAGCCGGTGAAGCTCAGCCGGGCCGAGCTCTACAAACCGCCCACCAGCGAGGAGCTTAGCCAGCTGAAGGAGACTGAGGACCTCTTCCACTCCAGCCTGCTTCGCTTGCAGGTCAGGTGCTCTGGCGGCGAACCTGGGATGAGGGATGGGAGAGTGGAGTTGGGAGGGGAAGGGAGCGGGGGGAGCCGTGAGGTCGTCTCCTGCATCTGATACTCAGTCGTGCAAAAAGCCTTTTCGTAAGCTGTGCGAGTGTGAATCATACCAGTAGTTCTATGACTGGTCCTAACATCGCAGTTAGTGGGATGGAGTCGGTTGCCATCCAGCACTTCACAGGAGATGGCAGGAGCTACCTTATCCTTCTGCCCATGGGCCAATTGGACTCCCTGTTCGAGGCACGGTTGTCCATTGGTAATGGGGGAGAACAGTTCCAGTGTGGCATCTGCTTTTGATGTTCCCCATTGCCCCTACAGATAGAAGAGCTTCTGAAGGAGGTGACATTGAAGGAGACTAAGAAAAAGAAGATTGATGACTTCCTCCACGAGATTAACAGCCTTCTGCATGCCATCCCAGAGACTGCAGAAACCGAGGTATGTACCGTGGATGAGAGAGGTGGTGAGATGCAAGGGTCCCTGGATGGAGCAGGCTTTGATGTTGCTCTGCGACCAGAGGTCCTGATAGACTGTATCCCTTAAGGACTGAAAAAATCTACTTTGCTTTGTCTTGGAGGGGAAAGGGGAACGTACTTTGTCCTTAATCTCTGGGTGCAGACGCCTGTAGCTGTGTGGGAAGAGTGTCCCCCACCCCTGCATATCTGGTGTTGGTGGTGCTGAGTGCTCTTGTCCTGTTTCCAGCTCACTGACCAAGCCTGGCTCCCCAAGGGCGTGAAGGTCCCGTTCCTGCAGGTGCCATTCATTGTGAAGGGGAGGTTCCGCTTTGTGCCCCCAGCTGAGCTGAAGGTGGTGGGCAGCTACCTGCTGGGCACTTGCATTAAGCCAGAGATAAATGTGGATGTAGCAGTGACCATGCCACGGGTGAGTCTGGCCATGTCTGCTTCTGTGTAGCCTGAGGACACCTCTGCCTGGTCCTTCCTGTTCCTTAGGGAGGTTACAGAATGTGGATGTACAGTGCGATGTCTCCCATGAAGAGCTGGAGGGTGCAGTCTCGCTGCTTGTTCTATCAGAGCTTGCAGCTGCTTTGATTTTAGTTCCTCATGAGGATCTTTCGCTTGTGACGAACTTCTTTCACGGTGCTAGGAAGATAAATGTGTCCAGTGTTGCACCCTGTTGCTCTTCTGCCCAAGCTCCTAAGGTTGTGTAACAGGGAGGGGAATGTCGGCAAGCTGTTGCCCCTCTAGAGCTCCTTCCCGCTGCTGCCCAGACTTCCTCTAACGGGGTTTGAGAAGACATGAGCCCCTGCTTGGTCCCATGGTTGTACTCTGTCTCCTATAATCATAGAGCCTGGTGAGCCAGCAGTGGGGCAGTGCTTCTGATCAAACTGGAGCTTCTTGTGGCTGTATCTACATGGCTGAGTTGAGGCTGCCTTGTGGGGCAAGGGAGAATGGTGGGTGGTGTGATGATTCAGACTGAACCAGGCTCTGCAGGCTGGTGAGGTAGGATTGCCCTGTTCCTCGTTTCCCAGGAAATTTTCCAGGACAAAGACAACTTGAATCAGCGCTACCACCGTAAGAGAGCTCTGTACCTGGCCTACATTGCCCATCACTTGTCCCAGAAGGAGCTCTTTGGGAGCGTGAAGTTTGCCTACATGCACAGCAACCATCTCAAGCCCATCCTGCTTCTGAGGCCTCAAGGTAGCACTTGAGCCTGCTTTGGTGGGGAGTGTGGGTGGGTGTTAAGTGGTGGTGTGTGGTGGTGTGCTTGTACCGTGCAACATGCCCTATGGAAAGGAGTCAGTCGGGGCTGTTGTCACAACCAGTGATATTTTTTTTGAGCTTTGATGCTTCCAGTTGTCCTCTTCCTCCACACACACCCTAGTGTTCAAGGTCTCTTTTCCTCCTAGCTTTCCTCTGTACTTAGCTGTGCTCCTCAGCCTTGGCCTTGCTGGGTGGCCTATCCTGTAAGTACTTCAAGGGCTAAAGCAGACCCTACAGAAATGTCTGTGCCTAACAGTGTCCTTCCTTCCTGCTCTTCCCATAATCCTTTCAATTTTCAGCAGTAGCTGTGTGAACCTGGCTTTTCTTTGAGGTGACTTGAGGTGTGTGTAGGTTGTTGCATGTTTATGTCAACCCCTGGTGACAGGAGGTTTGAGGCTAGGACAGACAGTAGCGTGCAAGGCCAGGGTGGACAGTAGGGTGCTGGGTTACTGGAGTGGCCAGTGAGATGAAGATGGCATTTGGACATGAGCAGTGTGTCCTCAGAATTATCATTGACTCCAGGTTGTGGTTATTCTGCTCTGACACGATTTACACTGCTGCTGAGCTTTGCTGGGAAAGAGCTTTTTCCTTTCCCAAGATGGGGATGCTCCCTGTTCTGATTTAATCTCTGACATCATTTCTTTCTGCACATCTTACAGGCAAGGATGAGAAAATGGTCACTGTCCGACTTCATGCCTGTCCTGCTCCAGGGCTCTTCAAACCCAGCCGCTTCTATCCCAGCAAGAATAATATCCGGACAGCCTGGTTCATGGAGCAGAGTACCTCCAGAGAAGGTAGGGTCTAAGGCTGGGGCAACACAAGGCTGCTCAGTTCAGCCAGAGGCTACACCCAGTGCCCAGAGGTGGGTCTGCTGCAGCACTTTTTGGTGATCAAGAGGTTGATGATAGCATCCAATGTGCTACTGTCTACACACACAGGAACCACCGAGCCCCCGACTCCTCACTACAACAACTCCATCCTCTGTGACACCATGCTGCTGTCTCACTTGCACTTCTTGTCTAGTGCAGCCACTGACTTCCCAGGCATGAAGGATGGCCTGGCCCTTCTCAAAGTTTGGTTGAACCAGCGGCAACTTGGCAAGGTATGTCATGTGTTAGGGGACAGGCAAGGCTCTGCTCTCTTGGCTGACCTGCCTTTGTCATGCTCTTTCTGAGGGTGGAATGATGGTGCTTTATTCCTGCTTGGTGGTGTGATGAGTTTGTGACTGGATTGCAGTGTGCTAGATTTCAAGCAGTGCCATTTTAACCCTGTGGGTTGCAAGGACTGCATACCAAACAATTGTGCCATGTAATGTTATAATGGAGTTTTGGGTTGATTGAGGGTATTTTGGGGAAAACTCATTCAGTTTCCCAAAGAACCTTGAGGTGTTGCCTTTCTACAAGGGGATCCATACGTTTTGCATGTTGTACAGGGCTTTGTGTTAGTGTTTTCCTGGTGGGCTTGGGGCTTGCCCTGTTAGTGATGATAGAGACCAGAAGCAGCCATGTGGGGCTCTCTGTGCTCATGGTGCCTTGCTGAGCTGTTAGCTCAGACCAGTGTTTTCGCAGGGTTTGGGGTGCTTCAGTGGATTCTTGGTCTCTATGCTGGTTGCCTACCTGCTGATGAAACGCAAGATCGTCAAGGTGATGAGTGGGTACCAGGTGCTGAGAAGCACTCTGCAGTTCTTGGGTGAGTTTTCAAGGGGTCTCTCCAAGCAGAGGAAGGCTGTTGTCAGTCTATGCACAAAACCTGAACACAGAGAAGGAGAACTTTGGGCTTCTCTCTCTCTGACGCTGAAAACCTTTGGATGGGGTGGACAGGAAGATGCTGAGCAGCAGAGCAGGGCTGGATTGGAGCAGCTTGCAGAGGAGTTGAGTCCTGCAAAGCAGAAGCCAACATTGTCTTGCAGCACTGTTAATGGTGTGAGATCAGGGTTCTGTTGCATGTATCTGTACCAGTATCACCAGTGGGGTAAATGTGGGTGCTGGTGTGACTCATTTCTTCCTGTCTGCCCACAGCCACCACTGATCTGAGTGTGACAGGGATCACCCTAGCAAAGGATGTTGATGCCTCATTGGTAAGCAGCCTCTGGAGGAGCCTGTATCTGAGTGTGCTGCCACTGCTGCCTGGACACAGATGTGCCTGTTACAGGGATGTCAGACGGCAGTGAGATGGTGGAACAGTGGTGCCTGTGCTGTGTAGCAGCACTAAGAACTTTGTTTACTCTTCCAGCCTGTCTTGGATGACTTCCACCAAGCATTTGAAGTGGTCTTTGTGGATCCCTCTGGACTAGTGAACCTTTGTGCTGATATGACTGCCAGCAAATACCATCAGGTATTGAGCAGGCTGTCTTAGAATTGAGCTGAGGCAGGCAGAGAATGATTTGTTGTCTTGTAGGAAGAAAGTGTACATGGGGAGGTGGATCGATGTTGCTTTTAACATGCATCTTCAACTCTGAAGCTTAGTGAGTTTTAAAGAGCTTGGATATGTTGCTGCCTTACTTGTCTTGCTTCAATGATGAACAAAACTTCTTTTAATCTTTGTGGGCATCTTCCTATGAAGCTAAGCATCTGTTTAACAGAATAACTGTTTTGGACCATTAAAAAAAAGTCCACCTTGATAGTGGGGACATGAGGGAGACTGTTTGACCAGCAGTGACAACTGTTGACTTGGCTTCACTCTGAGGACAGAGGTTGTCTGGGGTTAGAGGCTGATGGTGACTGTGTGTCTGTGGTTGTTAGGGGAACTTTGGTGATCATTGCTGGATGGATTTACATTTTTCTTCTCAATTCATGCTCTTGCTGTGTTCTCTTCTCACTCAGGTCCAGTTTGAAGCCAAGCGCTCCATGGAACTTTTAGATGACCGAATGGTGGATGGCTTTCAGGTGCTGCTCATGACTGCAAAGCCCATGCTCAGAGCCTTTGACCATGTCTTCCAGTGAGTCTTGCCATGTTACTGTGGGAATGCTGAGCAGCCTGTTGAGGGGAGTAGGCTGCTTCTGGCTTTGGACTGGGGTGGGTTTGGACCTGCCTGATTGAAGGTGATCCTAGTAGATCTGAGAGACTGGTGTGCCTTCGCGTTTTACCTATTCAGCTTTTACTGTCTAGAAAGCCTCCTGGGAAAATGCTGCTGTGGCCTTTGAGTGATGACCAACCCAACGACCACATTCTCCTATTAGTGCATCCTGATGTGCTGAAATGCACTACTCCTTCTTGTAGTCCATGTTTGAGCCTCAGTTCCCCATTTCATTTATCTTCTAGCTTTTTTCTTTCAAAGGATTTGGTAGCAGAGGTGGATGACCAGTTTTTCTTCTTCATCCATAGCCTGAAGCATGTCTCCAAGCTGCAGGGTACGTGCAAGAAGATGCAGCTACTGAATGACCTGATGGATTGGGGTGGGAACTATGTGGCTGCAGCCCTTTCCTTCGTTGTCTCGCTGCTGGTCCGTGGGCTGGCTGGGAGAGCGCTACTTGTGGCCCACTCTTTGCCTCAGACCCCCGAGGTAATGCTGCTCTGCAGTGACACTGTCTCCTTTGTAGCGTGTGGGGTCTTGTGTTGCTTGTGGCACTGCTGGACACAGGGAAGGGATCTTTTCTAACTGAGGGAAAAGACAGACCTGTCCTGTTGATGGAAAATACAGGCATCACAGCAGCTGCTACTTCAGTAACCTCGTGTCTGCTTGAGCTTCATGTACACCTTTTTCCTGCAGTGGCCAATTGATGCTGAGCCCCCAAAACATAAGGATGTTGGCCCCCTGATGTTTGGGCTGCTATTTGTTCCTGACTTTGCTGCCAGCACACTGGAGAAGGGACCACAGGCTGATAACCCTGAGGTGAGGGAAGCCCTTCTTGTGCTGAGTAGGGTAGACCAGGGATGGTGCCATGCTGTGGTTGCAGATGGCTGTGGGGCTGGCTCATAGTCATAGAAATGGTTTGTCTGGCTCTGCTGGTGACCCATATCCTCGTGTTGTCTTGGCCTCTATCACTGTTCAGGCCTCGGACTTCAGGACCTTCTGGGGGGAGAAATCAGAGCTGCGGCGGTTCCAGGACGGCAGCATTTGTGAGGCAGTGGTGTGGGAGGCCAAAACCATCTGCCAAAAACGCCTCATTCCTGAGCAGATCGTCAAGCACCTGCTGAAGCTGTAAGTCCTGCCAAGCAGTAGCTGAGGCTGGGAAACCTGCAGCTGAGGAGGGTCATTGCCACTCTCCTGGCTTGTCATGTCCCTGGTAACACCATTGTTAGCTTTGTGCTCTGGGGAATGTAGGTCTGGAGATCGTTTCTGTTATGGTCCTAATGCTGCAAGCTGCTTCCAAAGAGAAGGTGAGGAGGGCAAGCACATAGTCCTGTAGGTGATGGTAGTGCGAAGGGCAGCACTACCCTGTCCTTACGTGTTGATGGGGTTTTGTGACACTCAGTGTTGGCAGAACAGGAGGAGAAGCTGTCTGGACCTTCCAGTGGTTCACAAGGCTGTGTCTCCCTAAGGCACTGGAAAGTCTCACTGTAGCAGTTTATACATACTGCCAAAAATGAGAGTTTCTGGTATAGAGTGGAGAGGTACCTGGATCTCTTTATCCTGGTTAGAGGAGGGGTCCTGTAAGGAAAGGCTGCACACGGGTGGCTTTGAATCCTCTGAAGCTTCATGAGCCACTAGGCTGCTTTGGCTTTGGCATGGGAGGAACATACAGAGATCAGTCTTTTCACCATGATTCTCCTGTATGGAGTGATGCCTCATCTTTGGACTGACTCTTTCCTGTGGATGCAGCATGCCATGCCAGGATGGGCAGTTTGGTATGTCTTAAGTCTAATGTTCTGTTGTCTTCCTCCGTGTAGACATGCAGACATTCCTGAATCTTCCATCTGCTATACTGGAGCCCTGCTGGAGTCTGTGATCAGGACTGGGCAAAAGGTATGGTTGCTTTCCTATTGCAGCTGTGGTCTTGTTGAGGAAGGGCAATATGGGGAGGGCTACAGGGAGAGTCATTTTAGACTTGTGGCTTTGAGGCAGCTAGGTGGTTTCTGAGAGAAGGTAGAGTGTGTGAAGAAAATTTCTGCCTGCAGGTGCTTATTTGGGCATTGTGGTGCATTCCTTGGATCTGCCAAGTCTTCTAGGGCAGTCAAGGCACAGCCACTGAAGTTGTCTTGTTCTGGCAGCTCCCACACCCTGTTTTCCCTTGTTAGAATCCCACTGATCTCTGCTTGCATCCACTATGTCCGCATTGTCTGAGGCTGTATTACTGTTCCGCTGCACTCCTCTGCCTTTGCCCTTCAGGTTCTGCATCCTTTGTAGTATGGGCAAGACACTTCTGTGCTGTCATCCCATAGGTCCATCTGGGAAACTCAGGGAAAGGACCTTTCCTGTCATGGTGCCAAGTGCTATATAATCCCTACCAAGCCCAGCTTAGTGATCCAGCTGAATGTACAGCTAAAAGAAAGAAACTTTTCTGTGAGACTAAAAAGGCCTCATAATCTTGGAGGCTGAGAAATGTCCCTCTCCCTACTTTGGCTATTCAGCTTGTGAAATTAAACCCTGGAGATGAGCCACTTTGATGCTTGGTAAAACCATCTTTTTACCTAGCTATTGGATGGATTATAGAATAGTTTCCTTTCAGCTTTTTAAGAGCAAAGGGGAAGAAATACGATCAGAAGAGTCTTCTGTGCCAAAAGCAGTTGTGGTATGGGTAAAGCTGCATGTCAGATTTGGGATGAGATTCTGGTTTTCACAGCCTGTTGTGTAGTGAGGTGGTAAAAGTCTGCATGGGCAGTGTCCCTGTAAGCTAGCCTGGGGAAGTCAGGGCTGACAAGTCTTACAGAGAGAGAGAGAATGCTCTTTCCTGGAGCCAGAAGGATGTTGAGGAGTCCTATTGTTGGTAGTGCTCAAGGAACAGTGGAGAAACTTGCCATTGTGGGGTGCTCTATGAGAGTCTGTCTGCCTCTCCAGTTCGTTGGGTGCATGCAGTCTGGGAAGCCCGTGGTGGTAAGGCAATGCAAGGGACAGTGGGACATGGTGTAGCCTGCTCTAGAAGTAGGCAGGATGGAGCTTGTCATTCCTTGCACACCCCGCAGAGGGCGCTGCTGCTCTGCCGTAAAGCCCACACTTGCTGGATGTGTGGGGCTCAATTCAGCTGCATCTGTCTCCACCTCGTTCAGGCTCCTGCTGTGCTTTGCAGAGATGGAAAGCAGCAAGGGCAGCAGCAGTTCTCCTTTTGGTGCTTCTTATCTGACTGCTCCAGGGCTTCTGCAATGCTCTGGCTCTTTTCTGTCTGTTTTTGCTGTGCTTCACAGCTCTGCCTCAGCTAAGAATGTAGTCTGTATAGTTTTTTTGTTGACTGCTGCCTCTGTTGGCATTGCAGTAATTGGCAAGGAGGCAGTAGCAGACCTCTTACCTTGCCAGTTTGTGATTTCTATTCCCAAATTGCTCTTAACTTCTCCTTTCCCAGAGAGAATGCTGGCAGTAGCTCTTGGTGCTGCCTTACTGTCTTGCACGGGAAAGAATTTCACTTAACACTTCACATGCAGTCTCTAGGATGCATACAGCTGATGGGGAGCCACAGAGAGACTCATCCTTGACTTCCTTCTATCTCACCTCACCATTTTGCTGGGTGCTCTTGCCAGAAGCTGCGTCCTGATGTGGCAGTGCTTGGTCCTTGGTGTTTGGTGGAGGGAGATGAGGTGGGTGCCCACGCAGGAGCAGGAGACATGAATAGAGAGTCTTCCTGTGTTGTCTGCAGGCATATGGGACTGGTGAGGAGGCCATGGTCAGTGTTGTCTGCTCCTGTGACGACTTGAGCCGCAAGCTTTGGAACCTGAAGGGGTTGCCACTGACAGTGACTGCCGTGCAGGGTGTCCATCCAGCCCTCCGATACACTGATGTGAGTGTCCATGGGTATGGCCTGTGCATGGGGGTCTGCAAGAAGCTGGGGGATGCCCTAGGGTGAAGAGGGACAGAGTGAATTAGTCACTCTCTGCTTTTGTGGCTCCTGAGAGCTGTCTGGGTGATGTGGTGCCTCCTCTTTGCTGCCCTGTCTTCAGGTTGGGGGGCTTTGCTGGGGTGGGGCTTGTGGGCTTAAGGGGTGAGTTGTGCCTTGTTCTCAGTCTTGGGATAACTATTCTCTCCCAGGTCTTCCCTCCCATTCCCATGAAGCCGATTTATTCCGCCCATACCCGAATCAGGATCAAGCACTTGTTGCTTCCCTCAGAGGAGAAGCCCTGCCCAGCCTATGTGGCCCCTTTGAAGAGTAAGTGCATGATTTGGTGGGGGAAGTGGAGGCAGGCAGTGACTCTAATGCTGTTTCTGCTATGCATATGTGATGTAACTAGAAGCAGAGGCTCAGCGCCTCCTGCTCACTTGCTGTAACCTCTAGTCCTAGCTACCTCCACCCAAGACCTCGTTTCTGTGTGGGCTAACTGGCCTCTTCCTGCCCCTTTGTCCCCAGTTATCTGCCACATGGAAGGCAGTGGCCAGTGGCCACAGGACAAAGAAGCCATCAAGCGCATCAAGGCAGCTTTCCACCTCCAGCTGGCTGAGCTTCTCCAGCAGCAGTATCAGCTGATTTGCAGACCTGCAGTCACCCACACTGATGTGTACAAGGTAGGGGGCTAATAAGGACCTTCTCTGGAACTGACTTGTTACTGAGAAGATGGGCAGGGATCTGTGGCAGTGGACCCACTGGACAAAAGCAGAATTGGGATGGTAGGCCTAGAAAAGAGCATGGTGAGACTGCACTGATGCCAGGATACTACTGTTGTTTCCTTGAGATGCTTGCTTTTGGTGCCACTAAGCCTAACTTTACCTTTTGTTTTCATCTCAGGATGGCTATGTTTTCCGTCTCCAAGTAGCCTACCATCGGGAGCCACTAATTTTGAAGGAAGTGGTCACCCCAGAAGGGATGCTGAAGTACCAGGACACAGAAGAGTCTCGTCTGCTGGAGCTGGAGACAGTGCATCTGCCCTATCTAACCAGTTCTCTGCATGGGTAGGTGAGGTGGGGGGTAATTTCAGGGAAGGCAAGGACATGGCATGTGTCTGTGTGCCAGTTTGAAGGTGTCCTCAGATGTTGGAGGGTGATGGTGTTGAGAGGAGCTCATCATGGGAAGTGGCCATTTAGTCCACTTCTGTGAGGGACTCTGTAGGAGGATAGAGGGACAAATGTGGATGGGGGCAACACCATTTGTCTCTCTTTTCATATCCAATGGTCACCCCCAAAGTTTCAGCCCCTACAGAGTACCCAGTGCTAGTGATGCTGTGTTCATGTTCCTGGCATATTTTCTCCACTTTCCTACCAAATGTCAAAAGGCCATTTTGGGTCCTGGGAAGTGCGGGCTGAGCTGTGACTTGTTTCCTTCCTTGCAGGCTTCAGCAGCAGCATCCTGTCTTTGGCAGCACTTGCCGACTGGCCAAGCGTTGGGTCAGTGCCCAACTCCTGAGTGATGACATCTCTGAGGAGTGTGTGGACCTCCTTGTGGCATTTCTCTTTCTCCACCCAGCCCCTTTCATTCCACCAAGGTAAGGATGAGGAGCTGGCCTGATGGGGATTTAGTGCTTTTTTTTTCCCTTACCTGGGATGGACAAAAGTTGAGATGCTACTAGGCAAGGAGATGCTGGAAAGGTGCACAGCAGGAAGTGTGAGGCCCTTGTGCTGCCAAAACACTGTCCCAAGCCTTCTTGAGAGTGGCTGATCAGAGGAAGGTGGAGATGTTTCCTCCACGCTGTGGGCTGTAGAAAAAAGCAGGGGGAGGCAGGGCAGGATGGGAGCAAGTGGCCTCTGGATGCTGGTAGCACATCCACAGGTTATCTTGTGTCTTCTTGAAGACTGGTGGGACCCACTCTTCTGGAGGTGATGGCCAGGAGAAGCACAGGCAAAAGCCGTGTTGAGGCTAGCAACATGCTGGAACTCCTGGGTTGCTCCAGGAGGGATGCTGTGGTGGTGCTTGTGGCTGCAGCCTTCTTCCTGGAGAGGATTCTCCAGGGACGAGTGAGAGGTTGGCTACTGAAAGATGAATGGAGTAGCATATTCATAAATAACTCTGTCATCTGCTGGGCCCTGGCAGGTGGATGGGGATACAGATCAGAGGGAGTGAACTGAAGTTAAAGGAAGTAGTTTTGCTCTTTGTGAAGCCAAAAGGTTACTCTGCTGTGTGCTCAGGATCTGTTTTCCTTTCTCAGAGTAACAGCTTGATACCTGGAATGCTCTCCTGTGTCCTAAAATAACACTGCTAGGAGGGTGCCCATCTTCTAGCTGTCTGATTTTGCATGTTTGTTGTGTTGCAGGGTTGAGAGGCATGGTTGGAACTTGACTGGTGTTGTTCAGAGCTGCCTCTGTTGTTCAGGAGCAGACCTCTCTTCATCTCCTCCTTGCTGCAAACCTGGCAGTTTTGGGTGGGGAGAACCTCAAGAGCTGAGCCAGTGTTTTGCTTCCTGCTGTTTTTTTTTGTTTGTTTGTTTTTCATTTGGGGAGATAAGAACAAGGGGAGAGACTTTCTGCAGAGATTCAGAAAAGGGGAATTGCCTCTTGTGTGTCCTGGACTTCTCCCACAACGTGGGATGTGTGCACTAAGTCCAGTCTGTTGCTGTCAGGGAAGCAAATGCCAGTGTTGACCTCTTTGTGGTCTTGCCTGCAGTTCTCCTCAAGTGGGACTTCTGCGCTTCCTCGACTTGCTAGCAACCTTTGACTGGAAAAACAACCCTCTGATAGTCAACCTGAATGCTGATCTTACAGGTGAGCTTTTGGCATGTGGGAGAGCCATGGTGTGAGGGTCTTGGAGACCTCCTTTGCTGGTACCTGGCTCCATGGGTCTTGGAGACATTGCAGCTTCTGCCAGGGGCAAGGAAATTGTCTGTTCCCTTTCTCCTGTCCTGCTATTCTTTCCTTATTTAATCCATATCCGAGGCCAAACTGTAGCAGTTGCTCTATCACCTGATGGCCCTTCCACAGCAGAGAAGGGGATTAGGAGAGGACTGAGAGACTGAAGGGTTGAAATGGAAATTGAAAATAGAAATAATACAAATACAAAGTATGTGAAGTTCTACTCATCCCTGAAAAGGTACAGGAGTCACAGTAAAATGGGAAAACAGTCCTCAAGAGCAGGAGAAGGAGCAAGACTGGGAGGAGTCCAGGCAGAAGGCTCCTCTCTCCTCGTCAAGCTTTGTCCTTTAATATGGAATGTGACATTTATGGTACTGGATACTCCTGTGAGCCAACTCAGGTTGGCTGCCTTGGCTGCCTCAAAACTGCTAGTGGCTTGCAGCCACAAGTAGTCTATGAGTCTGTCCCAGCAAAACCAGGGCATATTCTTAACTGGACTTCAGGATGAGCTGTGGTGTGGAACTTTTTTCTCTGCATGCCCTGCAGAAGAGCATCACCAAGATCCACTTCTGCTGCTCTGGTCTCACTGAAAACTGATGAGTTTGAGGGATGTGGGGTGTGGTGGTGTCTTTGAAGCCCTCTGCTCCTTTGTAGCCAGCATTTTCACTTAAGGCTTTGCCCTGGCTATTTAAAGCCTTCTGCTTTGAGAGCCCCACTGAGCCACTCATACAGAATCACAGAATCATTAAGGTTTGAAAACACCTTTAAGGTCAAGTGCAGCTACCCAACTACCATGACCACTAAACTATATCCTGAAATGCCGCATCTACACACTTCTTGAGCACCTCCAGGGATGATGACTCCACCACCTCCCTTGGCACTCTGTTTGAATGCTTCATCACTCTCTCAGTAAATAAGTTTTTCCTGCTGTCCAATCTAAAGCTCCCCTGGCACAACTTAAGCCCATTTGTTTTTGTCCTATTTCTAGTTACTTGGGAGAAGAAACTGACACCAGCCTCGCTACAACCTCCTTTCAGGTTGAGCAATAAGATCTTTCTGGACTAAACAAACCAAACTCCCTCATTTTCCTTATGAGTCCCTCCAGACCCCTCACCAGCCTCATTTCTCTTCCCTGGACACATTCTAAGACTGCAATATCTTTACAGTGTCCTTCAGAACTGAGTGCAGCACTCAAGGTGAAGATTTGATCATCTCCCATTTCAAAACTTGCAGGGGAAAAGGGTTACAGTTCTCCAGGTTTTACTACTACCTGAGCCTTGAGAATTTCATGGAATCATAGAATGCATTAGGTTGGAAGGGAGTTTCAAAGGTCATGTAGTCTAAACCACCTGCACTAAGCAGGGACATCAACTCCATCAGGTTGCTCTGAGCCCCATCAAGCCTGAAGGGTGCTGAGGGGCATGTGAGAGTAGGGCAAGCCCAAGATGGTGAAGCTCTAATCGCACATGGACTGTAGGATGGAAGGGTGGGAGAGCATAAAGCCTGTTGCACTGCCCTTTCAAGGGCTGCAGTACATGAGTGAGGAGGCTGGAGGGTTGTGAGTGGAGCAGAGCATCTCACTTGTCTGTCTGTCCTCTCCAGATGCTGACTGCACAGAGATCAAGAACAAGTTTGTGGCTGCGCGCTCTCGCCTCCCTGTCATGTTCATTGCCACTCCCAAAGACCGGTGGGGATCCATGTGGACCCAAGAGCGACCCTCGGCACAGGTGAGCTGGGCCTTCTGTTCTTGTCCCATGATAACTGCTGGTTTGGAGCAATTCCTTACTCCCAGTGCTGGAGTGAGCTTCAGTGGCTCCGTGGGTGGGCCAGATCCCTGCTATGTCCAAGGCTGCTGAGTTTCACCCTCTGGCATCCTTACTTCCTCAGATCCTGCAGCGCCTTCTTGTGCTGGCCTCAGAGTCTCTCCACACCTTGGAGGAGCAGCTCATGGACCCACTCAACAGCCACGATGTGAAGGTAACTCCCTAGGGCACCAGTACAAGCCTTTTTCAGACTCTGGCAAAGCACACCAGTCTTTGGTGATGATCGGTGGGACGTGTTAATGCATGCTGTGGCCATATGTGGTTGCCCAGGGATGAGGAACAGTAAGGATCAGAGAGAGCATGGGGGCTGATAGCCCTTCTCTCCTAACCTGCTGCTCTGCATAGCAGTCTGGGGTGGAAGTGAAAAGCCTTTCCAATGCAGCTTGGAGTTGCCTCTTCTTCCCATGTGTGGTGTTTCGTTTTTTGGTCTTTGCATTTGAGTCTCTTGGTGGCAATTCCTGCTCCCATGCAGATGCACACATAGGTTTGTGAGCTCTTTCTCTGCTCATAGAGTGGTAACAGTAAGCTGTGGTCTTGGTCAGCTGAATGGGAAGAAGAGTCTGCATAGACCAGATTAGGAACTTGGTGCCTCTTGCTGGTACTCTTCATATGTGTTCTCCCCAGCCTGGCTCTAAACCAGTTCCTAACAGTGGGTTTTCTACCAGCACGAAGTTGGGCAGTGTCCCATGCCTTTTGATCATGTCTCTGCATCATTTATTCCATGAAAATAGACACATAGTTTTAAGTTTTTTTTTCCATTTTAATACATGTGCATCTCCAGTGCCAGATCCTCCATGTCCAAATATTCATGTGACTGAGATTGCTTCTGTCCAGTAGTAGAGCTTGTTCTCACCATCTGTCTGCTTCATCCAAGATGCTGCTATACTATGGGGCAACTGCTGTTGCACAGATAGGACTATCTTGTTATTAGATAGCTCCTTGTGTCCCCTGGGTGGTGTTCAGCTCCTATTAGCTTCTTGATTATCCTCTTTGTTATGGTACCCTGGCACCTGTGGTGCAGTTATCAGTGTCTCCGTTCATCTTCTGTCCTCTTGATTGCCCATCCTACTGCTATGCATTCGAATGGGTTCCTGGTATCTGTGGTTAGGACTGTAGAGGAGCACCTTAGTCCTTTGAAGAGTTGGCCCTGGAAGCAGAATAACAGGTGAGACTCTCCAGAGATGGCAGCCATCAGGAGGAGAGACTGTTCCCACTGAGCTTCCTAAAAATTAGTGACCATGTCATATATGGTATGGAACACCTTTTGTTGGCCAGCTAGGGTCAGCTGCCCTGGCTTATGCTTTTAACTTTAGCACTTAGTTGACTCAAAATTGCTGAAGAGTTTAGGTACCATAAGGATCCACATGCCAGGCCTGCCAATACATGAAAACAAAGGGTCTTACCAAATTTGGTCCTGCAGTCTTCTCAAATGCAGCTTTCCTGAACAAAACAATGGTTTTATGATTCTATTCCCATGAAAGAAGGACAATATTTTGGCAAAATTCTGACATAAGTCTCACCAAAAAAACTGTGTGGATTGCTGCTTTCTAAGAAGACAGGTGTAAAATAAAAGCAATGGCTTGGGAATGCTTTGTCATCTTTCCAGCTGGTCAGTGTCCTCTCGAGTAACACTGGTCTTTGCTCTTTGCAGATAGTCTTCCGCCCTCCTTTGGATTCCTACGATGTCCTAATCCACCTGAATCCAATCCAAATTCCTCGGCATCTGGAGAGTGTGGACCGGCCATTAAAGTCGTTTTCCCGGGGTGTGGTGAAGAACAGCAGTGCTGTGAACATCCTCTTCCCTGTGGTTGGTTATGACCCCGTACAGTGCTACCTCCAGGAGCTGAGGGTAAGCGTGGCCCGCAGGGGAGATGCCTTCTGCCAGTGCAGAAGCATCTTTATGTATTTTGTGTGGGATGGTCACTCTCTGTATGCTTCTGGAATCACATCTTCAGCAGAAGGCTTGATGAATGCCTCTCCCATTCCCTGGAAGTGCTGCTGATGTGAAAATGATGGCAGCTGCAAAGCACCAGGAGCTTTTGATGAAGAATATGCTACTTCAGTGCATAAGTATCTTTTAGCTGTTTGTCTCTAGTCAGTTAACTGGCTTTTTGTGGCTCCTTGTACCAACCAAGATGTGCAATGTATTTTCAGGCAGGGTCAGGAGGAATGTGTGACCTGGTTGACCTTCTATTAGGCCAGTGGTTGCATGAGCTGTAGAGGTTAAATGCTGCTTATAGGATGGTTTCTCTGTGTCTGCATGTGTGGTTGTGGAGGAGGTTGGTAATGTGGGTATATGGAGAACATGGCTATCCAAAATCATCAATCCCCTTCTCTTATGTGGCTGTGTTGAAAGCTCAGCAAGCTGGGGAGATAAACAAGATACTGAGCAGTAGCAGAGATCCACACCAGAGCTGGAGAGCAAATGCTTTGCTAGATAGGGATGACATTTAACAAGGCCAACTGCACTTTGGCCACAACAACACCAAGCAGCGCTACAGGCTGGGGAGTGAGTGGCTGGAAAGCATCCAGGAGGAAAGGGACCTGGGGGTACTGATAGATAGTAGGCTGAAGATGAGCCAGCAGTGTGCCCAGGTGGCCAAGAGAGCCAGTGGCATCTTGGCCTGCATCAGGAACAGTGTGGCAAATAGGACAAGAGAGGTTATTCTTCCCCTGTACTCAGCACTGGTCAGGCCACACCTTGAGTGCTGTGTCCAGTTCTGGGCCCCTCAATTTTAGAGAGATGCTGAGGTGTTGGAATGTCTCCAGAGAAGGGCAACAAAGCTGGTGAGGGGCCTGGAACACAGACCCTATGAGGAGAGGCTGAGGGAGCTGGGGTTGTTTAACCTGGAGAAGAGGAGGCTCAGGGCTGACCTCATTGCTGTCTCCAACTCCCTGAAGGGAGGCTGTAGCCAGGTGGGGATTGGTCTCTTCTCCCAGGCAAGCAGCAACAGAGCAAGGGGACACAGTCTCAAGTTGTGCTGGGGGAAGTATAGGCTGGATGTTAGGAGGAAGTTGTTGGCAGAGAGAGTGATTGGCATTGGAATGGGCTGCCCAGGGAGGTGGTGGAGGCACCGTCCCTGGAGGTGTTGAAGCAAAGCCTGGCTGAGGCACTTAGTGCCATGGTGTAGTTGACTGGCTAGGGCTGGGTGCTGGGTTGGACTGGCTGATCTTGGAGGTCTCTTCCAACCTGGTTGGTTCTGTGATGGTGTTGCCTCTCTGACTCTTCCAGCTACTTGTGTGGTAGCTCAGTCAAACGACAGCGTTCAGAGAGGTGGGACTGTGGTGACCGTTTTAACAAAACCTGGTTTGACTTTTGAGTGCCAGCATCCCTTAAACATAAGTGCTTAAGTGTCAGAGCTAGGAGTTGTATGCTGGCTTTGGCAGGAAGGGTGCTGTGAAGGGCTCCAGCCTCATTCCCCACTCAAGGCAGAGCCAGCAGAGTGGGATGACTATAGAGCAGGCTTCTCAAACCCTGGTTCTGTTGAATGTCAACTGTCTCAAGGCATGAATTTTTCACGCTTCTTTGTCACAATGGTTGGCAATCATTGTAAAAGAGATGCCTGACTTGAAACTCTGTTTCAGGCTGGAAGATGCTGGACCCTTTAAATTCAAGTTCCACTTTTACCTCAGGTAGCTTAGGGCATAGGCCAAGAAGACTTGCAAAGGTTTTTCTGAGGCGCTCACCCTGGGTGCAGCGTTATTACCTCCTGAACTGCCTGCCACCTGTACTACATGATGACCTCTGCCCATAGGATTCTGCTGCTGCTTCAGCAGAGCTGCCAGGTTTGCCAAGGTGCAAGCTTAGTCCTGTCACCCGCAGCAAGCTGGGACAGTCATGAGGGGTTAGGAGTTGAGAGACAGGGATGCAGGCAAGACCTCTTTAAACTGAGGAAGATCTTGAAATTGTCCCACATTTTCCCTGTACACTGCTGTTTTAGCTGGCAGGACAAGTCAAGAGGAGATTGCTAGTGCTTTTTCTTTTGAGAAGGAGGGTATTTGAGGAGCTGGAGGTCATGCAGACACACTAAAAAACAGTGAGAGATTTCTTGGGTTCAGGATGTGCAAGGAGGAGAAGTAGTGCTGAACCGAGAGACCTAAATCTGGGTGAGAAATGGAGATTCTTAAGCTTGAAATTCATCTTCTGCTTGTGCTGGAAGGATGGCCTAGAATTGTACAGAGCCTGTCAGCAGCTGCTAAAGTGCTGAAGGTGCCTGTATGTCTGGCATTGGAGCCTCCAAGTCTCTGAAGGGGTCAAGGAAAAGCAGCCCTCAAGGAGATGGGGCAGGAGGAGCTGAAGACTGCTGAATGAGCAGCCTGTGAGAATGGGCTCTTTCGAGAAGCTGTTAATTGCTTGCAGCAAGTATCACAGAAGGCATTGGATTGGAAGGGACCCTCAAAGGTCATCTTGTCCAACTGTCTGTTCCTTCACTGAACAGAGACCTCAGCTATATCAGGTTGCTCAGGGCCCCATATATGGCTGTTTGAGACAGCCAGGAAACTCTTCAGGGTGTGTTGCAGTGTTTAGGATTTTTTTGTGTGTACTTCAAGTCAATGTGAGCAAATGGCTCTAGAATTGAAATGTGCAGAGACTTCCCTGGAGAGTAGCTTTCATTATCCCTCAAGCAATTATGACTTAATCAGTCTAGTCAGTAATGACATCCAAATGTCTTCATTTTTACTGCCTGTTTAGTACAGGTAATAATAGACTCAGAATAGGGCTTGAGTTACAGAGTGCAGCTAGTCCTAAATCAAATATACTAACATCCCAATGAAGAAACCATGGATATGAGCAAAGGTCACATTGCCTAGTTGGAAGCAGTGTTGCATTCATTTGGTGTCTCCTGTTATTTGAAACAAAGGGTGCTCTGGCGGGGTCAGAGCAGGAACTGGTCACAGTTTTCTCTGAAGAGTAAGGTATGGGATAGAGAGCCTGAAATCTGCCTCAGTAGTCCTGCCTGGGGGGGCTTTTTCCCTTTTTGAAGGTTCTGAGATAAGTATGTCTGTGTTCCCTTGTGGCCATTCTATTGGAAGTATCTTGCAGTACCAGTTCACTTGTCTGTTGTAGCTTCGGGATCAGAGGCAGGCAGACCTGAAGAGGCTGATGAATATCTCTTTCTGGGCAAGCAGGTGTTTCTTCTCCTGGAAAGATCAGAGGTGGTTCTCAGATAAGTCAGCTGTATTCATATCCTTTTGGAAGACTCAAAAACTGACTTTGCATTGCAGGATCACCAGGAAGCAAGTGATGCTGAGCTTCAGTAGAAGCTACTTCATCAAAAATCGTTTGACTTTTTGTTTCAGTGTACCAGTACTGTTGATTAAGCTAAGACCTGTGCACTGGCTTTCTGCATTGATCTGGCTTTGGTTGGTAGCCTCTCATGTCTTGTATTTCTCTTCCCTTGACTTTTGCTGCATTAAGTGGTGTTCAGCTGCTCCTCATTCTGCAGGCTGAGAGCCTTGGGGGATGATTAGCAAGAATTTCATTCTGGAAAGCAGTGTGGAGCCAGCAGTAAATCCTTACAAGAGGTTTTTGGATGTGAAGGCACTTGGATGCAGAACTGTCTGGCTTTGAGTCAGAGTAATTATAGCACAAAACACAGAACTGAGCAACAGGGTTGCAGCTGAGCCTGGCAGTGCAGCCATGGTGAGTTTATAGCAATGAAGGGACATCTGCCATGCAGCAGTGCTGTGGGATTTTGTTCTCTTCTGTGGGCTGAAAAGAAACATCTGTCCTTTTTTGAGCTTCCCGTGTGAAAAAGGGCGTGGGCATACTGAGTTGAGAGGGACAGGATGTAGCATCTTCTCCAGTATGCTTGGCCTAGTAACCAGGAGACCTTCTTTTTTCCTGTCCAACCTGCTTGCTTCTGAGAGGTCCCTGTTCTTTTCAGATCTAAGGGGTCAGCAAGGCAGGAGCACTCTGAAGCTGGAGGTTTACTGTGTGCCTGAAAGGAGGGGAGGTGTTGGGTCCTGACTGCTTTAATTTTGCCTTCTCCAAGGAGATGTGGTACAGGAGCTGGTCTCATTGAGTTGCTCAGGTGACTGGGAGGCTGTGGTTATAAGTGAAAGGTTGGTCATGGGATTCAGACAGGAAATTCTTCAATTCCAGGACATATCTGATAGAAAAAGCTTGCTCTTGGAGTCTGTCCAGCTAACAAGGTTTGTAGACAGAAGCTTTTGTCTGAAAGCAGGTGCCAGATGTTACACACAAAGGGCTTTCTTGGAGCTTGAGCTTCATCACCAGCTTCTGTGCCACTTAAGCTCCTGAGCACCTCAGCATGCAAACCTTGGGTTGAGTCCTTGTGCGGGTTCTCTAGCAAGCCTAAGCTAAGTGTCAGAAATGAGGCTCCCTGTGGATCTCTGCGGGACTGCCAGTCTGTGTCATGGCAGCTGACAGGCTGCAGAGCAACCAGATGTTTGCTGGGGATGTGGCATAGAAAGGCTTGCATAGTGCAGCTTTTGTTCCAGGGTGGCTTGGCTGTCCTTCAGACAATTCTGAGGCCACCAGACTTGTGGGTATGCTTGCCACACCATCAAACTTACAAAGCCCAGATCTCCCCGAGGTGCAGAGCTGATCTCTTATGGTAAGGAAAAGTGGATGAAGGTTCCTGTGCCACACCCACCTGCGTGTCTGTAAAGAATGGTGAAAGACCTAACGTTTCTTATCAAGTCTTTAGTATCAGTAGGTCACTGGATGTAAAGCATTGTCTTTTCACTGGGATTTTAGCTTTCCCTGGCTGAACATGCCTGTAGGAGCTGGTAGGGGAGCTGTCCATTTTGTACACGTGTGATCTTTCCTGTGTGGATGAGCAAGAAAATACCTCCTCCTTTACTTGTAAGCAGCCTTCTCTCTTAAAACAATGTTTTGCTTTTCTTGCACTTTCAGGCAAGACATATCTGGAAGATTTACAGCCCTTACACGTTCCTGTACCGTGGGAAGAAGAATCTTGCTACTGCATGTTAGGAAGGAATTAGTGACATTAAATACTCTCCATCTTTTATGATGTATAAGCTATGGTTACAGGATGTAGCTAGAACTGGTGCAATTTTTTTCAGGTTGGGCTGTTCCCTTTTCTTTTTTTGACTGACAGGGGCAACTCCTCCTATGGCAGCTACAGACAGTCAGAGACAAATTGAAAAAGCATGGTGGGCCTCATAGAATGGAGGAAACCTTTCTCTGTGGAAACAGCCACACCACTACCTGAAGGGTGGTTGTGGCCAGGAGGAGGTTGCTCTCTTCTCTCAGGTGGCCAGCACCAGAACAAGAGGACACAGCCTCAGGCTGCGCCAGGGGAAATTTAGGCTGGAGGTGAGGAGAAAGTTCTTCACTGAGAGAGTCATTGGACACTGGAATGGGCTGCCCGGGGAGGTGGTGGAGTCACCGTCCCTGGAGCTGTTCAAGGCAGGATTGGACGTGGCACTTGGTGCCATGGTCTAGCCTTGAGCTCTGGTAAAGGGTTGGACTTGATGATCTATGAGGTCTCTTCCAACCTTGGTGCTACTGTGATAACTCTTCATGTTGTGCCCAAGATTAGGAGCGTTCATGTGTGTGTGTGGATATACAGGCACGAATGTACTTGGTGAGGCATTAGCCCCTCGTGCTCCTGGGGTGAGCTGGCAGGGTAGTTGAGGCTGTATTTCTTCTGTGTTGGTTTTGCTTTTCCAGACGTTCTGCAGGATTTGTCCTGTAAGAAGTATCTGAATACCTTAGTCTTGTGTGGATTGGTGGATGGGGTATATTTGCTAGTACATCTAGCAAAATGTGTTGGGGCTGTCCCAAACCTCCAGGACAAGGATGTGCATGTGGCTCTGCTGAGGTGGAAAAGTTTGGGTAGTGTGAAATACCTTTTACCATCTGCATCCCAAAGCTTAACACCCATGTTTCCTTTTACTTTTAAAATCTCCCTGGCACAGGGAAAAATCCCTGCCTGCTTTTCTCTACAATGCTTCTTGCTCTGTTTGGGCATGAGGAAAACCTGTCTGTATCACCTAAACTGTTAGGATCAGGGCAGGTTGCAGTAGGATGACAAGGACCTTAAAGTATTAACCACAAATGTAGTCATTTGTTGGAAGAAGCTTTAATATGGATTTACACTGATCCCTTACTATGAAGGCTTAAAATGTTCTAAGCACTGAGGAAACGTTGATGTATTTGCCACTTGAACTGCTTTTGCACCAGGAAGAGCTGCTAGGTGCATTCTGGGTGGAGAGACCTCCCCAAACCGCTCCTCTTTTTCCAGCAGCAGTGATGCAATGAGCCCAATATCTAGGTATAAGTAAGAGCCACTGAAAAACTGGGTGGACAAATAGTTAGGCCAAAGAACCGCACCCCTAAACAACAGCAGTGTTGTTGCTTAACTAGCAATGAGCCTCATGGTACAATCCACACTTCAGCCTGAGCTGCTTAATCATAAACTTAGAGAATGGTTTTACTTGGAAGGGACATTTTAAAGGTCCTCTAGGCCAATCCCTGCGCAGTCAGCAGCGACATATTCAACTGGAACAAGTTGCTCAGTGCCCTGTCCAACCTGACCTGTGTTTTGATGGATGGTGCACCTACCACCTCTGTATCACAGTATCACAGTATCATCAGGGTTGGAAGAGACCTCACAGATCATCAAGTCCAACTCTTTACCACAGAGCTCAAGGCTAGACCATGGCACCAAGTGCCACGTCCAACTCTGCCTTGAACAGCCCCAGGGACGGCGACTCCACCACCTCCCCGGGCAGCCCATTCCAGTGTCCAATGACTCTCTCAGTGAAGAACTTTCTCCTCACCTCCAGCCTAAATTTCCCCTGGTGCAGCCTGAGGCTGTGTCCTCTTGTTCTGGTGCTGGCCACCTGAGAGAAGAGAGCAACCTCCTCCTGGCCACAACCACCCCTCAGGTAGCTGTAGACAGCAATAAGGTCACCCCTGAGCCTCCTCTTCTCCAGGCTAACCAATCCCAGCTCCCTCAGCCTCTCCTCGTAGGGCTGTGCTCAAGGCCTCTCCCCAGCCTCGTCGCCCTTCTCTGGACACGCTCAAGCATCTCAATGTCCCTCCTAAATTGGGGGGCCCAGAACTGAACACAGTACTCAAGGTGTAACCTGTGCTGGCATTTCACCACCATTACTGTAAAAAAAAAAATCTTCCTTGTTTAGTCTGAATCTACCCTCTTCAAGTTTAAAATCACTACCCTGTGTTCTGTTGCACTGGGCCTTGCTAAAATCATTGTCCTGATAGCTGTTTTTTTGCTTCTACCCTCCCTCTAAGTAGAGGCTGCTATGGGGTCTCCCCAGACTCTTCTCTTTACCAGGGTGCACAGCCTCAACTCTCTCAGCCTTTTTTTTCATAAGAAAAGTGTTCCAGCCCTCTGATCATTTGTGTGGCCATCTTCTGAACCTGCTCCAACAGGTTGATATCATCTTTGCCCTGAAGACTCCAAAGTTTGACACAGCACTCCAGGTGGGGTCTCATCAGAGTGCAGTACAGAGGTGGAATTGCCTACCTCGTATCCAACTTTTCATCCACTGGTGCTGCCCAAATCCTTCTCTGCAAGGCTGCTCTCAGTTGAATAATCCCCTAACCTGTGTGGGGGATTGTCTCACCCCATGTGAGAGGCGATCACTCGATCGGTCAGACAGGACTTGGAATGGGCTGCCTGCCACTGGAATGGGCTGCCTGGGGAGGTGGTGGAGTCGTCGTCCCTGGGGCAGTTCAAGGCAAGGTTGGATGTGGCACTTGGTGCCATGGTCTAGCCTTGGGCACTGTGGTAAAGGGTTGGACTTGATGATCTGTGAGGTCTCTTCCAACCTTGGTGATACTGTGATACTGTGATACTGTGATACTGTGACTTGCTGTTGGTAAAACCATACTGGCTGGGAATCCCCTCCCTGTCTTAGGGTAGGAAGGATAGGAAACTTATAGACTTAGCATCAGTTTTAGAATGATCTCTTTCATGGTTTTCCTAGTCACAGCCATGAGGCTGACAGATTGGTGGTTTGCAGGGTCTTTCTTTCTACCCTTGTTAAAAATAGGTGTAATGAGTCTCTTTTTCCAGTCACCAGGGACTTCACCTGACTGCCAGGACTTTTCAAATGTCATGAAGAATGGCTTGGCAAATGTATCAGCCAAAATCCTCAGGATTCTGGGATGGATTTCTTGCAATGGGGGTAATCCCAGTTTAGATCAGAGTATTGCTTTACTTGCCACCTTTCTCCATACTTTCATTTGAACAATCCAGATGTCTCCTTACAGACCTTGAGGTAGTAATCTTTCTGGCCCTATGTACTCCTTCACTGGACAATGTGTTACTCTGAGTTGCAGTTCCCCTCTGTCTTTGCAAGATTGGAGTCAGCTGTAGGTTTTGCTGATGACAGGTGTCTTCTTCAGTGGACAGAGCTTTCCCTGAGTCTGAAGCTGAACTGCAGCCAAAGGTAGGGCAGCTTGAGAGGGGTATAGGGATTGAGTTCATTCTTGGCCTTTTCACTCCTGAGGAAGGTGTCGGCAGGTTCAGACAAGCCCAGTGGCATTGGGCATGGAGCACGGGATCTGGAAAGGGAGGTGAACTCTTTGCTTTTACTACCCAAGCCTTTGTACAAACATAAGTGTGGTGACTAATACACCAGACCCTTTTAATGCAGTAGTTTCCCAAGAGTTAAATGTGCATCTCTGCAGCTCAGAGGGGCCAGTCCATTGCAGTGTCATATAGGCTGCACTAGGAGTAGCACAAGTGCAGAAGCTTGTCCTTACTGGGATTTTGAACTGGATGCTATCTTTTTAGCATCTGGTCTCTGCTCCCTGCTGTCTGGATAAAAGGTGCTGGGTATCAGGCTGAACAGCGTTTTTATTGGGAAATGAGCTGTGCCTGGAAGGGCTCCTCAGGCTCCTGTCCAGGTACACATGCCTATTAAAAAAAAAAAAAAAAAGGTGAAAAAAAAAATCTTTCTCTTGTAGGGAGCATTATATTGCAGTTGAGACCTCGCCCTGTAGAGTAGTGGGGCTGCTTCAAGTTCCCACATGCGCTGCTCCCCTTTGGTTCAGAGAGGTGCACACTGGAGGTCAGCGTGACCTGAGCTTTCTTCCCTTCCTTGTGCTTTCCCTCCCTCAGCTGTTTGCCTTTTGGCTGAAGTCTCCTGCGTTGACAGGGTTCTGAGTGTACCCTGCCACTTTGAGCAGAGAAGTGCTGGGCTGCCGCTTTCTCAGCGTGTTTTCAGACTGTGTTTTATCTGCCCAGTTTGGCATGACCATGCCTTCACCAGCCTTACCCCTGTGAAGACCCCATGAGGTGAGATGACCTGGCAGGTCTCAGAATCTTCCCAATTTGTTGGCCTCCTAGTGATACTTTAAAGACCATACTCATAAATGTGGCTTTGAAGGTTGCAGACAGCACCACCCCTCCCTGCTTATCAGGTCTTTACTCTTAAAATGCCACTCCACCCAGTGGGATCACTGGTAATACCAACCCAATCCACCTTTTTCTGCTACTGCAATGCTGGTATGTCCATGCAAGACCTCTTCCAAGCTTGCCTTTGATGTTGATGATTTCTTTTTTTGTTTTTAATGCACACCCTCATGAAAATGTCATGACACAATGATGCCAGCAGAGACTTCTCTTTGTAAGAGCATGGCAAAGTTGCAGCTGGGGAAACTAAGGGGATGGAGGCTGATGAGGGAGCAGAGAGTCTGCATTTTGTGCAGCTGGTTTTCCCAAAGCTGGTAAGGCCATATGCAGAAACTTGTTCTGTATTGATGCTGGGAGCCATTTGCTCAGCTTTGTAGACGTGTGCCATTGTCTGCTGTTAATTTACTCCAAAATGAAGTAGTGTCAAAGAGCAGATTCTTGGCTGATCAGCTGCTCTGTGGATGCATATCTCCAGGTACCAGCACGTTGGGTGCTCAGCCACAGGTGGCCTGTTGGGTTCAAAGAGTTGCTTCCACACAGCATTGTTTACTTCTGATGCAGTTCTCATCATTTGCCTTCTTGAAGCACTGGCAGTCCAGTTGGCATGGATTTTCGAGAGAGCAAGACTGGATTTCAGTCAGCTTTTTATGCAAGATCTCTGAGCTCTGCTGCCCAGCACTACCAAAGGAGCTACTGTCTGGCACAGCTGCTGAAAGCCAGGGGCACAAAGGGGAGACTTCTGCAGTGCTTCACAGAGCTTGCCATCTCTTTGTGCCTCACACGACTTTGCTACTTAACTTCTGCTGGTGTGTTTCCTTTTAGGACCCTGTGTTCTGACAGCATACTTAAGGTTTATTTGGGGGGAAGAAGGAGCTTTGATACTGCAGAGCAGGAGATGCTGGCCTCCAGTGAAAGGTCCTTGAATGGAGGCTTGTTCTTTGCTGCCACGTATCAAAACGTTGCAGCAGCGTTGCCTGCTGGGCAGGGCCTGCCTCTTGAACTGTGATGCGCTGAAACCTTGGACTTGGCTGTTGGACACTGGGATAAGGCAGCTTGGTAGTGACAGACGGGGGGATAATAGTGAGGAACACTCTATGGGTTGACACCAAAGGGGCTGAGTGTTCTAAGGCTGGCTGCTGGTTTCTGGGTTCTCTTGAAGCCTGTGGGAGGTTCTAGGTCATGTTTCTGCTTTTTAGGAGATGGAGAAGTGGGCAACAATAAGGACTATATGCAAAACTTGGAGGCAGTGCAGTGTCTCCATCAAAACTAGGGGAAAGGAGGCAGGAAGGGATACCTAGGACTTGTCAGTGGGCTGCAAGTTGCTTTCTTTGTTGGGAATCTACTTAAAAGTTTTGATCCTGGCTTGTGTGGAGCCTCTGTGTGTAAGGAGGCTGAATCAGGGATGGGCTCTGCCTTGTCTGATGCAACTTCTGTTTTCCACACAGAGTGCCTTCAGCAATCTTGCCTTGTTCTTCTATGACAAGCATGGTGGAGAAGTGATTGCAGTTTTATGGAAACCTTTGAGCTTTCAGCCTCAGCCTTTTAAGGTGAGTTTTCGACTCTAAGTTTGTTACCTTTGTGCTCTGAAAGCTTGGAGTGCTTTTTTGTCCTGCATTGTAATTGCTTTGTCTAACTCTCATCAGCCCCCAGGTTTTTTGGGAAATAGAGCTCAAACCGTTGTCCATTTTTGGAAGGGGTGAAAACAGGACAAGGCTGTATCTGCAGTGCCCCCTAGTCATGAGCAGAGCTGAGAGAGAAACGTGTGTCAAGCTGCAGCACCTTAATTATGGCTCAGAACAGAGGTCTCTGTACCATCTGCTCTTCTTTGGTTCCCCTTCTCTGAGATGGACCATGCCTTGTTTGCCATAGACGTTTGATGTATGCACCTGGCTGTCCCTTTCGCTGGTTTTGTGTTTGACAGTCATAGTCAAATCGACCTGATAGAAGCTGGAGGGGCAACTTCTAGGTTTGTAGTGCCTGAGTCCTGTGAAAGTATGGAGATATTTTCCAGCTACACTGTGTGGAATGGCAAACTCAAGAGGGTGGTTAAACTGTGTATGAGGCACACTGGAGTGACTCATGCTGCTTTCTATGAAGGAAAGACGCAAAGAAACCATTGACTCATGGCTCAGCGTTGGCAGCCTGGGCCCTTCTGCTGTCAGTCTGTGGGTGATTTATCTCCCCTCTCTTCATGGCCAGAGGGTATTGGCCATTGAGCCTAGCTGCAGTTGTGAAACCCGGTTATTCATGGTGGTGAAATGAGAAGGAGATGCTTGCATCTGAGCTGAGTGGCTTGATGAAACATGAGAGTTTGGGGTTTAACTCTGGTGGAGGCAAATATCTCTTTGTTTCTCTTGAGGCCTTGAGACCTACCAAGGAGCAGAGCAGAGCGCAGGCACTTCTTAACATTATGTTGTCCTTTTTTCATACCCCATCTACTCTGCTTGCACAGACTTTCCTACCCACTTTTACACTTTTCCCATCTGTACCATGCTCCTGGCCATTACTTCTCTCTGTTTCGTATGTGGTCTTTGGACTGTGACTCCAGGGTACGCTCTAAAAGATGCTGGAAGAGACAGTCTTGTACTTCATTAGCTCTGATAATGAGCACTGATGGTGTTGAGAAGTGAAGCTTAGAAAATTTGATGTCATGGTGTTGCAGGGTTTGGTCATGATAGGGAGAGCAAATTGCTTCTCTCACTTGGGGCTTACAAAGATTGCAAAGCAGCCCTGAGTGGGTATTCCCATTTGCTCAATGTTTGTGTCCTGCAGGTCTCCAGCATGAAAGGAAGGATGATGACAACTCTGAACAACGAGCCAGTGTGCATTCCCAACGTGGAGGCAATTCTGGAGGACTTTGAGGTTTTGGGAGAAGGCTTGGTCAAAAGCGTGGAAGCTCGTACAGAGAAATGGACTATCTGAGGCCAGTGAGAGGTGTCAGGAGTGCCCTGTCTTGAAGCAGTTTGTTCTGAGACCGTTTTATTAATCTGTCATGGGAAAGGCTTTCAAATTTTAAAATCCCAGAGTGTGTTTTACTGTATTTCTTTATATGCCTGTTTCAGAAAAGCCATGGGACTTATTATTGTTTTAACAAATACAAATGCCTTGTTTTGAAGAAAATATAAAGGTGAGATAAAGTTTTTGGAAGTGTGCCTGTTCTTGTGGGAAAGAAAAGCTGTGTTCCAATGAAAATGTTAAGGCCTGGGAATTCTGGATGAGCTATGTGTTGGGAAGACAGTTTCCACAGGCTGCAGGGACTTCATACCAGCTGCTGTTATTCTGAAGGTTAGCAAAGAAAGATTGAGCCCTTCAAAAATGATCAGATTATTCTCCTCTGCTCAGCACTGGTGAGGCACATCTGGCATGCCATGTCCAGTGCTGGGCTTCCCAGTCAAGAAGTGATCTGGACACTAGTAAAGAGCAGCAAAGGCGATAAAGGAGTCGAAACCTCTCTTGTAAGAGGAGAAGATGCAAGAGGTGGAATTCCTCAGCCTGGAGAGGAGAAGGCTAAGGGAAATCTTACCAATGTGTTTAAATGCCGAACAGGGGATAGAGAAGTTGGAAACCATGCTCTTCTCAGTGATGCCTGATGATTACATGAGAGGTGTAACTTGAAATGCAGGAAATTCTACCTAAAACACCATTTTTTGGGTTTGTTTTTCACCGGGAGGGTGACCGAATGCTGTCACAGGTTGCCCACGGAGATGGTGGTGTCTCTATCCTTGATGTTTCTCAAAACCCAACTGGACGTGCTCCTGGGCAGCTGCTGTAGGTGCCCTTCCTCTGAGCATGGGTGCTTATTTCTTTTGTGTGAAATGGTCTTGGGGGACTCCTGATGGGAAGAGAGGCAGAAGTAAGAGGGAGTGAATGTGCTCTTCCTATCCCCTCTTCTGATGGAGTACATATGCTCTAAGTATAGGTGAATCACTTGTGGAGTAAAGAAAAAGTACTTCACGACAGCAGAAACTAAAAATGGATCAAGCTTGGTAAGGCAAGTGGATGTTCAGCCAGTTCAGCTGGGGACAGTAGTAAAGAGTATTTCAGATGGGGTGTTGCTTCAAGACCTGGCCTCTCCAGCTGCTGGAATTGGGTCTGAAACTTTGTGAAGGAGATTCTCAACTGATTTTTTTTTCAGATGTCTTCTCTGAAGCATCTGAAAGCTGCTAGTGACAGAGATGTGGCACTGGGCCGATGCTCTCTACTGGCCTCTGATCCAGTGTTGGGAGACAGAATGTGTCCTGCAAGATAGATACTTGTATGTGGCATCTCTGGCTTTGGGATACAGATGCAATATTAAAACCACATGAAACATTTTTCTTTCTGCTCTGTACTGGCCTCTAAGGGAGGCTATAGATAAAATCCTTTGCCCATCCTTTGTTTGCAAGAGCTTTTTGAGTACACCTAAAAACTTAGTGGGAAACGCAGATACCACATCTGAGAACAAAGCATTACTTTCTGTTGCTACCAGGACCCTGTGCAGCCTAAGAAGCTGCTGACAGGTCCATTAGCAAACGATTTAAGCAGAGATTTCAACAGGTTTCAGAAGGAGTTAATTAGGGATTAGTTTTTAAGCTTCTCTTTGTTCTATCATACTCTAGATGCTAGAATTGCCCAATCTGCCTTCAGTGATGGCTGTAATTTTCCTTAGTAGTCAGGTCATTCCTGCTTTTTGTGCCTATCTGCTTTCACTCGGAACATGGTACTTGACACTGGAATCCTGAAAATTTGCCAGCACAACTGTTCAACGTGGCTTGAATTGTCACACTGGCTGTCTGTGCTAGAGCTCTGCCTGTTCCTTTGCTGTTCTGCATCCTGCCCTCGCTTGCAGATGTAAACGGTTTTGGCCTGGGGTGTTCTTGCTGTGCAAATCTGTGCTTTTCCCTGGGGCAGAGGCGTGTGTCATAGCCCATGTTAGCTTGTAGGGGAGCAGGGCTCCTCCACCCCTACTCCTGCACAAGGTGAAGGTCCTGCTCCCCCTTACTCAAAGCTGATGCAGGATGTGGCCTCTTGCTGGGATAGTCACTGCCTGGGAATATTTGTGGAGAAATGGTCTCTGCTGTTGCAGCTGAGTACTGCTCTAATTCTTTTCCACAGAATTACAGAATGTCAGGGTCTGGAAGGGACTACCCAAAATCATCCAGTCCAACCCCCCTGCCAGAGCAGGATCTCCTATACCAGATCACACAGGAACGCGTCCAGGCGAGTTTTGAGTATCTTTTGCCCTGTCCTCCCCAGCCCTGCTCCTGCAGTGGGGTGGCTTATGAGGTATGTGAAGGATGTACCCTTCAGGGGTAGCTCTGCAGCTCTGCTTTTATCTCTTGTTATGCTGTCAAGTATCATTGCTACTCCTTCTTGGGTTTGCCTCTAAAAAGTCATAAAACTACTTCAAGCTTCAAGCTACCCATATTGAATCCCCTCTCTGCTACTCCTTCAGGTAAAACACTGTTGTTTCTAGCTTGCATCAAAGGGTTGGGAAGTGTCCAAGCTAGCCCTCTGCAAAAGTAATGGTGCCAGGTTAACTGCTGATAAATGAACTCACTCATAACCAAGCCCTCATGCAAGTACCGACCTGCTTGTGTTTCACAAGGTAACACCACTGTACTCAGCAGCCAGATGGGAGCTTCAGTCAGGCTCATGCTGCAGATGTTTGCTGCTCCAAAGCTTGATTTTAGTGATCTGCTAGAATCTCAGCCATGCCCTTGACTGGCAAAACTGACCACTAGCCCAGCTTACATCACTTGGAGGGGATGGGTAACAAAAGTTATCCATGTAACATGTTACCCCAGCTGTTCTCACAGAGTTCCTCCTGTTGCTAAAGCTGTGGCTCATCTACGGGCTCCTGCTTCCTCTTTCAGAGGAAGAGTAACACCTTAATGCCCCAAATTCTCCCTGTATCTAAGCATTTAAAGGCCTTTGAGCCATTTTGGAGACCTTGTTTGTACGATCAAACATTCTGTGTCAAGTTTTAATCAACTGCTGAAGTCAGACTTTGATGGACAAGACCACTTTGGGATTGAGCTGGACTGTCTGAGTATGCTCTTAAGGACTAAGAGTTGGTCCTCTCTGACTTCTTGACCACCAGTCAGTACCTAAAGCAAAATGCAAAGCACCTCTGCCTCTGGAGCAGAGGGTCCATCTGCCTCTAAGGGGTTTATAAGGACAAGATCCAAAGGAAAGGAACGTGTTAGGCACAGAAGGGACCAAGTGAGATCTCTATTGCAACTTTATCTCCTGTTGCCTGATTAGTACTCTTATTGCACTGTGACTAATTTCTGTTGTGAAAGCTGGGGTAGGGCCCGGGTTATTTGGAGCACAATTGTTTGACAGCCCATGCTGGGTTTCCATTTCCAGATAAGTCACTGGACGCTTGCTTGCAGATATTTGCTTAGCTGTGGTCCCAGCCATAAATGAGAGCTGTACAAACACAGAGCTGCCCTGGAAAGCCCATGCCTTATCATGTAGCAAGAAGCAGGATGAGGGGAAAGGGAGGGAAGTGCTGGAGCTGAGACAATAGCAGTTGGCTTTCATGTGTTGCCACTCTACCCCATTGCTTTTGCAAAGCTAGCTTTGAAGATTCATAGACTCATAGAATGGTTTAGGTTGGAAGGAACCTTAAAGATCATCTAGTTCCAAACTCCCTCCCATGGGCAGAGACATCTGGTAGACAAGGTTGCTCAAGACCTCATCCAACCTGGCCTTAAACACCCCCAGGGAGGGGGCATTCATGATCTCCTGTGCAACCTGTCCCTGCGTCTCACTACCCTGACTGTAAAAAATGTCTTCCTAATGCCCAGTCTAAATCTACCCTCCTCAAATTTAAAGCCATTCCATCTCACCCTATCACTACATGCCCTTGTAAAAAGTCCATTGACAGCTTTCTTGTAGGCCCCCTTCAGGTACTGGAAGGCTGCTTTTAAGGGCTACCTGGATCCTTCTTTCTTCAGGCTGAGCAGCCCCACTCCTGTAGCCTGTCCTTCAAAGCTCTTTTTGGTGTTTCCTGTGCATGAGAGGTGAGCTGTTTACAAATGCACAACTGGGCTGGAGCAGCGTTGATGCATATAGTGGATGGATGGGATCAGTTAAGACAGAGCTTCACAGTATCTGTTTTCTAGTAGACCTCTCCAAAAGCTTATGAGTCTTCCTGGGCTTTTATCTGAGCCACAACCCTTGTTCCTAAAAGGGTCAGCTCACACTTTGTGAGGATACTCTCCCAAGAAGAGGTTGTTGGGGGGAAGCTTGTGCTGGCTCAGGAGGAGGGATGTTGAATGGAGCTTTTCTCCTGCCATTAAACCACTGCTTGCCAGGTGCCCTTGATAACTTTGAGTGGCAATGGCAAAATATATAAAAGAAACTGGGGAAACAAGTTGATTATGAAATGCAGCTGTGATGATGGGATGGTCAGAGCAGGTTGAGTGCTGTGGGGTCTTCTTGTCAGATGAACTGTTCTTGCTTTACTCATTGGGGCTACAGATCTTTTTGGCGGCAGGTTAGGGTCTCCATGCCTGTCAAACATCAGACTGATTCCCTGATGGCAGGAAGCATGTGTCTGCTTGCTGAAAATAAAAGCTCTTGTATGGAGCGTTTTGCTGAGGCATGCACAATCCCCAGTCACTTTTGAACACTCTTAGTCTAAATTTCCATGGCTGGCTGGAGAAGGAGTGGTTGCTTGTTTCTTGGCATAGAAAAAGAATATCCTCCTCTAGTTTGCTGTTCCCACAGCAGCCATGCTGCTTGCCTGGCTGCTGGCTTGTTTGCCAAGGTTTCTGTTATCTGCAAAATGCTCTGGACCTGAAGTGACTTTTTTTGTTATTTATTTTTTCTCTTTTCCTGGCCAAGGCAGCAGCTTTCTGGAACTGCCAGCAGCAGCTTTCTATCTGTGTGGCCTCTCTCAGACATCAGAGGGGTGCTGCCCAAAAGATTAATGTGTATCAAGTGCAGGGTGCACAAAGGGAAGGGACAGCTGTTGGGGAGAACTGAAAAATGGGAGAAACGTGGTCTGTGAAGGGACTGGGGAAGAGTTGCTGATCACTGGCACACCAGGGCCAAGTTGGAGGAGCAGAAGGAAGTTGCATATTGTTACCATGTCTGGCACAAAGATACAGTCTCTGGTACTGTGAAGTCTGCACCCAGCCCCAGGTGCTAAATGTTTAGCAGCCACTAGGAATAAAATAAGCAGTGGGCATGAGTGCAGTGGGGAGGTGCTGTGTGCTGGTGGTGCCATGGTGTACTTTTGCAGAGGAACACACCAGAGATGCATAGGGATCTCCCTATTGCTCCACTTCCCTGATGAGCATCATGGCCAGGTTCAGGACATTCACTGGCTCCTCTCACCAGAGTGAGAGAGAGGATCTGCTCCTCAGGGCTTCATTTGCAGCCACTAACAAAGGTTCCAGAGGCTTATGTTGACTGTGAGACTGCACAGGAAAACTTGCACCTTGCACTTGCGGCTTCTGCTCTGCAGAAGGTACCAGGCACACTGTTCCTGTTCCTCCTGGATGTGCCTGGAAAGGATGAGGTAGGTGCCAGCAAAGGGTGTGGCAGGCATCTGGGTCAGTGGTGGTTTATTAGCTAGAGTCTCTCTGTTTTACCTAGATCACCTATTGTTTCTGTGTGTATGAAAATGTTGAGGATGATGGTGCCATGGGGGAAGACCAGAGCACTGGCTCCAGTGGGCTGTGAGTTTGTAGCTTATGGCTCTTCCCTTCCAAAGCACCTTGTGGTAGTCAACCTTGATTTTACTGCTAATCTGCCTTGCACTGATGCAGCATGAGAGACCTTGTTTGTGGGTTGGAGATGCTGCCACAGTGTAAGCATGTGTTGAGTGCTTGAAGACTGCGGTGGTGGTGGAGTGCAGGGGCTGAAGGGTGTTGTATTCTTGGTGGCCAGCAGGCTCTGTAGTGACACTGGGGAGCAGCACACCCTGTCCTGGATCATGGTTCACCCCTCCTTGAACCAAAGGAAGAATAGAGGGGGGCAGGTAGTGACGTCTTTCTTCTACTTAGTGCAATCAAGACTCGCAAGGCAGGAGTGCTTTGCATGAGGGGTATCCTACAGCACAGAGCTAGGCCAGCTTTTATTATTAGGTCTTTCTGGTGGGGATTAGCTTCACTAAAGGATCAGCCAGGTGGAATAATGTGCAACCAAATCCCAGGCTTCTTCCCAGTCTAGCCTGGAGCTGCAGAAGTGTAACTGCTTCCATGGCTGCAGTGCCAGGACCTTGCCTCTTTTTCCCCTGGCAGTCCCATTCCAACGACCTTTCCTTTCCCCTGTGGCCTTCAGAATAAGCCTCCATGTACTGTTAGATGAACGTGGGGCAATATATGCTACCTTATACCTTGTATTTATACAGATACACCTGCATCTTCACTTTTTTTCAGGAGGGCCTGGATATCTTTTGGGGAATGGCAAAGCATTGGCTAATCATGTGCCTCTTCCTGGCACAGGCAGTTGGGTAACCAGCAGACTGTGCCACTTCATCACTGGCTGGTGGCAAAGAGCAAGGGTCTCCATCTCTGCAGTTGCTTGCCCTGGACCCTTTTGACACTGCCTAAAGCGATTTCCTGAGTGAGTAATACTTGCAAATCCTGCCCTGTGACTGAGATGTTTTTCTTCAGAAACTTCAGTTTATTTAGCACCAGTGATTTGCTGCAGCCCTTCACAAAGAGACAGTGAGATACTTTCCCTGCCCTGAAGCACTGACGGTTGTAGGGAGGCAGGATGAGACGAGGAGGGTGTGAGCAGCAGCAGAGGAGGGAGCCTCGGGGGGAGTACAGGCTGTGAGGCAGGTATGGGGTGGTACATCACAGACATGGGTTCTGGAAAGACTCCAAAAATGGGACACCTTGTCTCTCTTGTCTGAGGCAGTATGATGGCTTCCTTTCTTCTCATGCTGGCTCTCGGTGAGATAGGCTTGCAGGGTCTCTTCCCCTGCTCTTTTCCCTGCCATGGTCCTCAACTCAGCCCTCCACAAAACATCCAAAAGTGTGTTTGGCACCCTCTGCTCACCCCAGATGCTTGCTATGTCCGTTCCAGTGTGAGACCATGAGTCTGGTGCTGCTGCTGTACTGGGGACAAGTGTTGGCCTGATCCAAATGTGTGCTCTTTACTGTGTTTACACCATTTCCCCAACACAACAGCCATTCCCCTATCACACCAGGGCAGGGAGCACACCTGGCAGTTTCCTTGCATGGCTGCACACTTTGCCACCTTATTCAAAAAGCTCTTTAAAAATGCCTTACAGCCATGGTCTGACGGTGCTGGGACATGGCTGACTTTATCTCCCTGTCTCAGCTGGTTGCTGTGAGGCTTGTGGAGGTGACAGGGCCAAAGCTGCTGGGTGAGTTGTTGGCAGGGCTGGGAGCAGGGATGTGGTTCCAGTGATGCTTCACCCCTTCTTGTAATGAGTTGCTGCTGCCTTGAGGCTTTGCAGGCTGGGAAGAGCAGTGCAGCATCTCACAGATAGCTTGGTCCTGAGAAGGAAAATATTTCCATGTGCTACCTGTTGCCCCTGAAGAGTAATGTTCAGAGCCCCAGAAGAACAATGTTCAAAGCTGCCAAGAGGGTTTTCTTCCCAGGGGTGTGGTATTACCGGTGCTCAGGAGCAATCCAAGATAAACTATCAGCCTGTAGCACACTTCTACGAGGCCCCTCCTGCACCTCCGGGTGCTGCAGGGCAGCTGTGTGGAAATGGGGCACTGGAAAGCTGCTGTTCCTCCTGTAATGAGGACAGAAAAGCCCTGTCCACGCAGAGGAATCTCCTCTGCAAGGCGGCTGCCCCTGGAAATAAGGGGTGGCCTTGTTGCATTTTTGCACATGGGAAAATTTATTCACTGGTGGGAGGTGGAGACAACAGCCTACTCAGCAGCAAGCAGCCTTGAATTGACAAGCCACAGCTCCCAGTGCTGCTGGCAGGGATGGAGGGGTTGGTTAGCATGGAGGTATGCCAGGGTCCAGCAGGTCAGGCTGGTGGTGAAGGGGTGTGTGCAGCTGCCTGCCCAGGTTTCAGCTGTCTTTTGTGGTTCACAATCCAGATACCACTCCAGTGTGCCTCAACAGTGTTCCTAGTACAAGCTGGAGAGGGCTGGACTACCTGCCTGGCGCCTTATGGGAGGTAAGCAGAAATCTGGTATCTGCAGGCTGACAGAGCACCCCATTATTGCAGGTACAAGTTGGATTAGCTTCTCTCCACCTCCTGAACCACCCCAGGTGCTCCAGTCTTGGATGGACCAGAGGGCTAGCTGTGCTTTCAGCTGTCAGCCTGATCTCCTGGTGCAGATTTAGCCCTGTCTCACAGCAGTGTCTGACTCTTGCTGCTCAGAGTGACACTGAAACCTGAAAGTGAAACTTGGCCAAAGGACTTGTATGTCTAGAGTTTCTTCTGAAACCACAACACTGTTCGTAGGTTTCTGTGCAAAGCTCAATAAGCTCCTTCTGGCTCATGCCAACACTTACAACAAAGCTTTATCTATTAGTATTAGTTTTTCTTCAAGAATTTTGGCTGGGCCATGTGAACTGGCAGGCCTTGCTCAGGCTGGGATTTACAGCTTAAACCAGTACCCCTGGGGCAAACAGGTCTTGGTGTGAGCCAGGGCAGACCTTGATTGTGCCATCACATGTGCTACAGCACTTGGGAAACCTTGCTTTCCTGGAAGAACACTCAACAGCCTCCACAGGGCACTGCTGGAGACAGCAAATGTGAGTTCACTACTAAAGCAGCCATTGGAACTCTCTAGAGAAGAAAAACATATTGCTCATCCCTGAATTGCTGGGCTTTAATGAGGAGCTCAATGTGCATGGCATGAGTGGAACAACTGTGGTCTGTTTGGGGATCACCCACACTGAGCTGCCCAGAAGGACCTGGATCTGGGCTGTGTGCCCAAAACAAAAACATCCAACCTGGAGGTGAGAGTGGTAGGCATACAAGTAGCACCAAGAGGAAAGCAAAGCTTGCAACTCCCTTCTGTTTTGCTCAAGCTGCCTCCACGCTGTCTTCTCTAGTGTACCCATTTCCACTTAAACCCTTGGGCTCCAGGCTATCCTTGTGGTGCCAGCTAGGACAGCCTGAAAATGCCTTACCCCAAAAAGTGGTCAACAAAGCCCTGAAAAGAGAACCCCTCACACCAGCTATACCCATCCAGTTCATTCCTTGAGCCACTGTGCCCACTTGGCTGGTGAAGCAACGGGGGGGGAGCTAGAGGGCACCATCTGCCTTCCCCAGGGACATTCTAGGTGGGATGGGTGAACATCATCTGGTCCTGGAGTGGGAACAGGGAGGCCCTATCTGGCCTCCTGAGTCCCGTGCTTCCAACAAATGCTGTCATCCCAAACACTGTTTCTGCACCCTGTCACATTAAGGGTACAGAAGAAAAGGCTGGGAAGGGCAGCACAGGCAGACATTGCTCGTGTTGCTTCCTCTGCAGCAGTACAAAGGACATGAGCTTTTCTGAGAGCAGGTTTCAGTTCTGGCTTACCTACAGAAGTCTGAGAAGTTCCTGTGTACATCTTTAACACACCTGGGATTTAAGCAGTGGCGTGTCATGTCCAAGAGGAGGTCTGCAGCAGACAATCAGATGCTGCTTGTGCTCTGTGTGCAGATTGATTCCTGGCTCTGCAAGGAGGTTTGCCCTGACTCCATTAAGCTTGTCTCTAAAAGGCACATTGCTGAATGTCACACAAGAAATGCAGGGGTGGATCATATATCAACTGTTTGTTCCTCCTGGGCTGATCTGTGTCTTGTGCAGTCCCTGAGCACCGTGTATCTCTTAGCCCAAGTGGCATGCTCCTCAAGAGGAGTGAAACACCAAATTTACCTTCCTGCCTTAAAGCAGAGACAACTCATGGTGGAGCTCACTTGGTTTTTACCTGCTCCCATGCTCAAAGGACTCTTTTTTTTTTCCCCTTGATTTTTTGTTCTTGTTGAGAGGTGGAACAGTTTAAACAAAAGGCATGAAGGGCCTTCCTCATCTTCCCACTTCTCAGTAACCCCATGTTGCTCCCACGGCTCAGCTTCTTGAGTCTGAAGTCCCAGCTGCAACCCTGCCACATCCTGTGCACTTGCTGGGAAAATGGCTATACTGGGAAAGGTAAGACAATAGAAGTGGGATGACAGAGATGGTGGCAGCAAGGAAAGGTGCAAGATCCTGAAGGAAAAAGCCACAGGGATTCAGAGGATTTTTCAGACACTGTGGTGTATTGTCCTGACTGACATGTTACAGCCACATCTGTGATAAATCAATATCAATACAAGTGTATGAGGAGAGGCTGAGGGAGCTGGGGTTGTTTAGCCTGGAGAAGAGGAGGCTCAGGGGAGACCTCATTGCTGTCTATGATTACCTGAAGGGAGACTGTAGACAGGTGGGAGTTGATCTCTTCTCCCAGGCAACCAGCAACAGACAAAGGGGACATAGTCTCAAATTGTGCTGGGGGAGGTATGGGCTGGCTGTTAGGAGGAAGTTTTTCATGGAGAGAGTGATTTCCCATTGGAATGGGCTGCCCAGGGAGGTGGTGGAGTCACCATCCCTGGAGGTGTTGAAGAAAAGCCTGGATGAGGCACTTAGTGCCATGATCTAGTTGATTGAGTAGGGCTGGGTGCTAGGTTGGACTCGATGATCTTGGAGGTCTCTTCCAACCTGGTTGATTCTATGCTTCTATGATTCTGAGTGCTCTGCCTATGCTACCTTGTGGCTGTTTCCTCCCAACATTCTTCATCAAGCAGATCTTGGATGAGATGCCCCTGCCTAATGCTCGGCTGAATGACATAGCCTTTCAACCAAGATACAGTGTGATTCTGAAAGCCAGACCCTCTTCACCAAGCATGATGGACAGGATCATGGTGGAATAGCTGGGTGTGAAGCTCTTTGGTCTGGGTGATGCCAATGTTCAGCCTTGATGCTTAACATCCCATCTGTTTTGCAAATCTCTGAATGCTGGGGTTTGCTCTGCAGGAGTCAGCAGCAATAATGTGAAGAATGGGATGTAGCTTTGTGTCCTGGCCTTAAAGGCATAGGAATCTGACCCAAGAGCAGGTCTTCTTGCTCATGCCTTGTGCTGTCCACACCATTCCTTCATCCTACTGCTGTCTTGCCTTGTTACCATCCTTGGAGTGATCCTAGGATGTTCCTTCTTTCAGCAATGCTCTGTGCAGTAAAGTGAGGTGTGAGACCACCTTCTTTCCTGGACGCCTAGTCCATCGCAGCACTTGCTGTGAATGGGTTCACGTAGCTTTCCATGACTCATTTATTAGCTTACCCAAGCTACTTAAAAAAAAAAAAAAAAAAAAAGGGCAAGTAAATTTGCAGTGCCTTGGCAGCCCTACCTCCTTATTGAGGCTGTTTTTCCACTGCTGTACTTGTCTTTGCCATGTGCTGAGCCCTTTTGTGGTGTAAACCCCAAAAGGTGTTCCTAAAGTGGCATTTCAGTGGGCTGGTGAGATGGAGAAATGCTGGTGAGATGCCAGTGAGATCCACACGGTGGTCCTGCATCTGGGCTTGACCTGCTAGACAAAGATCATGACAGGGACTTAGCATTTCCCTTCCACATGCGAGAACGTGATGAGATAAAAATGCATGTTCCTCCCCACAGTATCATGCAGAAATGCTCCCTGACCTTCTGGACTACACGGACAACACACCTGTTGGTGTCAATTCTTCCATTCCCTTTAACTTCAGGATTGTCCATAGCCCAGGAGAGGTCTGAGATGCCTCAAAGGAGAGGCAGATAGCAGTGCTATGCTTTGGGGTGGCTTTGGGCTAGGGTATCTGCTGGTTATGAGCAGGCTCCACCTTGGAAAAGGATCCTTAGAAAAGAATCTCTATCTATTCTCATTTGCACATTGCAAGACACTCTCTGGATAGTTAGGAAGTGTTTCCATCTGACCTGATGAGCAGGTCTTTCTCAATTTACTTTATTTATGTACTCCCTATGCTATCACTGATCTCAATGTAAGAAGAAGCCAGCTGCCACATGCAGAGACATGAGAGTGCACAGCAACAGCTGAAGGTGCAAACAGTGCCTGGTTCATCCAAGGAAGGGGAAGAGAATGCTTTCATATTACACCTACCATCTGCCCACTCTGCCTGTGCCTGCCCATGTCTGATGCCTCTCAGAAGATGACAGCTTCCTTTACCTAGTAACACTTCATTAGCCTTGACCAAAGATATTGTAGAGAGGAAGCTAAGGAGGTGGCTGGGCAGCAAGTGATGCCCCACAGCTTCAGTAGCAGATGAGAAATAGGTTAAAAAAGATAAAATGTTGAATAACATGACAAGAGGAGAGACACTCTTGATAAGGTACTTGACAAAGTGCCTCCCCTTTAGCACTACTCTGACGTTTCCCCAGTGCCTTAGCAGGAAAGCAGTAAGAGCAGTGGTGTACAGATCAGGGCGTTGGAGCACTTCTGCTACAAACACAGGCTGAGGGAGTTGATGTTGTTCAGCCTGGAAAGAAAAGACTCTGGGAGACCTAACAGCAGCCTTCCAGTATCTGAAAGGGGCCTACACCAAGGCTGGAGAGAGACTGTAAAAGTCTCTCCTAACAGGACAAGGAACAACAGCTTGAAACTAGAGAAGAGCAGACTTAGATTGGATGTTAGGAACAGATTCTTTACCGTGAGAGTGGTGGAACTCTGAAACAGGTTGCCTGGGGAGGTGGTTGGGGACTCATGCCTGGAAATATTGAAGGTGAAACTTGACAGAGCTCTGGGCAGCCTGATCTAGTTGGAGATGTCCCTGCTGACTGCAGAGGGGGTTTGACTAGATGACCTTTGGAGGTCCTTTTTCAACTCAGGCAATTCTATGGTTTTACAGTTCCCTGCCTCATTCCATGCATAGTGCATCATTGGGCTGGTGTAGCAGCAGTCTTTACCTGGGGCTCTGGGGTGAACACTCTTGTCTCTGCTGTTTCTGTGCAAAAGAAGCAGCACTAAGACCAGAGGTCTGTCAGATGAGAAGGACCAGGCAGCCAAACTCTTGCCTGTGCCAATCTACTGGGATCCCTCCCTTCATGTGATGTGAACTATTTCCATCCATCATGGCTTTACACTGTGCTTGACTTTGTGCATGTAGATCAGAACCCTGAAAGTGTCCTAATGTTTGTGGTAGCTAATAAATACGACAGCAAAATCTAGGCAAGTGTTTTATTGTGGCAGGAAGTGTACAGTGATGTCAGTGTAAGTCAAGAGATAATTATCACTCTCAATGCCACTGCTACCTGCCTCCAAGTAGATATCACAGTATCACAGTATCACCAAGGTTGGAAGAGACCTCATAGACCATCAAGTCCAACCCTTTACCACAGAGCTCAAGGCTAGACCATGGCACCAAGTGCCACGTCCAATCCTGCCTTGAACAGCCCCAGGGACGGCGACTCCACCACCTCCCCGGGCAGCCCATTCTAGTGTCCAATGACTCTCTCAGTGAAGAACTTTCTCCTCACCTCCAGCCTAAATTTCCCCTGGTGCAGCCTGAGGCTGTGTCCTCTCGTTCTGGCACTGGCCACCTGAGAGAAGAGAGCAACCTCCTTCTGGCTACAACCTCCCCTCAGGTAGTTGCAGACAGGAATAAGGTCACCCCTGAGCCTTCTCTTCTCCAGGCTAACCAATCCCAGCTCCCTCAGCCTCTCCTCGTAGGGCTGTGCTCAAGGCCTCTCCCCAGCCTCGTCGCCCTTCTCTGGACACGCTCAAGCATCTATATATGGAATCACAGCATAGCTTAGATTGGAAGGGGCTCCCAAAGGTCATTTAGTCCAACCCCCCCCTTAACTGAGCAGGAACATCCTTCAGCTTGCCCAGAGTTCTGTCAAGCCTAACCTTGAGTATCTCCAAGGATGGAGCCTCAGCTACCTCCCTAGGCAACCTTTCCCTGTGTTCCACCACCCTCATGGTAAAGAACTTTTTCCTAATGTCCAGTCTAAATCAATTGTTCTTTAATGTAAAACCTCTGACCCTTGTACTATCACTACAGGCCTTTGTAAACAGTCCCTTTTCAGCCTTCTAGGCCTCCTTCCATTGCCATTCCTTAGCCAGGCACTAATACCTCAGAAATAAGGAGAGAAAGGACCATATTTTTATTCTACTAGAGCTCAGGGAGGGGTGGACACATGCAGAAGATGATTTTGGACTTGCAGCTGTAGGTTGTCTCCTCTCTTTACAAGCTCCCTGTAAGTCACCTTAACTCTAGTGGGTGCTTTAGTGCCCTTGGAGCAGCACCAGATCTGTTCTCACACCGGGCTGTAGGTGACTTGAGTGTTGTGAATTGTGGTCTTGTCCTATGACCCTTCTTACACCGCCAAAGGCATGGGAGCTCCATCATGACCATTTTTACTCAAGGCATGAAGACACTGTGTGAGACTCCTTTCAGACACCTGGGGAAGGGGACTGCTGTGAGACAGGGACACCTCTAACCCCAGTGGCATTTTTTATCTCAGGAACTGCCCAGTGTGCAGTGAACAGCAGGAGAATTCCCAAAATTCCCCAAATGCTCCAGTCTGAGAATGGAGATGCTTAAGTCAGATACACACTATTTCCATCCCATTTAATTCTGGGCAGGCAAGGTTATGTAGTCTTGGTTGTCCTCTCCTACAGCTATCTTCTTTTTCTTCCCCAGTTGCTTCCCTCTTTTTGCCTTTTTACCATTTTCCTATCCCATGGTTGAAAGAGAGCCAGATCCATCTCCCTCCTCACCTTCAGAGACCTGAACCTGAATCTCTCATGAAAGCTCAAGTGGACTCAAGAGTGCATTGAGTGGATTTGGTCTCAGCAGCTTTCCTCTGCTATGCCCTTTTAAATGGCAGTGACTTATACTTTCTCTTTTGAAGTGTTTCTTGCAGCGTGTAAAAGCTTTCCAAAGGGGAGATGTGGAAATCTGGCATGTGACCATCTGACTCTCAGGGTGGCTGTCAGCATGGGGTTTGATCCCTTTATTTCTAGGTCTGATTTCTTCAGGGGGAGAAAGGATTTGAGTAGGAAACCTGTGATCATCAAACGAAGGCCACTGAGTGGAAGAGGTCAGTGCTGATTTGTCTAGGTTATATCTGAGAGTTGAAAAGATGGACTCCTGGACAATTCCAGGAACACTTCTTGTGCACTGCCTACTTTGTACCAACACAACTGTCATCTGGCCAAGAATGAGCTGTTGGTAGTTTCCATTGCTTGGCTTTGGTGAATGGCTTGACCATGAGAGTCTGCAATATTCTGTTGTGCAACACTTATTCACCCTCCTGAGTTCCCTGACCCAAGAAATCTGTGGTGCAGGAAGGCCTGTGCTGTTTTACACTGCCTCTGAAGTGGTCCAAAGAGGGCTACTCTGTAACTGGAGGGTCTCATCTCCCCTCTACATCTGGGCACTTGTGTGCCTCTTCCCACAGCAATGAAAACCCCTGTGAGGCACCAATCTACATACCAAAAGAGATTCTGAATTACCTGATAGTCACTAAGGCTTGCCAGGACCAACTACAGCACCATTTTTTTCAGATTCTGCTGTCTTTTGCTTGACTTTGATGGGAGCTTTGTGTTAGTATAAGCCTCAAAACCTAATCTTAATAAAATGACCCTGTGATTATCTTCTGCACAGGTCTCAATTTGTTTACATTGATAATGAGTGAGGATGTCCTGAATGCACCACTTGTGTGAGACTGAGGTGTGAGTGGCACAGCAGTCCTGGGGAAAGTGTGAGTGGAAGTGCCTGTTCAATGCTATTTCACACAAAGGGAGGACTAGTTGCAGGTATTGTTGGGGCCAGATTTCCCTGGTCACGCTATAGAACTTGTTTCTTGACCAGACAAGCAGGAGGTGAAGCCAGCCTGAACATCCCACAGGTGGATATCTCATGTCTACCCAGGGAAGTTTACTTGAAGTGTGAAAAGCCCACAGCTTTCTGCCAGAAGTGGGTCCAATCTTTGTCAGGAACCTGGTGCCTTGTGCAAGAGCCCTCTGACTCTTGCGTTACATGCATCATCTCCCCTGTGGCATGGGTTTGCTTTTCATCTAATGACTCAGCTAACTAACCTTGGCACAGAAAAGCCTTTGTGCACTGGATAACCCCTTGGTAAAACCACTTTGGGAAGAAAAGGAGGATGGGTGGGAGGAGTAGTTAGAAGTAACCTCCTTGCCTCTGCTCCCAACCCCAAACCAAACTGCTATTGCAGCAGCCATGAGCTCAGGCAAATTTTAGAGTTTGTAGATTTCTCCTCATGCCAGAAAAAATGTGGAAGTGCAGAAAATCCCAGCTCCTCTTGAGTTCTAGTATGAGCACTCTCCTGGGAATAGCTATTAGAAACCATCTCCTTCCAATGCTCAGAAATATCTCATGAGGAATTCTGTGCACTGCCCTTGCTGTTTCCTACATCTCGTGTTTCACCTTCCACTGAAAAGCCCAACCCAGAAGCAAACCCAACCCTCAGAGAGGGCATTTCTCTTCTCCTCACCTTTTAGTCTCCTGGCTGGTACAGGCAAATTCTCTGCAGATCTGACACAATGGACCAAGCAGTTCCCAGTGTTTCTTTGCCTCTGGGCCTTTCCATGGTACTTCAAAGCACACCTGAAACCTCATTGCTTATTTCCAGTGTATCTCTGCTACATATTTATTGCCTTACCTCTGTAATGCGTGCTATTATCACTATAAACAGCAACAGTAACATATTAATTTCACTGAGATCCCTGCTGATCCTGCTAGGCACAGGAAAGTGCTTGCAAACTCAAAATCCTGTCCAAGACCTGTTGAAACTGGCTGAGTGAGTTACACTAAACCCATGGGCAGCTTCATGGAACTCCAAGGGTGAGGTTTTCCAAAAGAAGAAGCAGGTTCCACCTGCTGTTTCTATGGTGGATTAATTTGACAAGGTAGGTCTAATTTAATGGAGTTCTTAGGCTTCAAAAATCTCTGATTTTTCTGGGAAAATCTGAATATTTGGGCACAGAAATTGAACTTTTTTTTTTTTTGTTGTACATTTTAGGGGCATCTCTGGCAGCAGGCTTGGCTTAGCATTTTCACTTTGATTTGGTTTCCACCTTCTCACGTGAAACTTGCTCTATTACTGTTAGCATTAAATGTTTTCCATGTCTGTTTTCTGACAATTTGAAATCAGACAGTGTCAGAAAATAAAACTAGGCCTTTTTGATCAATATGCACAGGAGCAGCTTCTCATTTCTCCCCTCCAGGCTGTGTTTCAGCATTAGGTGGACACCCTCCACACATCTCAGCTAGAACCAGACAAGGTTAACAGTGAGATGGTAGTGATTTCAGGTCTCTTTCCTGTGGGATGCATAATCCATCCTTCCAGACTGGCTATCCTGCAGGTGGGCTTGGAGCCAAAGGTAATGTTTGACCGGGAGTTGCTGCTCTCGGACCAGCTTGGGCACTGGGCACAGAAGGTGCACATGGTGGACACATTTGTCATGTGCATGCCACACTCCTCTCTAAGAGAAAGAGAACATCCCCCTCTTTCCTTCCCTTCCTTGCTGCTTCTTGGATTAATTTTCCTTGATGTAAGAGTGCTGCCTGACGGGGCTGTGACCTGAGTTTTATATAATGCATTGTGCAATGTGCTTTGTGTAACCCAACGTGTCTTGTGTAATTTATTTGCAGGCCATTTGCTGAATCAAGAGCCATATCTGGTGTCTGTCTTATGAGAGAAGTCTAAGTGGAGGAGCACAGGTGGGTTGCTGATTCTACTGCTTGCTGCCTGGGAGATGTTAGTGTTAGTGGGCTAGAAAGCAAAACTATTGATGGTTCTTGGTCTGTGTCCATCTCCAAAAGGCTCTCTCCATTCTCCTTGAAAAGAAAGAAGGTAGGTCTTGAGTTTAGCCTCATGACGGCCAAGACTGAAAGGAGTTCAGCTGCCCCCAGTTTCCAGCAGTTATAGTGGAAGTCTTAGGCATGGGTTTCCTCTTTGATGCCTCTGTGTGTGCCTGAAGTTAGCCATCACTATTTCTTTGCCAATGGGGCTGGATCACGTGAGAAGACAGGTCAGGAATGTGAGCTGATGATGTGATTCAGGCTGTGAGCTGAGGATATGACCTCTGCAACATGATATTACAATCCAGTTCCTCCTGGCAGCCACAGTCTGAGTGCACAAATTGTGCCTGTTGTTGATGCTGCCCACTGAGGTGGTTAATCAATGAATGGGGCCTCATCTGTGCCCCAGAAATGGAAGCATCCACACCCAGGCTGTGGTGGAGCAGCTAATGGGCTGGAAACAGCCAGTGCCAATGCCAAATGGAAGAAAAAACAGCTATGGGTCTCTCTCATGAAACACGCTCCAGCTCAGTAGTGCTACTGGCTCATTGTGTGGCCAGCTCATGAGTTGTCCCAAAGGGTGGCCAAATGGGATGCTGCAGCCTCCTAGAACCTTCCTGGGAGTACTCCCATTAGTCTTCTCCATCCTTCCTTCTATCCAGTTAAAGGAGAAGTTGGATTCTTCTTGCAGGGGTTTCTGAGAGCGTGCTGCAAGTATGGCTCTGGCACAGCACGTGTTGCATAGCTGGGTGAGGTGTGACTGCCCTGGCCATTTCACTGAGCTCCAGACCTCTACAGTGCTCCTTCGTATTACAGAAGTTCTACATGTGAGGTAATTTTGTGTTCTGTACTCTTTTGTGTTCCTTCAAATCAGGAGTATTTCACGGTTGCAGCAGAATCTGACACGTGGCTATGTGTGAGCTGGGAGGCTGATGGGACTGTCAGGTGTGTGAACAAGGTCCTGCATGAAAACCTAGAGCAGGAAAGGCCACAGGGTTTTTGGGTACACAAGCACTCACTCTCTAGTTGGTGGAGGTTTAATCAGTAAGAAAGGTTCCAGTGGTTAGGAAACCCTGGTACAAAGCAAAGAAGATACAGAAGTCACTTGATGGATATTGGTCCGTCTTAATCTATGACACCTGAACTAGATGCCAGTTAAAATATTCTTCAGCATGAAGAGAAATAAAAGAGGGATATTTAATGAAATAGGCATTACCAGATCCTTCACGGATCTGATTGGTTTGTCCTCACCACCTGTGCAGAAGGTGGAGTACCCTGGTTTCACTGGAGAGAGTGGTCTGTACAGGACACCCTACATGAGATACTGTATGCAACTGTGGTCTGTGAGACATTCCAGAGTAAAGGTGTTCAGTCAAAAGTCTTCAAGCTTCATTCTTTCAATAAATCTAGAATCTTTCCAGATACTCCCTCTGCATCCATCCTTCTGTTCCCTGTTGCTATTTTGCAGCTTTTGCTGAAGTGCATATGAAAGGCTGTGATGACTCTGATGGGTTTCCATGTCACTGTTGTTGAGAGACACCATCACTTGTTTCCTCAGCCTCACTAGCCAAGCAGCCAAAGTGTAGAGACCCAGGTGCACGTTGAAGTTCCACCTTGCTGGCATCTTGCAGCGTCACTGCTCTAGAGGGGAAATGTGAAATGAAAACAGATGCTGAGTAAAGGTGAGATTATTTTTAATGAGCTAGGTTGTACTGGGTTACAGCTTGAGCAGTAGGAAAGTTGTACTTTTGGGTTTGGGTTCTGGGAATCTCAGCCTGAACATCCTTGTTCCTCAGAGGCAACTGGAACTGCATGGTGCCAGCATTGCCATCATGTGCTTCTTCCATAGGCTTTTGTGATATGTGTGCTCTTTGGGATGTGTCTTGCAGACCTTCAGTAAGGGATCATGATATATTAAGAGAAATTCCTTCTTGGAAGCAGAGATTTAATTAAAAAATAAAGAGTCAGACTCATCATAGATGGTATAGAGAGAGTGCCAGTGAGATATCTACTCTGTGGTCATCTCACAGTAGACATGACGGGGGGAGCATGTGGGTAGCTGACAGTCCACCAGGCTGTGCTGCCATCCAACGAGAACTGGACAGGCTGGAGTGTTGGACAAAGGCTAACCACATGAAATTCAGTAAGGACAAGCGCAGGCTCCTTCATCTGGGGAGGAAAAACAACAGGCACCAGTACAAGTTGGAGGCTGCCCTGCTGGAAAGCAGCTCCATGAAGAAAGACCTTGGAGTGATGGTGGACAGCAAATTCTACATGGGCCAGTAATGTGCCCTTGTGACAAGAGAGCCAATGGCATCTTGGGGTGTATCAGGAAAAGTGTATCCAGCAGGTCTAGGGAGATTCTTCTCCCCCTCTACTCTGCCCTGGTGAGACCACACTTGGAATACTGTGTCCAGTTTTAGGCTCCTCAGTTCAAGAGAGACAGGGATCTGCTGGAAAGAGTTCAATAGAGAGCCACGAGGATGGCTAGGACACTTGAACATCTCCCCAAGGAAGAGAGACTGAGAAACCTGAGGCTGTTTAGTCTGGAGAAGAGAAGACCAAGAGGAGATCTGATCGCTGTGTGCAAATATCTGAGGGGTGGGTATCAAGTGGATGAGGCCAATCTCTTTTTGCTGGTCAGCAGCAATAAGACAAGGACCAATGGCTACAAACTGGAACGCAGAAGGTTTCACCTCAACACGAGGAGAAACTTCTTTGCAATGAAGGTGACAGAGCACTGGAACAAGCTGCCCAGAGAAGTTGTGGAGACTCCTTCTGTGGACACTTTCAAAACCTGCCTGGATGCATTCCTGTGTGAACTACCGTAGGGGACCTCATTGCTGTCTACAACTACCTGAAGGGAGGTTGTAGCCAGGTGGGGGTTGGCCTCTTCTTCCAGACAACCACCAGTAGAACAAGGGGACACAGTCTCAAGCTGTGCTGGGGGAGGTCTAGGCTGGATGTTAGGAGGAAGTTCTTGCCAGAGAGAGTGATTGGCATTGGAATGGGCTGCCCAGGGAGGTGGTGGAGTCATTGTCTCTGGAGGTGTTGAAGAAAAACCTGGCTGAGGCACTTAGTGCCATGGTCTAGTTGACTGGCTAGGGCTGGGTGCTAGGTTGGACTGGCTGATCTTGGAGGTATCTTCCAACCTGGTTGATTCTATGATCCTGCCTTGGCAGGACACAATCTCTGGTGGTCCCTTTCAACCTCTAAAGTTCTATGATGGTCATGTCTCTCTGTGAAAGGGGCTGAACTAAACAATGTTTTGAGCAAATCACATGTTTTATTTCCTTCAAGTTGCAATTACGTAGATCTATCTGCCAGTGTCATAGACCACCTTGCCATCACCATGGCCAGGTCTATCAGCTCTTTGATTGCTGTATTTGTTTGCTCTGAACAGAGAGAAGGAATGCAGATTGAAGAAAATGATGCAGGTTGCAGTATGGATGCAGGAATAGTCCTCTGTACAAACAGGGGAGAGGCAGACAAACAGTTGGGTAGACTGCCACTGTACAGAAAAGGCTTTGCTGGTGGTTATAGCAATTGTCAGCTGGCCATAAGTCAACAGCGTCATGGTGTTGCAAAAAAGAAAGGAAAAGTTAAACATCTCTGGGATGTATGAAGAGCAGCATTGTTTGTAGGACACATGAGATGCTTCCAACACTCTGTTAGTGTAGGTCATAAGTACACGGCAGTAATCTGACCAACTGTGGGCACTACCCGTATATGTACCAGTGTGAGAGAGCCCAGAAGAGTGCAACGGGAAGGGCTGGAGACTGAGGAGGTGTGATGCATGGAGAAGGACTGACAAAACCAGGGTTGTTTAGTCTAAAGCAGTGAGTTTTGACTGTGTTCTATTGTCTTCTGTTCTATTTGTAAAGGATCTGGAACATGTGGCTGAGGAGAGCAAGTTTCTATATGCTTTAGCGCTGTCTACAGAAACAGTATGTCTGAAGAGGTTGCACTAGCAGGAGTCCAACATCGAAGTGAGAGACAGCAAACCACTGCTGCTGCACACCGAAGATTGAAAGGGGCCCAGTGACAGTTTTTGAATGCATAAAATACAAGGAAGAAGCTGTTGTCTCAGTTGAAGGGGCAGAAAGTTAGAAGAGTGCATTGTAGAAATGAAAATGGCGGGAGCAGAATTGTAGTGATAGTAAGATTGCTAGATGCTGGAATGTATCATGTGAGCAGGCTTGAAATTCCCAGCATGGGAATCTCTAAGAATGGGCTAGATAAACATCTCTCTGTAATCACAGAGATAGGACTGACCCCTTCTTGGCTTTCTTTAAGTCACTTTCCACCCCATTTCTCTATGATTATGTAACTAATTAGTGCTGAGTTATGGTTATTGTTATTTAGTATATCCATAAACACAACAAAGAATGTAGTGAGCAATGAACCAGTTGTCACCTAAATGCTCATTTCCTTTTGTGGATTAGTAAAAGTATGTTGAGCAATATTAATCCACTACTCCAGTAATCCAGCCCCAGGTATCAACAAATTGCTAGGCAGACCTCCTCAAGTCTGTTTCTCTGTTCTTCTGCATCACAAGACCAGAATGTTGATTCTGTGAGGTAAATACCTCAGTGGCCTCAGTCTTTTGTCCCAGCATCTGCTTTGATCCTAACTTTTCACAGTGCTGACAAACAAACCCTCCTGAACGTCACCCACCTCTCCTTTCGTCAACATTGTCCTGCGTTTTACCTGGTAGCAGTGAGAAAAAGAGTAGTTCCTGTAACAGCAGGCAAAACCCTTGTCTGTTTTTCCACTGCTATTGTTTGTCAAGGATCCAATTCCTCTAAAAACACTTGCTGTGGCTTGAAAGTAGCAAAAGCTGCAGCTGTTCACTGCAACACCCTTATTTGCTAGCAAGTAGAGATGTTTCAAAGTTTTTTGGTACATGACTTTGTTAAAGAGGCAGTGCTTTTTGCAGAGGACTTCACGTGAGAAAAAGTGGAACACCTGATGGACTGGGAATGTGCTTTTGGGACAGGGTATTTAATAAGGAGGATCTAGGGAAGCTGAGAGACTTCAGCCTTGCAGGAGTGAATTCAGGGCCTCTGTAACAGCAGCGCAAGGTCAGGGACTGTGTTACATTCACCGTAGTTCACTGGCAGTTCTGGAAGCTTCTTGTCTCACAAGTCGTGGACTGACATGTCTAAAAGGCTTTGGTAAGCTGAAGCACTGTTCAGGAGTGGGGCAGTTATGAAATAGCTCCTTGTGCTGCGTTAGAGTCACAGTGCTGATGAAAACGCATCTCACCTCGGTGTGGCTGCCACCCTGGGCACTCGCATGTGCTGCCTGGTTTTTCTAAACAGGCTTTCAGTTCTGCCTTGTGAAGAGGGCGTTTCCACTCCAAAGTGCATGATCCCTGGTTATCTTTGCCCAGTATATATAGAATCACAGAATCATAGATTCAACCAGGTTGGAAGAGACCTCCAAAATCATCCAGTCCAACCTAGCACCCAGCCCTAGCTAGTCAACCAGACCATGGCACTGAGTGCGTCATCCAGTCTTTTCTTCAACACCTCCAGGGATGGTGCTTCCACCACCTCCCTGGGCAGCCCATTCCAATGCCAATCACTCTCTCTGGCAACAACTTCCTCCTAACATCCAGCCTATACTTCCCCTGGCACAACTTGAGACTGTGTCCCCTTGTCCTACTGCTGCTTGCCTGGGAGAAGAGACCAACCTCCACCTGGCTACAATGTCCCTTCATGTAGTTGTAGACACCAATGAGGTCACCCCTGAGCCTCCTCTTCTCCAGGCTAAACAACCTCAGCTCTCTTAGACTCTCCTCATAGGGTTTGTGTTCCAGGCCCCTCACCAGCTTTGTTGCCCTTCTCTGGACACATTCCAGCACCTCAACAGCTCTCTTGAATTGAGGGGCCCAGAACTGGACACAGAACCCAAGATGTGGCCTGACAAGGACTGAGTACAGGGAAAGATTAACCTCCCTTGTCCTACTGGCCACACTGTTCCTGATGCAGGCCAGGATGCCATTGGCTCTCTTGGCCACCTGGGCACACTGCTGCCTCATCTTCAGCCTACTGTCTATCAGTATCTTCAGGCCCCTTTCCTCCTGGCTGCTCTCAGCCACTCTGTCCCCAGCCTGTAGCACTGCTTGGGGTTGTTGTGGCCAAAGTGTAGAGCCCTGCACTTGGCCTTGTTAAATCTCATCCCATTGGCCTCTGCCCACCCATCCAGCCTGTCTAGGTCCCTCTGCAGGGCTCTCCTACCTTCCAAGAGATCCACACCTGCTCCTAGCTTGGTGTCATCTGCAAACTCACTGATACTGGACTCAATCTCCTCATCCAGATCATGAATAAAGATATTGAACAGGACTGGGTCCAGCACTGATCCTTGGGGAACACCACTAGTGCCAGCTGCCAACTGGATGTGGCACCATGCAACCAAAGGCAAGCATAAAGTGAACAGTGTTTCATGCTAGCTGCAGCTCCTTTGCAGGCTTGGCAGGGGTTACAGCACTAAGACGGCTCACCCTTGTGCTAACACCAGTAGAAGACTTGCTGCAAGTATCATCACTAGCTAAGAGGCTTCACAGGCAGCAGTACTTGACTGGAGAATCCTGGAGCATGTCAAGAACAAACTCTTAGGTGGAATGGACAAACACAGGGGTTAAAAGTGAGTCTTATTAAACCAAAGAAATGCTCTACGCCTATTATTCAGGAGCAGTCATCTGAAGACTTGTCTTGAGATAGCAGATCTCAATATCTAGCCAAAGCACAATGAAATCCTACTGGTTTTCTTTCTCATTGAAGCTTTGTTTGTGTTTCATCTCCAAAAAAAGACATGTCTCAATCATGAGATTAGCAGGGATATACTGAATTAGCCAGAGTGCTAAAAAGCCCATTACCATCTGTAAAGGTGTTGGTCGGATTCATGGGCCGTGGTTTAAATGTTCTATCTCACTTAAAGCACAGAAGCCTCTGACATGTCATTTCACTGAAGCTTTGCTGAGTCTTACAGTTCTGCTATGTGATAAATTCTTTCATTTCTGTTGTTTTCACTTGCCAAGGTTGTTTGCAGAGAGGGTGTGATGAGTTCTGAGGGATGAGGATAGCAGATGCATTTACATGTTCAGTTCAGAGAGTTATTTATGATCATGTCTTTCGAAACACCCAAAGGAGAAAGAAAATGCAGTACTTTAATGCTTGTCTAGATTTGAAGCAAGCTATTGTGCTGTCTCCATGGCTTTGTATTAAGACAGTGTATTCATGGGGTTAACTTGTTCAAGTTTTCAGCTCCTGGCTTTACAGATTTTTTTAACTGTTGGAAAAACTATGTTTTGTTTCTCTTCTCTGACAGCTTCCCTGCTCAAGAGAAAAAGACTTCAATTTGCTGAGATGCCATTTTAGATTTTTCAGGGTCTTAAGGGAGAGAAGATTTTGTTCCAGTTGACCTGAACAAATTTTACTATTTGTATGAAGGTCCTGCAGCACACAGGTTGTCTCTTAAATAATATAAATTCTCCAAGACAGCTTTTACACTGAATTTAATTTTAAAAATCTCACTGTCCTTCCTTCCCAGCACACTTCAGATTTTTCTGAAATTTCTGAGGAGCTTGTCCATGCACTTCTACACCAATAAATTCCTGATTCTTACAAATACTCAGTATTCTGCTGGTCATCATGCTAACAACTGGTTTTGGGTTTGTTTTTTTAGAGTGTTTGCCATATGCAATAAAATCTCCCCAACATGACATAAAAAACCCCAAAAACCCAACAAAGAGTTAATTGCATGAAGGTTTGTATAAGGTGGAGGAAAAGAGTGCCACCACTGCAATCAGTTAAGGAATAACCAAGACTACTTAGAGGCTTGAATCAGAAAGATAACCAACACCTAGAAACTTTTTCAGCCATCTTTTGGCTGAGAGAAAGTGTCCCTTGAAGAATATGTATTTCATACAAAAATCTGCAGTGTCTTTTGCCCACACTCAAGCTGCTGCCTTTTTAAAGTAGCAATTTTCTCAAACAAACATCTTTTTTCAGGCAAAATGTAGAGCCCTCTGTTTTTCTGACATGGATAATTGCTCTAATAGTTCTAATAACACCTTCCTACAGCCAACAAGCTGTGTAATCTTTCTTGCACAACTATATCTCTTTGAAAAACATAAATATATCACAGGGCTTGCTTTCCTCATATAGATGCTATGTCTGTGCTAAAACTGACACTTTGTATGTGTATGTGTGGCTTTACCTTAAGAAGACAATTGTTTTCTTTCCTTTTGGACCAAAGGCTCCCTGGTTTTATGATTTACTATGTAATGCAAGTTTACAAGTCGCATGTAAAGGTTATTTTCTGGCTTGTGGTTGAATTCAGGTGAATGTCTTGATCTGCTCTTTTACATCTAAATTACCGCGCAGCTCAGCACTACATCTCGTCTGGGAAGTGACAATTACCTGAGAGCTTCCTAAATCTCATAGCAAACTGTCTTTGGTTGTCTGGGTTTCCTTGTTCTCCCGGGTACATAGCAGCTTGAATTCCTCATGGTTATCCAAAACATCCCACCAATATGTAAGCCTGGCTTTTTGTCTCCCAGCAATGCCTCTGTCTGCACATACCTCTGAGCTGGGTGAAGGTTGGTCTCAAGGGGCTCAGCAAGGGCAAGACATAACAACAGAAATTCAGTGAGTACCAGGTCCTGGTGGACGTAGTGCTGCAGAGATGAGAGTTTGCAGGGAATATCACTGAACCACTTATTGTTGGACTGAGCTGGAGATAAAGTTCAATGGATTCCCTGGGAAGCACAAGTAGTCTGGGAATCTGTCTGCAGGAGGCTTAGAGCAAAGGGCACTTTTCACAAATCACCTGGAGACTCTGGGAATGGCAACACTAATTCCTGCCCTTGTGTACAATAGGGAAAGTAATGTTGGACCAAGTGTGGAAAACAGGAAAGACCTTGCTGGTAGGCCTGTTTAGCTTGTTACTGGAGAGAAATTCTAGCAGCCATGCTAGCCGGGTGGGTAGAGATCAGTTTTCTAGCCAGTATTAAAGGGTCAACACTGAACCATGTCCCTAAGCACCAGGTCCACACATTGCTTGAACACCCTCAGAGATGGTGACTCCACCACAGCCTCAGACAGACCATTCTAATGTTTGGCAAATCTTTCAGTGAATAATTGTTTCCTAATATCCAGCCTAAACCTCTCCTGGCACGTCTTGAAACCACTTTCTCTAGTCCTGTCACTTGCCACCAGGGAGAAGAGTCTGGCTCCTTCCTCACTCCAGCCTCTCTTTGGGTAGCTGTAGAGAGCGATGAGGTCTCCCCTCAGCCTCCTCCTCTCTAGACTGAACAATCCCAGCTCTCTCAGATGCTCCTCACAGGTCTGGTGCTCTGAGTCCTTCACCACCCTTGTTGCCCTTCTCTGGACAAGCTCCATCACCTCAATCTCCTTATAGTGAGGGGCCTAGAACTGAACAAGGTGTTCACACTCAAGGTGTGGCCTCACCAGTACTTGAGTAAAGGACTATGATCACCTCCCTGTTCTTGCTGGCCACAGTGTTTCTAATACAAGCCAGGATGCCATTGGCTTTCTTGGCCACCTGGGCACACTGCTGACTTGTATTCAGCCAACTATCAACCAGAACTCCCAGGTCCTGTTGTGACCCAATTGCAGGACCTGGCACTTGGCCTTGACCCACAGGTATAACCTGTCCAGGTCCCACTGTAAAGCTTCCCTACCTTCTGGCAGATCAACATAGCCACCCAGCTTGGTGTCATCTACAGACTTACTGAAGGTGTACTCAATCCTGAATAATGCTCTTGTGTCATGAGTTGGCAGGGTCCCTTCAGAACAGAGTGACTGAGGTGATGCTGTGCTGGGGAGGAAATGGGTGCATAGACGTAGGCTGACCCTGGATATCTGATATCTGTCTCAGATCATCTGGGTCTGGCAGCAAAACTGGAGGTGGCAAGGGGAGCAGGGACTCTTTGGGGAGCTCAAGTGAGGGGAGTGTTGCTTCCATCCTTCCTCGCTGAATCGCCTGCATCATGTCACTTGGGACATTAGTCAGGCAACTGGAGTGACCATGTGACAGCAGCTCCTTGCTTCTTTCCTTGCTCTTGGGGGCTTTCTGACATGCCCGGACATGTTGTCCCTGCCCAGGTTTGGGGAAAACAAATCAAGGGGGACAAAGGAAGTACAATAAGCCTGGTGCCTTTGAGTCTGGGCTGCCTGCTTGAAGGTTGAAGTAAACACGTTGTGTAAGCTCACGCACCTAGGGTGGGGATCCGCCTGAGCCCTCTCCATATTTGGGGGTACCAGACCCCTGGACTTCACCTTATTTGGTATGTTTTGGCCTGCTGCCAGACCCTTATTGGACAGAATTGTGGCCAAGGACCATCAATCGAGATGAGATCTCATAAAAGGGACAATTCAGTGTTCCTGCCACCCTCACTCCTCTCTCCTCTCCTCTACCACCCACTGCTCCTAGCCACTTTGCCCCTTTTGGGGACCACCACTGCTGCATGACTCCAGCCCACGGCACCAGCCCAGGGAACTGACCAAGGCGCTGCCGGCCAGCCGCCGCCCCAGCTGCCGTTCCCAGCTTGACTGTGCCCGTGGAAGCTCCAGACAGCTGCCCCAATGACCCCTGAGCTGAACTATTCAAACCCACGGTATTTGGGACCATCGAAACTGACTCCAGCCAGTGAGTAACTGAGCAAACTCGAGCTAAGCCAGCATAAACTCTCAGTAACTTACCAGTGGCACTTTCATGCCACAGACTCTCTGCCTAAATCCTTTCAGACCTCTGCTCAATTCCCAATTTGCTGTATATAGACCTCCTGTAATGCAATCTCGGAACCGCATACAAAGAACGTGTGTGGGGTAGCTGTAAATAAGTTTGGGCAAGGGGGGGTCCTTGTGTATATAATATTAAATTATTTAAACCCTTTAAATCCAGCCTCATATTTCATTCCCCCAAAACCCAGACAAGCCCCTTCACAACACTAGGCAGCTGCTGGTGAACATGTGTGTCATTCTCTACTTCTCAGCCAGGGCCTCACACTCTTAGTTTTAGTCTAGACGAGCAGTGTGAGAAAGGTCGCTACTGTAAGTGGGCACTGACTGGTGGAAATCATGAACTCCAGGGCTCTGTGAGCAAAGATAGCAATTCCTCTATGTAAAACCCTTGCACACAGATGGCTGTTTTGCCCTAAAGTTAGTATCAACTTGCAAAGTCCCCAGTGAATGCAGTTATTTTGGCATGGAACCTTGGAGAGGGCTTGTAAAGTGTGGGCCAGTGATACCAGTACATACTGAAGCTGGGAAACCAGAAATACTGACACCAGCACCACAGTGATACCTGCAGGACTCTCATTCTCACTGGCTTCTGTGAGAGTCCCGAACCTATCTGTTTGTCTTTGCTACACAGAAGGCTTGTTGTCTCCATGCTGGGTTTGTGGCAGCTCAGAACTCTGCTCCAAACAGGCTGCAACTCACACCAACCTTCTTGCTTTTGAAACCTCTCTTGCTGTTTTGTTCTGACTCTCTTTGACCTGTTTATACTGTTCTAGAGATGCCATGACAGTAGCTGGACACTGGAATACAGCTCCATCAGCACTAAAATACCAAAAATAATTACTTGCCATGCCTTAGTTCTGCCTCTCCTGTCCTTAACACCTACACAGCAGCCAGTTATTGTGTTTTTTTTTCCCTTGGGCTCCAGCTGTCTTTTGGTTTTGCTTATTAAAATAATTTATATTCTTCCTGAGCCTGTTCTCCAAAGACCTCCCTGTCTTACTTGTAAGCCTCCTCTTTTTCTGCCTGGGAATCAGTGAAATTGCAGACCAAAAGGATGCCCAGGGCTGGCCCTCCTGAGTATTCTTTTGAGATGCTCCTATATTTGACAGCATGTTTTGCACAACAAAGTTTCTGAGACCATTTTTTGTTCCAAATCAGAACTGCAGCTGCACTCTGTTGGTTTTGTTTTAAGATATCATTCAAGGCAGTGCCAAGAGTGACAGCTCATCTGAGCTGTCAGAACATGAGGTAATCTACTTGGAAAAGAGGTTTGATTTGACATGATTTCTTCTCGGCAAGCCCACCTTGGCTGTACCTATTAACTCACTACTTTCCCAGCATTTATAAACAAATGAGTTAATCAGGCAGGCAAAGCTCTTTCTGGGTACACAAGGAGGCCTGACTGAGTTGGGCTTCCTGGCCTCCTCCTCCTGGGCCTGATTTTTAAAGATATGCATTGTGTTTACCCTGCACTAGTCCTAAGAGAATGCCAAAAGGTCTTGGAGATAATTACTACTGTGTCCAAAGTGTCTCCAGCTGCTTCCTTAAGTACACCCAGTTTATTAAACTCTGTCCACTGAGGCTCCAACCTGTGTTCTTCCTATTCTGGACTCTTTTCCCATTCCTTATTAACACTTTCTGCTCTTGGTAACTTGCCCCAACTAACCTCTTCCTATATCTGAAGCATGGCACAGGATGTACCAGTTTTCACTCGGTCACTTGCTATGTGCTCTCCTCTCTTGCAAAGAGCAGGACTGCATTTCTTCATCTTCCACTTACATCCTGAGTTACATTGCAGTAACTCAGGAACCTCTCTCCTGTACAGCCTTCCATATATCTCGATGCATTCTAACCTTCCTAAGTTCTTCAGCCTACCTGAGTTTGTCTTTGCCTGCCTGGGGCTTTCCATCCTATTCATCATTACTCATACGATAGCATTTCCATTGCTTCTACAATTCCTTTCCTATTCCCAAGTCATCAACAGGTGTCTGATGCCATCTTTCACTGTACTTCCTCTCTCCCCTGCTCATCAAGACAGATTACCTTTCGTGTGTTTAATTAAGGGCATGTTCATATGATTGCAAGAGAATTAAGTCAACACATCACAAGAAGTTGTTACCTCTCAGATGAAACACAGTAACTGACTCCCTCTGCTTGAGCCTGTTCTGGTTGTGAAATTAAAGGGGTTAGTTGAAACACCTTCACGGCTGGGTTAAGCAAACTGTTTTTATCACACTTGCAATGAATAGGTCTTTTGCATATAGTCAATTATCACACTACCTTATTTGCCTTCCGAGGCACTAACTGATCTCTTGTGATGAGTGCACACATCCATTATGCCTTTTGGAAGCACACAGGCTCTTTTGCTCTTGCACTGTGGAATCAGATTGATTTTTCTCCCAAAGGTCAATTTTCCAATTTTGCTAGCTATTCCTTTTTTGAGACTTGCTGTGCATGTTTGAAACCCTCTCCTCGGAGACACTGTCCTTGTTCTGCTAGTGCCACAGAAGATCAGATAGTCCAAGTATCACAGGAAGGGTAGAAGAAGGCTGTGTACTGTGTCCAATTCTGGGATCCTCAATTCAAGAGAGATGTTGAGATGCTGGAATGTGTCCAGAGAAGGGTGACAAAGCTGGTGAGAGGCCTGGAACACAAACCCTATGAGGAGAGGCTGAGGGAGCTGGGGTTGTTTAACCTGGAGAAGAGGAGGCTCAGGGGGGACCTCATTGCTGCCTGCAACTTCCTGAAGGGAGGCTGTAGCCAGGTGGGAGTTGGTCTCTTCTCCCATGCAACCAGCAACAGAATGAGGGGCTACAGTCTCAAGTTGTGCCAGGGGAGGTCTAGAGTCGACATTAGGAGGAAGTTCTTCACAGAGAGAGAGAGATTTGCCTTTGGAATGGGCTACCCAGGGAGGTGGTGGAGTCACTGTCCCTGGAGGTGTTCAAGCAAAGTCTAGATGAGGCACTTAGTGCCATGGTCTAGTTGACTGGCTAGGGCTGGGTGCTAGGTTGGACTGGCTGATCTTGGAGGTCTCTTCCAACCTGGTTGATTCTATGATTCTACGATTCTGTTCAATTTGAACTGAGTTATACATGGAGAAAAACAGACTGCACTTTGTCTTTCCTGCTATGGCCATCTCTAACATGTGGAACACAGAGTAGAGTTTCTACCTGACACCTTGGAGGCAGCTGTCAGTCCTGTCTGTTTTTTACACAGAGGTATCTCCCTGTGTGAAATTGTTGTCCAGAGCCAGTAAGAGTCTTGTAGAGGAGGAAGCTGTGGGATCTGGTAGATTGTGAAAGATGAGTACTAAGCAGCTTCACCTTTGGAAGGCCAGTTGTATCTATTTAGCTTTCCTTTCCTCACCTTGGCGTGCATTCATCTTTTGGCTTTCCTTGTGGGAGGAAACTCGGCTAGAGCAGAAGTCCACACCATGAATTGTTCACGTGTTTGCATGATCCCAACTTATCCAAAGGTCTACGACAACTCGCAGATGTAGTTTGATAAAATGTGACTGCTTTGTCCCTATAAACAGATCTATGTTTGGGAACACTGACATAGTAAAAGTAAATCCACTATCAGGATCAAATCTATGCCACCGGTGAGACTTTGTTTCTGGTGGGAACGCTTTGTAAGGGTGCTTAGAGGGCTTAACTTCTCTGCAGTGAACAGAGAATAGCTGTTCAGTAGCCACAGCCACGGAGGAGCAGAAATGCTGCAGAGGGTGTGAGCAGGTGTAAAAGTACTAGCTGTTGAAGTCAGGACAAATAAGACAATAGATGCAGACGGGGTGGAGTTGCTCAGATGGAAATCTATCTTAGCTAAAGAAGCACAAACAGGAAGATGCTGTGACTCATCATTTGTTTATTTTTGCTTCTTGTTGGACAATAAGAGACAAATTAGATGTCTGCAATTTACTTTTTTGGTTCTGCATTCATCGGGGGACCAGGCAAGCTCTCTCTTTAATGTTCCCTGCCATAGTCTTTGGTTCCACACCCCAAAGTCAATAGTGCTTGTGACCGCTGGTATGTCTCTTCTTGGGACCTTCAGGCAGAAGAGACAGAAGAGAATCAGACTCCAGGCCTAGAGTGGGACACAACACTTACCTTTTAATCAATTTATTTCTGTTTAGCACAGTCTAGTCCTATTTATACTCAGGCAATTAAATCTGCTCCTAGGTTGAGCTAGTATTATAATGTGGGCATAACTCAGATTTGTTCATGGCTACAAAACAGATCTAACAAGAGTCTCTAAGAATAAAGCCTACTTCCTAATGCTTATATTTCCATCAAAGCTGGTAGAAGCATGCAACATGAAGGTAAGCAGCTGTTTTTAGTGAGAAGGCAACCCAATAAATGTAGGTCACTTTTGAAGATCTGGGCCCAGACATGGCTGGTCCAGGTTTAAAAGTTGATTCTTTGAGGTGTTTTGGCTATGTGTGGTTCTTGAAGCCTGAGGGGTGTGAAAAGGTCTGTAACTGTGTAAAATAATACTCCATAAAAAGCATTCTATGTTTAACATATCTGTTCTCTCTTACAGGGCTGAGCTCATCCAGATGCACAATGGGATCCTGACAGTGCAAGACAGTAGAATCTCAAGGGGACTATGAAAAGTAATATGGAAGAATATTGCTCCTAAAATGAATGTTGCAACTAAGAGGAAACAGTGTTCCTGAAGACAACATAATCATAGAATCAACCAGGTTGGAAGAGACCTCCAAGATCAGCCAGTCCAACCTATCACCCTGCCCTATCCAATCAACTAGACCATGGCACTAAGTGCCTCAGCCAGACTTTTCTTGAAGACCCCCAGGGACGGTGCCTCCACCACCTCCCTGGGCAGCCCATTCCAATGCCAATCACTCTCTCTGTGATGAACTTCTTCCTAATATCCAGCCTATACCTACCCTGGCACAACTTGAAACTGTGTCCCCTTGTTCTATTGCTGGTTACCTGGGAGAAGAGGCCAACCCCCACCTGGCTACAATGCCCCTTCAGGTAGTTGTAGACAGTAATAAGATCACCCCTGAGCCTCCTCTTCTCCAGGCTAAACAGGCCCAGCTCCTTCAACCTCTCCTCATTGGATTTGTGCTCCAGGCCCCTCACCAGCTTTGTTGCCCTTCTCTGGACATGTTCCAGAGAGAACATGTCACTGACCTTCTGTGATGTTCAAGGTGCACACACTGACTCCACCATAGGCAAGAGTCACCAGGAAGCAATTTATGGGATGGAGAATGGCCAGGATAGACTCAAAAGATATCAGTTTGATGGCTCTGGTGTCAGACAAAAGGCATCCAAGTGCTTGACTCTCTGAATAGCTTTGGGCAAGTACTCCACTGACTCTCTGAACTTTCATCTGCTATACAAGGAGACTTCCCTGTCAGACTAGGGCATTTCAGACTGATCTTATCACAGAGACACCCTGAATATTATGTGTGTTTCCCTAGGCTAGACCTCTTTGTCTCAGGCAAGGACAGGATCAGGATCTAGATCCTGACACCATGCTCAGAACACCATCGATTTTCTGATGGGAGATGGTTGTTTGCTGTGCACCTCTTCTGGAAAGTTAGGTAGAAGTGACAAAGGAGGAGAAAGCAGTGTTTGGTGGTTGCTTTGACACTGCTTCTTTGCCATGGTAATGGTGGATGAAACACAGAACTGCTCAGAGAGACTGCTGCCCTGAGAACTGTTATCACCATTTTCAGACTGCAACACCTGAGCTCTAGGGAGTCCTCTGGTTGTGTTCTACAGCGAGTGGAGAACATTGCATCACCACACTTTTTAAACTAGGCCTTGTTAATTTTGTGGTTTGGATGAAAGAGATGAAACAGTTTAAGAGTCCCACGAATCCCCAACCATAAGCCAACTTCAGTCCGAACAATACTTCATGTGAAGAAGGTTGTTGGCTGTTGCCACTGACTTGTGTGTGTTCCTGCTCTGCATCTGATTTCGTGGCACAGCAGCTGCCTCATCTTTCACCTTTTGAGCAACAGTATCACAGTATCACAGTATCAGCAAGATTGGAAGAGACCTCATAGATCATCAAGTCCAACCCTTTACCACAGAGCTCAAGGCTAGACCATGGCACCAAGTGCCACGTCCAATCCTGCCTTGAACAGCTCCAGGGACGGCGACTCCACCACCTCCCCAGGCAGCCCATTCCAGTGTCCAATGACTCTCTCAGGGAAGAACTTTCTCCTCACCTCCAGCCTAAATTTCCCCTGGTGCAGCCTGAGGCTGTGTCCTCTTGTTCTGGTGCTGGCCACCTGAGAGAAGAGAGCAACCTCCTTCTGGCCACAACCTCCCCTCAGGTAGTTGTAGACAGCAATAAGGTCACCCCTGAGCCTCCTCTTCTCCAGGCTAAACAATCCCAGCTCCCTCAGCCTCTCCTCGTAGGGCTGTGCTCAAGGCCTCTCCCCAGCCTCGTCGCCCTTCTCTGGACACACTCAAGCATCTCAATGTCCCTCCTAAACTGGGGGGCCCAGAACTGAACACAGTACTCAAGGTGTGGCCTAACCAGTGCAGAGTAGAGGGGCAGAATGACCTCCCTGCTCCTGCTGATCACACCATTCCTGATGCAGGACAGGATGCCACTAGCTTGCTGACTGCCTTGGACTGGTGCATTACCACAATTTGTGTTAACTAAAAACTCCTGAAAGCAAAGGAGGTTGGACTTGTGGATTCAGGTTTTGCACATCAGAACACCTTTCCTGCTCTGAGAAACTATTTAGGGAAGTTTATCCAGCTTCCCTGCATATACTTTCCTAGGTGTGTCAGTAGAAGAGCTGGTGACAGTCATTGAATCATAGAATGCATCATGTTGGAAAGGACAGTCAGGTTATTTTATGTACCTGTCTCTGAAGTGACATGCAGTGAAAGTCACCATGTCTCAGAGGCACCTGGAACTCTGCAAACAAGCCTAGGAGGAGCCACAGACACAGGCTTCTACATTACTCTTTTAAGCCCATACAGGGAAGACAATTTTACATGTCACTGTAAATGCTAGGCTGCAATTTGAGGTGTTTAAGTATGTTAGAATGCCTGTGGGATTCAGAAGGTACTCTGACGCCAGGTGCTAATTTGGAGGCACCTGTAAATGTCTGAAAATGTTTGTAATGTAAAGCTTTTCACTCTCCACACCATGGATTTTCCAAACCAAAACTCTGCTTTCCTCTGTGAATCTCTAGGATCCAGTACACCATTTCCCCCAAACTCCTGTGTTCTTTCATGCTTTCTCCTCCCTTCTCCTGTGTTCCTTGCAGAACACAGTTCCTCTTGATCGAGCAGTGTGAGCCCTTCACTCCTTTTCTGAGGCCTCAACAAACTGCATAACTGCATCAAATTCAGTGACCTGACTTTTCAGAGTTCTTCCTACATCTGTCTACTGGACTTTGCCTGGGATTGTCTGTTTTCCAGGAGAGTCAGCCTCTTTTCTCAAACAACACCGTCAGCTCTAAACATCTATTAATGAGAGGATATCAGCTATTGAGCCCTTGTCTGTGGAATATCCACCCTGTTCTGGTTCTCTCACCACCAGCTCGCTCAAAGTCCAACCCATAAACCCACTCATTCTATCCTCCAGCAATTTAACAAAACAGACAAAATATTAAGCTCAGCTTCCTTGCAATCTTTCTGCCAAGTTCTTTGTTCCTGGATGTTGTTTTCCCTGACTCTATCTCTCCTACCCTTCCTGTATGGTTTGCTATCCTTGATGAGGTGACAGTAATTTTTAAGCAGTATTTTATTATAGCATTGACTATTCCAGTTCTTTTTGGCATATAGTCCCTCTTATAAACTTGTTTGTCAAATGTGAATCATTGCTAGATACCCACTTTCCCAACTGGATCGTTGGTAAGATGCATTTTTTGCTCATCTACATGGATGGCAGAGCCCAGAGAGTGGTGGTGAATGGTGCCACATCTAGTTGACAGCTGTCACTAGTGGTGTTCCCCAAGGATCAGTGCTGGGCCCAGTCCTGTTCAGTATCTTTATTCATGATCTGGACAAGGAGATTGAGTCCAGCATCAGTAAGTTTGCAGATGACACCAAGCTAGGAGCAGGTGTTGATCTGTTGGAAGGTAGGAGAGCCCTGCAGAGGGACCTGGACAAGCTGGATGGGTGGGAAGAGGACAATGGGAAGAGATTGAACAAGGCCAAGTGCAGGGTTCTGCATTCTGGCCACAACAACCCCAAGCAGCGCTACAGGCTGGGGACAGAGTGGCTGGAGAGCAGCCAGGAGGAAAGGGACCTGGGGGTACTGGTGGATAGTAGCTGAAGATGAGGCAGCAGTGTGCCCAGGTGGCCAAGAGAGCCAATGGCATCCTGGCCTGCATCAGGAACAGTGTGGCCAGTAGGACAAGGGAGGTTATTCTGCCCCTGTACTCAGCACTGGTCAGGCCACACCTTGAGTCCTGTGTCCAGTTCTGGGCTCCTCAATTCAAGAGAGATGTTGAGGTGCTGGAAGGTGTCCAGAGAAGGGCAACAAAGCTGGTGAGGGGCCTGGAACACAAACCTTATGAGGAGAGTCTGAGAGAGCTGAGAGTGTTTAGCCTGGAGAAGAGGAGGCTCAAGGGTGAGCCTCATTGCTGTCTACAACTACCTGAAGGGAGGCTGTAGCCAGATGGGGGTTGGTCTCTTCTCCCAGGCAACCAGCAACAGAACAAGGGGACACAGTCTCAAGTTGTGCTGGCGGAAGTCAAGGCTGGATGTTAGGAAGCAGCTGTTACCAGAGAGAGTGATTGGCCTTTGGAATGGGCTGCCCAGGGAGGTGGTGGAGGCACCGTCCCTGGAGGTGTTGAAGCAAAGCCTGGCTGAGGCATTTAGTGCCATGGTCTAGTTGAGTGGCTAGGGCTGGGTGCTAGGTTGGACTGGCTGATCTTGGAGGTCTCTTCCAACCTGGTTGATTCTATGATTCTATGATTCTATGACTTTCTCTTTTCATGGCTTTGATATGAATACAGCCTCATTTGGCCTTGGCTCTTCTGTGCCTTTGCACATGCACACACAAACACACAACTGCATACACGTGTGTTACTGTACAGGATTAGCTGGACTCTACATCTTTATCAGCCATCATCCTCCTTCTGAGTCATGGCTGAGGCAGATAAGCACCTGGCTATGCTATAAACTTCATGATAATAAGTAAACAGTAATTAATATTTTGCAATCATATAACTCATTGAATTGGATGATCTGGAAGCACTTAATTAACATTAATCAGCCATCATTGCATAGCCCACATGAGGCAGATAAGGTTTTATTGTGCAGAAGGGGAAGCTGAGGCACAAAAGACTACCAGGACCTGGCAGACTGAACATCTATTAGAAGAGTTTGCAGTGCTTTGGTGTTTCTCAAAACCTGCTGCAGCCCTGTTTCTAAGACAGTAATGGCAAAGCTGGGGCTGAAATCCCAAAGGCCAAATCTTGCCCCTCAATACTCAGGACAAAACCCCAAGGGATTAACTGTGATCTCTGTTCCTGTTGGGTTGTGACTGTCCACTGCCTTTTCTCTTCCTACTTTTGCTGCTGTTTAATGCTTTGAAAGTTACTAAGACTATAGTGCAATGACGAGTCAGACATTTAACAAAGCCAAAACAGTGGGGTGGGTCTAGACTTTGGCTGGACCGATCCTGAGATCTTCAAGTTATTTTTTTCAGTTGATAGAGATTAACATTTGCCAAACCATCCCAATGATATAGGGGTCAAAGTCCTTGCCGAAGTCTATAATGGCCAGCTGAAGGACCAGATACAGCTCAAAGTGTTTGGATAAAGGAAGAGGTATCTATAGATGTTGCATGGAATGTGCAAACTCACACCAAGGTCTCACATCTGGCATTTGATTCAGTTACCTAGATGTAGATGTCCGGGACTCTCTGGGATGACCTGCATGTCCTTCTTGACCTCCAGCTCCTATTTGGAAGGACAAGGCTCTCCTACAGGTCCCATGTCAGATCTCCCAATTTGTTGTCATGTCACTTCAGAGATATTTGGTTTTAGATAATTAAACTGTGCCCTGGATGTCCAGGTTAATGGTCCATGTTGTCAGTGCATGCACAGCATGTGTTTTACAACACCCAAGTCTATTTCTCTAGGATGTAGCCCTGTCTCAGACACTGAGTAAAGTGATGTGAGCACTCTCTGAAAAGTGTCACAGTATCACAGTATCACAGTATCACCAAGGTTGGAAGTGACCTCATAGATCACCAAGTCCAACCCTTTACCACAGAGCTCAAGGCTAGACCATGGCACCAAGTGCCACGTCCAATCCTGCCTTGAACAGCTCCAGGGACAGCGACTCCACCACCTCCCCGGGCAGCCCATTCCAGTGTCCAATGACTCTCTCAGTGAAGAACTTTCTCCTCACCTCCAGACTAAATCTCTCCTGGCGCAGCCTGAGGCTGTGTCCTTTCGTTCTGGTGCTGGCCACCTGAGAGAAGAGAGCAACCTCCTTCTGGCCACAACCTCCCCTCAGGTAGTTGTAGACAGCAATAAGGTCACCCCTGAGCCTCCTCTTCTCCAGGCTAAACAATCCCAGCTCCCTCAGCCTCTCCTCATAGGGCTGTGCTCAAGGCCTCTCACCAGCCTCGTTGCCCTTCTCTGGACATGCTCAAGCATCTCAATGTCCCTCCTAAACTGGGGGGCCCAGAACTGAACACAGTACTCAAGGTGTGGCCTAACCAGTGCAGAGTAGAGGGGCAGAATGACCTCCCTGCTCCTGCTGACCACACCATTCCTGATGCAGGCCAGGATGCCACTGGCTCTCTTAGCCACCTGGGCACACTGTTGGCTCATGTTCAGTCTTTGATTCTTTCTAGGTAGGAGGTTTAAGCAAATTGTGGGGACTGGTTCCTATGTATACTTCCCATTTCTGGGCTCAGGTGATGCAATAGCTTTGGAAAAGATCTACCTGCCTGCTGATGCTACATCTGTGTGCTAAGAGCAGGGCCACTAGAGTATATACTGTTCTACACAGATCTCTTCAGGCCCCTGTTATCGTCCCTAATGCTCACTGCTTGTTGGGTATCCCCTCCACTATTCTTCTCACTCTCTGTTTAAATCCTCCACCAGGAGGATTTAAAAACAGCAGTTCACATGTTGATCCCCCAAGACAATAAGTGGTGGTACTGGTTTCCTTTAGTGCCAATTAATTGGATCTAATTACTTGCCTGCACGTATGACTTGCCAATTAGAGACGATCTGCATGACAATGGTATGAGAAGGTCAGGTACAGCTGAGTGTTCCCATACTTTACAGATGAGCATGCAAAATAACTGGGTAGATCTGCTTTCTCCTCCGGAGATCCCCAAGCAGGTTGGTGCTGTCAGCCAGATTGATGTTTATGTGAGGGAGCCTGCCTGCTGCACCAGCGTTAACCTTTCTCACCACTGATCTATGTGATTGACATCCTTCAAAAGGGTCAGTCCTTTATGTTAATGGTCTTATTGTCAGTGGTGCAATGTGAGATGTCAGTAGGAACTGAGCTTGAATGTGCAATATTGGGTTCTCTGACACAATGGACCTGGGTTCACCAAATGAAGGATCTACAAGACTTTATTCTGTGGCCAGCTGGAGAGGGGGTAATGCCTTCTCTCTCCCATGCCCTCATCCCAAGAAGTGAAAGACCCACATGAGTGGTGACTGATCTGGGAAGTGACCAGTCTTAAAGGTCACTTGAAGTGGAGCTGGCCTGTTTGAAGTCTAATCAGGAGGAGCGAGAGGAAAACAGAAGACACAAGAGATACTTAAGACTTGAGTATTGCTGTTTGCACAGAAACAGAGATAAATTTAGTAAGAACAACATCTGTATGTGTAACCTCAGAGAGCTTTTGTAAACATAGACTGTGAGAGTGAGCACAGTGGGCTGTGTTCAGGTTGATGGCTCTTAATGGAGGGCTGGACCTTAAAGCTTTAATAAACTTCTAATGAATATCTCTGGAGCAGTTTTCTGTGGCTAAAAGATCACACCCAACTGATCAAAACCTAGGTCTTAGTCACAGAATCATAGAATCATAGAACAGTTTGGGTGGGAAAAGACTTCTAAAGGTCATCTAGTCCAGTTCCCCCTGCAGTAAGCAGGGACATCCTCAAGTAGATCAGGTTGCCCACAACCACATTGGACCTAACCTTGAATATCTCCAGGGGTGGGGTCCCAATCATCTCCTTGGGGAACCCATTCCAATGCTCTAGCACCCACACCCTCACAGGGAAGAACTTGTTCCTCGTACCCAAACTACATCTGCTCTTCTCTAGTTTTAAGCCATTGCCCCTTGTCCTGTCACTGCAGCCCTTTGTAAACTGTCTTTCTCCATCCTTCTTGCAGGTCCCCCTCAGGTTCTGGAGAGTCACTATAAGGTCTCCTTGGATCCTTCTCTTCTCCAGGCTGAACAATCCCAGCTTTCTCAGCCTGTCTTTGTAGCAGAGGTCCTCCAGCCCCTTGATCATCTTTGTGACCCTCCTCTGGACTTGTTCCATCAGGTCCATGTACTTCCTACATTGAGGGCTCCAAAGCTGGACTCAGTACTCCAGGTGAGGTCTCACCGGAGCAAACTGGCAGAGTCACCTCTCTGGATCTGCTGGCCACACATCATCTGATGTAGCCCAAGGTGTGATTGGCCTTCTGGGCTGCAATTTCACACTGTCTGCTCATGTCCGACTTATACATAAGCATCCCCAAGCACTTTTCCACAGGGCTGCTTTCTATCACCTCATCCCCCAGGGTATATTGTTAAGGAGGATTGTTCTGGCCCAGGTACAGAATCCTGCACTTGCTCTTGTTGAACCTCATGAGGTTCACCTGTGCCCACCTCTCCAGCTTGTCCAGGTCATTCTGGCATATCAACAGCACCACTCAGCTTGGTGTCATCTACACACCTGCTGATGGTGCACTCAATGCCTTTGTCTGTATCACTGATAAAAGTATTAAACAACACAGGTCACAGTACAGACCCCTGAGGGACAGCACTTGTCACTGCTCTCCATCTGGATTTCAAGCCATTGAGCACCACCCTCTGGATCCAGCCAATTCCTTATCCACTGTAGAGTCCACCTATCAAATCCATCTCTCCAACTTGGTGAGCAGGATGTTGTGGGGGACTGTGTCAAAGGCCTTGCAGAAGTCCAGACAGAGCACATCCATAGGTCAACCCTTGTCCAGTGACATAGTCACTTTAGCATAGAGACTGCTGTGTTAGTCAGGCAGGATTTGCCTCTGGTAAAACCATCCTGGCTGTCTTGAGGACCTCCTGTCCTCCACATGCCGTAGCATCTGGGAGGATCTGTTCCCAGGGACAGAGGTGAGGCTGACAGGATGGTAGTTCCCAATCCTCATGATTCATTACACCCCTTCCCTTTTCACCAGAGCAGAAGGAGCCCAGGACGACCAGTTGGTGGGAGGCCCTGAGGTTGAAACATCTTTTGGTTAAAGGCTTAATGAGTATTTGCTGACAGCAAGATTCAAGTTTTCTTTGTGGCTCAGGAGCAGAACCCGTGACAGTTTGTACATGCTCATTTCCTCAGATTCAGTCCTTTTTGGACCGTCAGCCCCTGTCCATTCCAGTGTTTTTGCTCTCTTTCTTGTCCCCATGCTCAGTTCAAGGCTTTCAGCCTCTTGAGCCCTGACTGAGTGTCTGCTCCCTTCTCTGTGCTTCTGCAGAGATACTCACCCTATTCTCTTAACCTCAGGCCCTTTATCTCAATAGCCTCAAACGACAGTTTAAGCTCTTGGATTTAAATGCCTCTGTGAACACCTTGCTGGTCCCAGTCCCTCTGCCCAGGCACTGTTGCACATACTGTGTCCCTGATGTTAGGTCTCTCTGGTCTCTCTATACTTTCTATCTGCCTCTTGTCCTTTCTGTATCCTTTGCAGTCTGGCAGTCCTATCACCTGGTCCAGTCACCTCAGGATCCCACCACCTTCATCTGTTTTGGTTTCTCTCCAGAGAACCATGAGATAGTCTCTCCAAGGAAGGCTTCCTTAGGTATCACATCTCAAACCCCATCCCAATCCCCAACTCTTTCCTTTCCATCTACTTACCTTGTATCCCACTCTGATGCTCAGACCTTACCTCCATCTTCCCAGTCCTAGAGTTGCCACTTGTGTTTGTTTTGTGATGCACTTGCCTCTCTACCCCAACCTGACTTTGTACACTGGGGTGGATTTTTATCAGTGGGCAAAAGCACTTACCTATACCTCTGCCTTCCAATCATAACTGATAAGCCTCAGATCCAAGACAAGGTCACAATTTCAAACGTCCCCCCTCCTCCCCCCCGTTACTATTTTAAGATGGCAAATGCAAAGATTTGTTACTGGCCTACCTCTGAAAGTGCTTGAAATTGTCTTGGCAGAGAGAGGGGTATATTTGTGCTCGAGGCAGACAAACAAGTCAGAAAACACTCAACCCGCAGCAGTGCCTGTTTGGCAATGCTACGGGCAAGCTTGGGAACAGAGCAACAGACTGTGCTGGCAGCCATGCTGATAAGTCACAGCAAGAGGGCTTGTGTAGGCATATGTTTGGGCTTCACAAGCGAAAATTCCTGGCCCCTTTGTCCAGAAGTTCTTGCTCTTCCACAAGTCCCTCTGCTGCTCATGCCAGTGAGGAAAGCCTCCATGGCACATAAGCACCTAGTGCATCCCGCTCCCAGCCTTCAGGTGCAGGCATGGCTGGGCTCCCACCACCATAAGTAGGACACCCACATCTCCCTGCCCTGCCCTGGGCATTGCTCCTGCCCTACCTCTGCTTGCTCAGAGCAGGGGAATCAGTCAGCTTACAATGTGTGTGCCCAGGCAGTGGGAGGAGGGCAGTGCCTGGTGTGACATCTGTGCTGGGTGTATGAATACTGGAGCTGGACACTGTGCCTCAGAGAGTGTATGGCAGTGTATTTGTGTGCCTGCATCCTCCTGAATGTGGGCAGTCTGGCTGTGTCCCACGGAACACTTGTGGCATGAATGTGTGGAAGGCGACACATCCATGGAGGGGATAAGGAGAAAATTCAGATAGACCTGCTGGGTTGGTTGAAATTCTTGTTTTGGGCTTGGACAGAGTGTTCAAGGATATGTATTATCTTCTTTAGGGATTAAGAGAAGTGTCTCTCAACAAAAGGTATGGCCCTGAAAATTTATCCTCTCCTTCACCTAGGGGCACTGGTGGGTGTTTATGCCCTGTGTTAGGGCAGTGCCTGTCTCGCAGCCTGTGAGACTGCTCTGCCATGCAGCTCTGCAGTCTGCAAGAGATGACTCTTCCCGGAGTGCTGCATTACATAAGGGAGGAGAGGCAGATTTCCCAGTCATAAAGGTGTTGCACAATTAATTATTCTGGCTTGGCTTTGGATCCCTGGAGCTCAAGGATGCCACACAACATGACTAGTGTAACACAGGCTCAGCCCAGCTAAGCCTCAGGCTAGCAAATCACTTCTGCTTGCGTCTCTTTCCTTCCACTGAAGTGTATGCTGCTTTTTAAGGGGGACATGACAGAGCATGCACTGGAGCAGCAGCATCCACAGTCAGCGAGCTGCTAGAAAAGTCTTCCAGCACTTTACACTGGTGTCTTGCCTCTCCCCTAGGACCACTAGCCCACTTGCCCCAAGACAGCCAGCACTGTGCTAGGGAAGTGTGAACCCCCTTGGATCCCTGTGCCTGGGTTTCTCATTTGTATTTGTCAGTCTCAAGGCTAAAAGTTGTTTGGCTTGATGTGCCTTTCCCCTGCTTTCCCACAGCAGCGTTTACACCCTGTAATCAAGTTGCCTCTCTGTCTTCCTTCTGAAAGGCTGAACATCTTTAACTCAGTTTCTCCCTACAAAGGGTATTTGCTTTAGCTCTCAAGTAAATTTTCTGGCACTGTCTTTACTGTCTTTAACTTTCACCATCCTTCAGAAAAGCAAAACCACTTGAAACCTACAGCCCTGAACTTGTCAGGGCTGGGTACAAATTCTCCTGTCATCTTGATCTGCTGTCATGTGAGATTCCCTTTTTCTTCTCATCAGACTTTCCAAGAAGCCTCCAGCTAGTAGATACCTATTATATAAGCAACACCAGTGAGGAGGTCAGACATTGCAGTCACAACCTTTTCATTGTCATGGATTTTCAAATGCCAATCCAAGTGCCTAGGCAAGGCACGTGACAGTGGCAGTCTGTACTTGTCATCCAGTTCTTGCAGTTAGATGCCAATGGCATCCACAGTCCTAGTGAAGGATGGGTGTGCAGAATCAGAACAACATTATTGTTGGAAACCCCAGCGTTAAGAAGCACATATTTTATTCACCCAGATTCCTAAGCAGAGCTCTTTGAACTTTATTGCAGCTAAAGCTTGTAGCCAGCAAAACTCCTCTGTGGTACATGTGTAACATCTCTGCTTTCCTTCATCTTCTTTCCTTTGAAAGGAGACAATAGATGAAATATAATCTCAGGCAATGACTAGGGATCTCTCACATGCTAGAACAGATCTCAAACGTGTCTTAAACCACCTTTAGTGCTGTTCACAGATGGATGATGCAGAGAACAAGCAGGGGAGCATCTCTGGACTCAGAGTGACCAAGTTTTAGGGGCCAGATTCCCTCCTGCTGAAAGTTGAAGAGAACCCAGTTTACACGTATGGAGGATCTAGTCCAGTATTTCTTGTCAGAGAACATCCATTGTATGATGCACTGTTCCAGACACAAGGATGGAGAGTTGCTTACCTATGAAGCAGCTAAAAAACATAGTATGAAAGACAGAACAGCAACCTGAGTTCAACAGCTCGATCAGCTGGAGGTAATAATGGCAGATGTGATAATTTACCATGGAAGTCCACAAGCTGACTTAGAGTTTCATAGTCTAGATTAATCCTCAGGCACTTGTGGTGGTTTGGGTGTTATCCTCCCACCCAACACCCCCAACTTTGGAAATCACTCAGACTAGACTCAGCTGGCTCTGGAAATTGAATGAAGCTAATTATTTACAGCTTAGCACAATATACAGCAGATATTTACAGTATATACAGTTATAGACAGAAATACACAAGGTAGAAGGTAAAACATAAACACAACACTCATCCCAGAAAACTGAGTCCCCAGGAGGGGCTCCCAACCACCCTTCCACCTTCTCCCACCCATCTACCTTACCCTAGACGTTGCCTTATGCCCCAAGGAAGAATGGAGGTTGGCCAGGGAGGTTAGGAAGCAAGTGGATTAATCAGAGAGACGGTAGGTGAGGTTGGAGAGAAATGCAGCTCAAGGCCCAGGCTGTGCCCGAATGCCTTATCTATGTTTTCACTCTTGTTCTTATACATCTCAAAAAGCCTATGGGTGAAGTAGACATCACCATTGTTTCCCTTTCACAGCCTGTAATCTAGTTCTTCTCACCAAGACATTCTACCCTGCTTCAAACTAGCACAATCCACCCCTGTCTATTTCACTCAGAGTATTGATGAGAACTATCTGATCTAATCTAAAACAATATTTACACTAATGAATACTACACTTCATTCTGGCTATCTCAGATGTAGGTGATTCAAAAGCTCAGAAACAGCAGTTTGTCTCCTCACAGATGAGACGAGAACAGGGACTCCCAGGTGATGTTGGGTTCGTGCTCACATACTGTAGATTCTCTCATAGATTGTTTCATTGGACACCGATGGTAGCTAGAGCAGAAAACTCCTAAACAGCTTGTATTATACACTCTGAATTTAAACTCTCTCAGCTATAGTTAGATTTCTCTGTGGAATATACTCGATTTCACCATTCTCCTGCATTACCCAGCAGGTATGACCAGGACCTTCAGCAGAAACCACCCCTCGGACAGGTTTCCCTTCGCCCGAAGGAGAAAATACCCAAACAGTTTTCCCTAACAGATTCTTTTCACGTACAACAGGAACTTTATCACCGTCTACTGTTTGGACCAAATCTGATTGTGCAGGTCCTGCTCTGTTTACTGAACCTCTACTATTTACCAACCAGGTAGCTTCTGCTAAATGTTTGTCCCAGTTTTTCAGAGTTCCACCCCCCATGGCTTTTAGGGTGGTTTTCAGCAAACCATTGTAGCGCTGAATCTTCCCTGAAGCTGGTGCATAGTAGGCTATGTGATAGATCCACTCAATACCCTGCTCTTTGGCCCAGTTTTTCACAAGATTGTTCTTGAACTGAGTGCCATTGTCTGACTCGATTCTCTCTGGAGTTCCATGTCTCCACAAGATCTGTCTCTCCAAGCCAAGAATGGTGTTATGTGCAGTAGCATGTGGAACTGGATAGGTTTCCAGCCATCTGCTGCTGGCCTCTACCATCATCAGCACACACTGCTTGCCAGAACGAGAAGGAGGTAAAGTGATGTAGTCAATCTGCCAGGCTTCTCCATACTTGTACTTAGACCATCTCTCACCATACCATAAGGGCTTGATTCACTTAGCCTGCTTAATAGCAGCACAAATGTCACAGTCATAGATGACTTGGGTGATAGCGTCCATGGACAAGTCAATTGACCTATCATGAGCCCATCGGCATGTTCCATCTCTGCCTTGATGTCCAGATGAGTCATGGACCCACCGAGCTAAGAACAGTTCACCTCCATGTTTCCAATCAAGGTCGAGATCAGAGTTGGTATCAACTTGAGAAATCTTAGCAGCTTGGTCTGCCTGCTGGTTGTGTTGGTGTTCCTCAGTGGCTCTGCTCTTAGGCATGTGTGCGTCTACGTGCCGCACCTTCACTGGATTTCTCTCCAGCCGTGCATCAATGTCCTGCCATAGATCAGCACACCAAATAGGCTTTCCTTTCCTCTGCCAACCATTCTTCTTCCAGTCCTTCAGCCAACCCCATAGAGCATTGGATACTACCCATGAGTCAGTGCAGAGGTAAAGGACAAGCCAATTTTCACAGTCAGCCACATCAAGAGCAAGTTGGACAGCTTTTACCTCAGCAAACTGACTGGATTCCCCTTCTCCATCTCTCACTTCGGTAACTCTCCTGGTTGGATTCCAGACTGCTGACTTCCATATTCGCTTGTTCCCAACAAGACGACAGGAACCATCTGTGAACAAAGCATGGTTCTTTTCCTGATCAGAGAGATCACCATAGGGAGGAGCTTCCTCAGCACGAGTCATTTTCTCCTCTGGAGGTTTGGAACAGTCTGTGCCTTCTGGCCAGTTGGTGATCACCTCCACCAGACCAGGTCGGTCAAGATTACCCATTCGTGCTCGTTGGGTTATCAAAGCCATCCATTTAGACCAGGCTGCATCTGTGGCATGACGCGGTGATGAACCTTTACCTTTGAACATCCAGTTTAGAACTGGCAGTCTAGGAGCTAAAAGCAATTGAGACTCAGTTCCAATCACTTCAGAAGCTGCTTTCACTCCTTCATAAGCTGCAAGTATCTCTTTCTCTGTTGGGGTGCAATTTGCCTCTGCACCTCTGTAGCTACGACCCCAGAAACCAAGAGGACGACCACGTGTCTCATTTGGAGCTCTCTGCCAAAGACTCCAAGTTGGACCATTGTCACTGGCAGTCATGTACAGAATGTTCTTAATGTCCGGACCAGATCGCACAGGTCCCAAGCCCACTGCATGGACTACTTCTCGCTTGATCTGATCAAAGGCTGCTTGTTGTTCAGGTCCCCACTCAAAATAGTTTCTCTTACGAGTCACATCGTGCAGAGGTTTGACAATCTGACTGAAACCAGGAATGTGTAGTCTCCAAAATCCCATTGCACTCAAGAAAGATAGAGTGTCCTTCTTACTGGTGGGAACTGCCATAGTGGAGACTTTGTTAATCACATCCTGAGGAATGTAACGGCGACCATCCTGCCACCGCACTCCCAGAAACTGAATTTCTTTGGCAGGTCCTTTGACCTTGTCTCTCTTAATGGCAAAACCTGCTTGCAACAGAATGTCAATGATTTTGTTACCTTTCTCGAAGACTTCCTCAGCAGTGTGGCCCCACACAATGATATCATCGACAAACTGTTTGTGCTCTGGAGTTCTCCAGTGCAATAGTATGTTTCTTTCACTCTTTACCAGTGAAACTTATCTCAGCCTGCAACTTAGCTCCTGAAATCCACCAGTGATTCCTGAAATAGTTATGGACTCTGTCCCTTTGCAATTGGATGGCAATAAAGTACACTGAACACCTGTGTCAACTAAAGCCCTGTATTTCCAAACTTTTGAACTGCCAGGCCACCTAATGAATACATTCCAATAGATATGGCTTTCTCCACTATCCCTTTCCTCCTCCTGGCTGGAGGCAGGGCACCCCTAATGCTGCACATGGCATGTGGAGTGTACACAATGATTTGTGTTGTCATGGGAGAAATTGCAGTTGTTGGAATAATTGCAGTTGCTTTTGGAAGCTGAAGAAGTGACAGCTACTTTTTGGGCATTGCTGCCTCTATTTCTGCCACTCTGCAGTTCCCTGATTCTCTTTGAAAGAGCTGAAGTAGATTGACCATCCCACTTGTTCATGTTCTCACCAAATTGTTCACACAGAATTATCTACAGTGATGCACATGATTGCTGATGTCTAGGTGCAATTTGTCTCCTCCTGGGCTGGAATTGCCTTGCAGGGGGTGGGTGTCTGTTCCTGATGGCAGAAACATGCACCCATTCAGATGATGGAGGGATGGTATCCTCTACCAGATTGGAAATGGAGGTTTTAAGATGCCTCTTCAGTTCTTTTGTGCTATCTTTAATGCCAACCTTTATGTCTGTGCCTAGAGTTTTTATAGCAGAGACTAGGGCAGAATGTGACAAGCTGTCCTCTGTCTGCCTGAGCTGGTCAGTGAATTCACCAACAGTGAAAGACCTTCCATTATCACTCCTTGACAGGAATTTACTGGCCAAGATGTTAGCATAGGATGAAGGAGCAAACTTAATAAGCTTCTTCATGAGACCTGTTCCAAGAGGAATGTCATCAGGCTCATGTGTGCCATGATCTCCATAAAGCACTTCCTTCACAGCAAACTCCTTCAGAAGCTTAATTCCCTGCTCAACAGTGTTCCACTTCTTGGCTGCCCATGGCAGATCATCTCGGGAAGGATATCTCATAGCCACAGCCAACAGAAGGTGTGTCCACAAGCTAACCTTACCAAGAGGACTTGCTAGGTAATTGTCCACTCCACTCTCCTTAGTGAGTGGCCCTTGCTTCTTGGCAGACTTGTCTCCTACATTCAGGGCATTAGCACCAATGCTACGGCATCTCACCAGCCAGCTCGGGATTGGCTCACCTGATTCCCTTGAATATTCCTTCCTAACTTCCCTGACCTCTCTGAGGGGATCATTGGAATCCTGGATGTCATCCTTCTCCTCTTCCTCTTGTTGTTCTGGTTGTCCCTGGCCTAGAAACAGAACTTTCCTAGGAGCACTCTTAAACTCCTCAGAACCATCCTCTTTCTTGGCAGCCAATCTCACAATGCTCCTCTCGTCAGAGTACTGAGATCTGAGTGTGTTAGCTAAATCTCATCTCCTCTTCCTCCTCTTGTGCACCAGAGATCCCCATCCCTAAGTCCTCTTTTGAATCACTCTTTGTCAAATGTTTCCTCTTAGCCTGGGTTTTGGCTGGTGCCAAGATGATTTGAATGAGACAGACTTTGATGACCCCTCTAGTGGGTTTGAATTATTGGGGGTTTGGCCTGAGGCCTGTGAGTTTGAATCTGATTTAGGGCTAGGGTCTTTGCTGCCTGAGGAGTTGAATTAGTTGAATTGGCTGAAGGAACATCTTGGGCCTGAGCAGCTATCTCTGTGCCATGTTATTGATGTTTTTGTCAACAACTGAGACTTTTGCAGCATACCCAGAATATCTAGGGGGGGAGATGCAGTGGTGACCTCTGCTTGCTCTCCCTCTGAGCTAGAAATGTTTAGACACTCTTTATCTTTACTCAAGGATAGCTGCTTCTTTCTCTGTAACCTTAAAGGCATCACACTCAATTTTCTTTTACATAATGCCAAAAATAATATGAAAATCAAAATTATAAGACCTAAGATTACACATGACAGAAATACCACAATCTCACGTGAATAGAATTCAGGGCAAGGGTAAGGTACCTGGGTCTTAGGCAAAATTACTCTCATTAAAGCTGTAGACAAAGTAGAAGTAAAAACATTTCCTGTAATGTTATTGGTAAAGGACCCAGTAATGTTAAACCAAATATATCCAAAGATATAATCCCCACAGCTCCAAAAAATGGATGTAATATTTGATTTTATCTTCTTCAAAATTAGATTAAATAAAAAGTAACTAATTTGGGGTTTGACCCAGTTATAAACAAGAAAGCAGAAAATAGACCACACAATAGCCCCCACTAAGTAAAATAGCTTCATTAGGTTCATTCTGATTCCTAGAGTTAATTAACAATCACTCAAAATTAATTTGCCCCATATTGGGCGCCAAAATAAAAGGATGTGGTGGTTTGGGTGTTACCTGTCCCCCCTGCCCCTCGACTTTGGAAATCACCCAGACTAGACTCAGCTGGCTCTGGAGCTTGAATGTAGCTTTATATTTACAGCTTAGCACAATGCCAAAGCAGATATTTACAGTATATACATTTATATACAGAAATATACAAGGTAAAAGTTAATACAGAAACACAACACCTCCTTGGTGTTGTTTTGAAAGAAATATCTGATCTGAGGTGGACCTCACCTCTCCAACATGGGCAGCATGGGTTTCATGTGGGTACCCTTTGCTGAAAATCTTTGTCCCTTGGCTGAAACTGACAAAGGGTCTTAGGCCTTTTCTGAAGGAACCAGATTTCTGTGGAACAGTATGAGACACAGCTGCAAAGGGCTGTAGTTCCAGAAGCAGGTCTAACCACCACTAAGACAGTTTCCTCTGCTACAGCTTTGTCCTCTCACATGGTCTGGCTCTGGATCCTTGCAGGCTGCTCAGAGCCCACAGATCTTCACAGAAATTCCATCGCTGTTTGCTGACTCTCCACATAAGCTGATTCTGGACAGCTTCTATTTGGAGGCCTGCTGAGGGAGGCCACTGCACTTACACCTTGTTGCTATTTTCCCAGGGTTTTGGGATCCCTGCTGGAAGAGCTGGAAAATGCTGTGCTTCATGTTGCAAAGCTTGGGCATACAGGTGGCACAACTCCTGTCTCTTGGGAATCTAAGAATTGTGGGATGGCAACCCCACCTGAGGAAGACTGCTGCCTTTCTTCTCCCTCATGCACACTTTTATTCTAAAGGAGAAGCAAGGCAAGAAGTTTCCTATATATAGGTCAATGATAGCCTTGAGCCCAGATTTCCTGTAATTTCTTTGGCAGTAGCTAGGACTAAGTCTCCTTGGCACATCCCTTATGGAAACCTCCCTCAAACAGCTGGCACATCTTACTCCTCCCCAGCAGTCTGCACCAGGACACTCCATCAGGTTCTTTTTGCCCCTCCACCCTTCCTTCATCATTGCTGACTTGGTGTACCAAGTAAAGAGAATGAGCGGCATGATGGCCATGCCAAGCCCCACTCCCTCCTGTGTGTATAGTAATTTCTGTTAGCTGAGTGTATTCATTGTGAGAAGGGTGGAGGAGCATGTGTGGAGCCAGGTTTGGTGCCTTTTTGTAAGGTCTTTGCCAGGCTGAGCGGCTGCACCAGCTGGGTGCCTGCAATAGATACTCCCCAGACCACAGGCGGGATGAGTGTATGTGATCTTATCTTGCCTTTCAGTAATAGATAGCCAATTTGCTGACTCCAGTTGCCTAACTCAAGTCTGATTCAGGTAGCTGTGGACTTCCTGTAGGATGCAGTGGCAGGAAGGGTGGGTGTGATGTCTGAGACGTGGGCTTGGGAAGCTGGGATGAATATCTAAGACCCATCACCTGTGTTTCCCAGCAGAGGCCATGGGTTTGACACCTCCATCCTGGAGATGAAGAATGAGTACGTTGGTGTGTAGTTAACAGGCAAAGCAGGAAAGATGCTGACTGTCCCTAGATGATCCAGAAATCCCTCCTGGGAAGACCTGGCCACAACAACAGACTTCTGTTGACAGATTTTGCTGCGAAATGGTTTTCCAAGTAGGGTGTGTGGCAAGACATCTTGCTAAAGGGTGGGCATTTTGGTACCTTAGCAGTTTTGCCCTACTTCTACCACTCCACAAATCGTACAGTGCAGCAAACTGACTGTGATATGGAGACACAGGGCTGCTGCCAGCCTGGCAAGGGGTAACCTCTCCTCCTCTCTGTGTTTATTTGAGGTCCCTGGTCCATTGATGCTCTTGTCATCTCCATCTTGCTCCTTTTTCTTCATCCTGGAAATGAACAGGAGATACAATGAGGATGGGACTCAACTATTGGGTCCAAGAGATGTAGGACTGGGAAGACAATAGGATCCATCACCTCTGCATCTCAGAAGGGGTCTCTATGGGTGTAGGGAAAGCATGCATTAGTCCCTGTGGGATTTTCCATGCTTGTTTTCACCAGATGCTGCTTTCAGATCTCATCCTGACCTCAACAGCTGCTGGCAGCTGGCAGGGCTCTGGGGTCTCTTGCCAAAAAGAAAGGAAGTGTCTGACCCAAGAAGGAGGTGGTTGGACTTGGGAGCTGCTGCTGCACTGAGGACTCATGGGAAAGCATCTGTTTCTTCCTGCTGGTTTCTGATCCTCTGACCTCCATCCTGTGCTAGGGCAAGCAGCTCCTGTGGCTTTTGGGCTGCCTGTTCTCAACACCCAGCCCTGCCACTAGATGTAAGGGATACGGGTAGATCAGGAAGCTGAATTGGTCTTTCTGTCTGTGGAGGATTGCTCTTGCTGTGTCTTCTCCTCTGCTTCTAAATACCACTTTGATTTAGTACATGCTTTCCATGATGAAACCCATCAGGAAACCATATACGGGCTTGGCTCCCCTGTGTTCACAAACAGGAACATGGATATATTGCTGGGCACAGGATGTCCCATTTCAGTGTTTCCTAGTTAGGGCTGCGATTCTGAATATCTCCTACATCCTATTTTGGCATCTGCCTTTACTGACTTCCCTTAGGGCTTTCTGTGTGTAAACCCCCACTTCTGTTCCTTCTGGGCAGGCCAAGAAAAGGGTCCAGGACATTTTCCTAAGGAAATGTTGTCTCCTTTTCCTTGGGATATTGCAGTTGAGCCATAAGGTCGGTCCATATAATTCCATCTAAGAGGAGGGAGGAGAAGACAGTGCCTCATCACAATAGCATCCAAATTTTCCCCACCCATGAGATCAAGCCTCAACTGAGGCTTCCAGAGCCAGTTTGAAAGCTCTCACCCCAAACCAGCTCATGTTCCCATGCCTTCTGATGTCTGTCTGTACAGGAATTGTCAGGTAAGACAGTCTCCCTCTTTTTGAGAGGGGTTCACTTGGTGCATTGGGAAGTGGATGTTTATGTCTCGTAAGGCTTCAAGTGTTGCTTCCACTGCACAGCCCAGCCCTTCTGTTTACAGCCCTCTTATCTCCACAGCCACAGGCACTCGTCTCAGGTGGCTTGTCCATGCCAAATCCTTGTTTCATTATGGAATCTCAGAAATGTCCATTACAATGTAGTTCCTTAATGTCTGTTTGCTTAAGGATGATGTTTATTACTTAAACTACCCAACAAGGGGGGTGGGGGTAGGGGAAATAGGCCAGCATGGAAATTCCCCTAGGATTCAGACTGATTTAAAATCAGCTGGAGGAATGAATGTCCTAAAGAGGTCATCAGGTTCTGTTCTCACTTGCAGCAAGTGTAGGCAAGCTAACTTTGCATTTGCAGAGGTGGACTTAGGGAATGTCCAAGTAAACTGGTAGTTAAAGTCCTTTGACATCTGTCAGAAGAGACAGAGTACATTTTTCTCCAAAGGTGGTTTTACAGTTTGGGAGCCAGATTGTCTCCTCTGAGTGTGCAGGTTAGTAGGAATCCCCTTGCAGAGACCATACAAGGACTAGTGTGATTTCAGGGTACAGAAATTGGGGAAAAAAGAGTTTACTTCAGGGAAAAAAAAAAGATCTCCTTTCAGATTTAACCCTTTTATGTTTTCTGATTTTGCACCCTCTGAGAAAGGAAAAAAATCTGTTTTGTCTGTCTACAACTAACTGAAGGGAGGCTGTAGCCAGGTGGGAGTCAGGCAACCAGCAACAGAATAAGGGGACACAGTCTCAAAGTTGTGCCAGGGGAGGTATAGGACCGACATTAGGAGGAAGTTCTTCACAGAGAGAGTGATTGCCATTGGAATGGGCTGCCCAGGGAGGTGGTGGAGTCACCGTCCCTGGAGGTGTTCATGAAAAGATTCTATGATCTTCCTGGAATTGGAAAATAGAATCATAGAATCAACCTGGTTGGAAGAGACATCCAAGCTCATCCAGTCCAACCTAGCACCCAGCCTTGTCCAATCAACTAGACCATGGCACTAAATGCCTCATCCAGTCTTTTCTTGAGAGTGACTCCACCACCTTACAGAACATTCATGTTCTTGTTTCTACTCTTCAGGATAAAATTATCCACTGGTGGTTCATCCCTTATGCCAATGCAAACAGTACTTTTGCTTCCTGATATAACTATTGACAGTGGTATGTCTCAGCTTGACCTTGAATTTATCTTATTTGAGCACTCATGACCCATACTAGAAATAAGAGACTCTATTCACCTGCTGGCTTTCTGATATTTCTTTTCACCCCATCCACTTTTACTTTGTGTTTCTTGAGCATGTATGGCCTGAAATTCATATGGTATTGCAGAGAGAGTCCCTGCTGTGAGTTGTGAATATAATTAAGACTTCCCTGCACCTACTGTCAATTCCTTACCTCATTTATGGTTCAAGTACCTTTGCATTTTTCAGGTCTGCACCTCCTTAGAGACTAGGGGTGGATTATGCCAACTATGTCTATCTGTCTCCGTCTGTGCTAATTGTTTTAGGCTTCCTTTGTAGCCAACAAAGAGATGCTTCTAAAGTGATCACATGGAGTAGACATCTTTAATAAATTCTAGGTGTTTATCACTCCTAAAGCAATTGTCTCAGTGCCCAGGGACATCTTTGCTGGGACTACTTGTGGTTGGGTTGGAGAGCAGGCACAATTTCCATTCCTGCACATGTCCTCACCTGGTAGGGAAAGTTTTGTCATTGCCCTGACTCACACTCTGGGCTGGTAGAGTTTCACTTCAGTTCTGTGTTTTCTGCCTTCAGGGTCTTTGAACTTTCCTGCTGTGGTGCACAGCAGCAGCAGTGTCTCCAATCCAGGACTGGCTCTGCAGCTCTCAGAAGAAGACTGTCTACACAAATCAGTTTATGGGAGAGGTTCCTGCCAAAACCATATTTCAGAGGAGCTGTTTGTAGTAGCTTTCCTTGCAGATGGGTTATTAAAAACCTTTCTTCTGGAGCAATTGGTGCTTTTCCAGTATACAGCAGTTATTCTGGTATGCAACTGCTTACACTGGAAAATGGCTGCTCTGAAGGAATGGCATGTGATGAACAATATTTATTCCTGTAAACTGAGATCAGCTTTAGGATGAAGAGGAAACCAGACATGACAAGGAATCATCAGTGGGAACAGGCTGTGGGCCCATGTTCCAATATCACTCTGGGGCATCCATCCCTATGAGACACTTCTGAATGACTCATACATTCATAGAATGGTTTGGGACGAAAGGCACCTTAAAGATCAGATAGTTTCAACTTCCCCACCACGGGCTGGGGCATCTTCCACTAGACTATGTTGATCAAGGCCACATCCAACCTGGCCTTAAACACCTCTAGGATAGGGGAATCCATGACTTCCCTGGGTAACCTCTTCCAGTGTCTCACTGCTGTGATTATAAAAATAACTTTCTAATATCCAGTCTAAATCTACCCTTCTCAACCTTCAATCCATTCCTTCTTGCCCTATCACTACAAGCCATTGTAAAAAGGCTCTTCTCAGCTTTCTTGTAGGCCCTTTTCAGATACTGAAAGGCTTCCATAAAGCTTCACTTATGTCTTTTTTCTTCCAGGCTGATCGGCCCCAACTGTTGCAACCTGTCTCCATAGGAGTGCTGCTCCAGCCATCTAATCTTTGCTGCCCTTCTCTGGACCTGCTCCAGCAGTCCCATGTCTCTCTAATGCTGAGGGACCTCAGAACTGGAAGCAGTACTCCAGGTGGGGTGTCACGAAAGCAGAGCAGAGGGGGAGCAGCATCTCCTTTGTCCTGCTGGTCACTCCTCTCTCCATGCAGCCCAGGATATGTCTGGCCTTCGGGGCTGCAAGCACAACTTGCTCAATGATATGAGTATAGACATGTGAGGTATAGGCTCAGCACAGGATCACCCTTTCCTCCACTTGGTCCTAAGCAGGAGACTTCACGAAGAGCTAATTTCAGGGATTTGAAATATTATTCCCATTACCATGTTGTACTTCAAGTCCAAATCCAGTTTTCCACTGTCAAGGTCATAGAGCTCCAAGGAACCTAAATTAGGACTGAAGTTTCACCCAATTTTCCCCAAACATAGAATCATAGAATCATAGAATCAACCAGGTTGGAAGAGACCTCCAAGATCAGCCAGTCCAACCTAGCACCCTGCCCTATCCAATCAACTAGACCATGGCACTAAGTGCCTCAGCCAGGCTTTTCTTGAAGACCCCCAGGGACGGTGCCTCCACCACCTCCCTGGGCAGCCCATTCCAATGGGAAATCACTCTCTCTGTAAATAACTTCTTCCTAATATCCAGTCTATACCTACCCTGGCACAACTTGAGACTGTATCCCCTTGTTCTATTGCTGGTTGCCTGGGAGGAGAGATTGACCCCCACCTGGCTACAATGTCCCTTCATGTAGTTGTAGACAGTAATAAGATCACCCCTGAGTCTCCTCTTCTCCAGGCTAAACAGGCCCAGCTCCCTCAACCTCTCCTCACAGGATTTGTGCTCCAGGCCCCTCACCAGCTTTGTTGCCCTTCTCTGGACATGTTCCAGCACCTCAACATCTTTCTTGAATTGAGGAGCCCGGAACTGGACACAGGACTCAAGGTGTGGCCTGACCAGTGCTGAGTACAGGGGAAGAATAACCTCCCTTGTCCTACTGGCCACACTGTTCCTGATGCAGGCCAGGATGCCATTGGCTCTCTTGGCCACCTGGGCACACTGCTGGCTCATCTTCAGCTACTATCTACCAGTACCCCCAGGTCCCTTTCTGCCTGGCTGCTCTCAGCCACTCAGTCTCCAGCCTGTAGCACTGCTTGGGGTTGTTGTGGCCAAAGTGCAGAACCCTGCACTTGGCCTTGTTCAATCTCATCCCATTGGCCTCTGCCCACCCATCCAGCCTGTCCAGGTCCCTCTGCAGGGCTCTCCTACCTTCCAACAGATCAACACCTGCTCCTAGCTTGGTGTCATCTGCAAACTTACTGATGCTGGACTCAATCTCCTTGTCCAGATCATGAATAAAGATACTGAACAGGACTGGGCCCAGCACTGATCCTTGGGGAACACCACTAGTGACAGCTGCCAACTGGATGTGGCACCATTCACCACCACTCTCTGAGCTCTGCCATCCAGCCAGTTCTTGATCCAGCACAGAGTGAATCTGTCCAAACCATGAGCTGCCAGCTTGGCCAGGAGCTTCTTGTGGCAGACAGTGTCAAAGGCTTTGCTGCAGTCCGAGTAGACTACATCCACAGCCTTCCCCACATTCACCAGGCAGGGAACCTGATCATAAAAGGAGATCAGGTTGGTGAGGCAGGACTTGCCCTTCCTAAACCCATGCTGGCTGGGCCTGATCCCTTGGCCATCCTGTAGGTGCTTTTTGATGGCACCCAAGATGACCTGTTCCATGACCTTGCCTGGCACTGAGGTCAGGCTCACAGGTCTGTAGTTTTCTGGCTCCTCCTTACGACCCTTCTTGTGAATGGGTATCACATTGGCAGCTTCCAGTCTTCAGGGACCTCTCCAGTGAGCCAGGACTGCTGATAAATGATGGAGAGTGGCTTGGCCAGCTCAGCTGCCAGCTCTCTCAGCACCTTAGGGTGGATCCCAACCGGTCCCATGGACTTGTGAGGATCCAAATGACGCAGCAGGTCCCTTACTGCTTCCTCATGGATTAGAGGGGGACTGTACTGACCCCTGACTCCATCCACCACTTCAGGAGTCCAGCTGTCCTGGAGACAACCTGTCCCACTAGCAAAGATTGAGGCAAAGAAGGTGTTAAGCACCTCTGCCTTTTCCTCATCCTTTGTCACTATGTTCCCCTCTCTATCTAGTAAGGACTGGAGGTTGTCCTTGCCCCTTCTCTTGCCATTCATATATTTAAAGAAACACTTTTTATTTTCCTTGGCAGCCGTGTCCAGCCTGAGCTCCAAGTGGGCTTTTGCCTCTCTAATTTTTCCTCTACAAGAACCCTCAGCTCTGCAAACCGCTACTGTTCCCTGGGGGAATTTCTCCATTTTTCCTATCTCAAGGTGGAGGGCTAAGCAGACACAGAAATGAACAATGAGCTTTGAAAATCCAGACATTCAAGACAGTATGTTGAAATCACTGTACTCAACCCTCCAGCTAGCATGGTTTAGAAAGCTTATAAACTTCCTACCCACTCACTTCCTACCCTACCTTGCTAGGCACGCTGTAATTTTTGCTGTAATTAAATCTTCTGAACATGCCACCATATTGGTCTGTCAAGTAGACCATGGGAAGGAGATGGTGAAAGGTGTCTTTCAAAGGGAAATTTCACAAGGATGAATCCTGTCATGCTTTGACACAGTGACCTCTCTTGGCATAACGGCTTTTGCACCAGGTGACCCATCAGTGCAATGAATGACTCATTACAGATTGATGTGATTCATGCTTCTCTCCTATTGGATTGCACCATCCATCCTGGGGTTGGTAAATCAATTTGGCCGTGACAAGACGTGGAACCCATCAGCCCAGCTGTATATCCATTCAACTGCTTAAGAAAAAGTCTGGTAAAAAGAAAACCTTTGGTAAACTTAGTTTTTTTACAGCCAGAATTACACTGCTGGAGGTTGATTCAGCACTCTGCAGAAACCAAGGAGGTTACAAGGCTGTTTATTTTGTGCCATCAGAGACAGTGGAAAACCAGCTGAAAGGGAACAGCCAAAGATCGGTTCTTCCTTCAAAATTTCACCTGTGTCTTTCTTCTGGAGTGGAGTGACGAAGGAGGCAGCCAAGCAGCAAGGCTGAAATGCAAACAGCAAACTCGGAACCCGGGTGTTAGTTTTGGTTCTTGTCTAGAAATAACAGTTTGAGTACAGCAAGCTTCTTGTGGTGTACTGCATAGTTCTGCAGGAGAGAAAGGAAGGGAGGAAGAAAGTGACAACCATTACAGACAAGTGCTCTGCTGGACCAGGGCCAGAGGTTTCAAATCTTGGCTCATTCCTAGGCATTGCATTATTTGTTGGTCTCATGGTACATGGGATGAAAAGGCTGGGATCTATGGAAAGAGCACAAGAAGAAAATGGTGTCCCTATTTTCATCAGTTAAAGTGTTACATTGCCCCTGCCTCTCCCCTCCCCCAATGTCTTGATTTTTTGGCACTGCGCAGATAAAGAGGGGTAGTTCACGCTATGCACTTAGACACTTCATGTTTGAATTATGCCACAAATGTCAATAAAGGTCTCCTCATGGAGCTTAAATAGCTTTGGCCCTGCCACCATGTCCTGGTTTCACTGGGATAGAATCATAGGATCAGTTTTCTGTTCAGGAATGCTGCATTTTTGAGAAGACTGCAGCATCCAATTGAGTGAGAACAAAGTTGATAAGACACTTTGTTTTCACTTGTGTCCAGACATTGCAAGTGAGTCTCCACAGTGATCAAGATATTTAGCTGCTTTAAGTTAGCCAGATGTTAAAGCTAGGAGGAGCAAAAGCCAGGGCAGCCAACCCAAGCTGGCCAACAGAAATATTCCATGCTGTAGAAGTCATGTTCACTACCAATCAGAAACCTTGCTGGTAACAGTCTCTTCTCTCAGTCACCTCCATCCCTGAAGGATCTTGCTCATCATTCTGCTCCTGTGGCAAACTCTCCCTTGTGCTGTGACTGTCATGTTTTCATTGCAGCTGTGGTGTTCACAGTGCTAGACATCCAGCTGTCACTTCTGGGAGTGTGCATTTTATCACCACTCCATAGGCTGAGTCTAACTTGGTGTCCTTGATGTCAGTATTAGTATTGTTATCATCATTATCATCATCACGTCTTTCCATTTCAACCCACGGATCTCCTCCCCTTTTCCCAATTTGCCTTCCTAAGGAGGCAGTGGTGGTCACTGGGTGGTAGAACAGAAGGAGACACACCAGGAGATCACAGAATTGCAGAATGGATGATCACAGAAAGGAAATGGGATGTAGGTTGTTGTGAAAGAATTGTGGACATTTTCTGTCTTTGAGCCTTTGTGCTATAAAAGATTCTCTTTCAGTATCCATGCAAGGCAATGCTATAGGCATGGGCTTCTCACTGTGTCCAACTGACACTAGGAGAGACCATCAGTCCTGGTGGCCTGGCTTGTTAGTCTTAGTGCTACACCCTTTCTTGTTTACACCTACTGACTTGTGGATGTCTGCTAACCACCCAGGTGGGTACCAGCACCATGTGCACCAGTTACTGCAAGAGATGAGCTTGTTTGGAAACTCATTGCTGGTGACACAAATTGTTTGGTGCTTAGATCATGCGACCCTGCAGTCTAGCTGAATGTTGAAGCAGGGTGATTCCTGTCTTGGCACAGAGAAACTCCAGCACTGGGGCCTTGCAGCCCTTACCCATGCTTTGATTAATTATTGCTTCTGAAAAGATCTTCCGCTTCTGCCGCTGTTACATCACTGTCCCTTCCCCAAGCTCCTTCCTAGATAATAACATGGCTGTCTGTTGGGAAAGAAATTGCATAAGTCTCTATTGCTCATTTTAAGTCATTGGATCTTGGACTGCGGTGATTCACCCACACAACGCCCCAAGAGGAGAATCAGATGTCGCTCTCCTAAGTTTACTGATGGAGAAGCTGAGGTGTGGAAAGGTAAAGGATTTGCTCAGGGTCAGGCAGTGAGTCAGTTGCAGAGCCAGTGTTGGAGTGCCCACCCCACCCTGGATCTCTGGGCTTTCATCTGTCTAGACTTTTTCGAGCATTAGCTTTGATGTTGATGTTACCACCATCTTCTGCTGTCGGCCTGGAAGCCTAGACATCTCCCCTCACTTCAAGCTGTGAAGAAATATCTATATCCTCTGGTCTTATGGCCCTGTCCCTACCACTGGAGCAGGAACAGGATCCAGGACCCAGTATAAATAAATCTCAATAAATTCTATGCCACAGAACACAGCATCTTCACACTGGTGATACAACAAATGGCAAAACAGATGACAGACCTTAGCTTAGGAACTGCCAAAAGGGAAAAGAAACAACACAAAGCTTTGTTTCTGGTTGTGATGGCTTTGCTGCAAAAGCCAAGGTGAAAAGGTCAGAGCGGAGCACAAAGCAGAGGGGAATGCAAGGGGAAGCCAAGAGGGAAGGGGCTGTTGATCCTCCATGGCTCTGGTGGTACACAGCAAGATGGTGAGGGGAAAGATGTAGAGATAAGGTTAAAAATGGATATCCTGACTGCTGCTTTGCAAACTCCTACAGCAGTGAGCGTGTACGAGGCTGACGGAGTACTTGTAATTCAGAGGACCCCATTGATGCTGTTGATACCAGTCTGGGCCTGAGCATAAAGTAGTGAGGAAAATTTCCTGTCCCTATAATTATGTTTGGACTCAGTGTTTCCCTTAATTTGATTCCTCACACTTTATTGCTTTCTTAACCACATTCCTGACACTGCTCCTCAGGCTGGCTGCAGATTCTGCATGAAATAAAGGCCTATTCACCACTGCACTCAAAAGCTCTGCTTTTGCAACAGGAAAGTTGATGGTTAAGTAAGGAGACGAGGAAAAGCTATGCATCTGTGGCTTTGCAGAGAGAAGGAGGGGGAATAAATCCAGGAAAAGAGTCCCCTTCAGCCCAGCAAATTCAGCCCTGCTGCTCTGTGTCAAGCCCTGGTGAGTAAAGAAGCAGAGGGAATTTTTACTACTCACGTAACACAAACCAGATGTCACAAGCAGCATGCGTCCTGTTAGCAGCCCTTACCCCAGATGGTACAGGCTGGGACAGCTTTCATTCAGGTCATCCTATAGAATTGGCCAAGAGTGATACAGAATGTTACTGAGGATAAAAAGGCAGCAAGAGTTGGTTCCTGTGACACAATGAGTCTGTGGGCTCCTCGTGAAGGTCCTGTGATGGGGATTGGCTCTTCACTGGGGGTCTCTCATGGCTTCCATGGAGACTGGACTACTGCCCCAAAGGCCTGGGAGGGTGAGACAAACTGTAATGGTGTGTAAGAGTCTGGACCCAGATGCAAATTTTCACCAAGAAAAGTCTTACCTTGCTTCACAATACCAGTGAGGAGATGCCTCAGACTCACCCCACAAGTGTGTCGGTCAAACCCTCCTGCTTTGTAATTTTGCTGAAAAAGCAGTTGCAGCCTTTGAATGAACAAAAAAGCACTTGTCAGAGGGTACCATGCTCACACAGATGTGTTAAGACATTGCTCAGCCCTTGAATTTAGCTTTTAGGTCTCTAGCTGGGGCAGATATGGCCCCATGATTTAGGTGGTAAGTGACGAAAACAGCGGAAGTTTGAGCAAGACACCTTTGCCATGTTTAATTCCTCCTTCTTCTGACACTTCTGAATCTTTTACTCACCTGTGCAAGCAATAAGGAAAATGAAGAAAACCACCCACTCTGTCTCACACAGAAAAGGAGGAAAAAATTAAGTTGGGCTTGAAGAGCGGGTGGAGGGGGTGTGGTTACCCAGGGGGTGTGTCAGGCATCACAGAACTTATAAGCAAAGGCAGCTCTGCTAGGGAGGAAACCTTGCTGAAGCTTTGCTAGCTTCTGCCTTTTTCCTTGTCACCACTTCAAGGGTACCTCTGCTGTGATGGGACGGCAAAAGGACATTCTTGCTACTATTGAGGAGCATCTGAGGATCAGAAACAAATTAGTGCGGCAAGCGCTGGCTGAATGCCTGGGGACCCTGATCCTGGTGGTGAGTTTATGGTGCAGGGATGCTCTGTAGCCTCTGGATGGAGAACAGAATTTGTCCTTGTAAAGGTTCAGTGCTTCTGCTAGAGCCTGTACTGGAGATGACCCACACTAGGGTACAACCTGCCACATGGGCACTAGAGGAGAAGGCCCTATTCACAGGGAAGTAGTTAATGAAAGCTGCTTTTCATGGAAGAGTGATCCTGGGGGGAGGTCTGATGGTTAGTAGGCTTTGAAGAGTTTGTGGAGGGTATGAGGGGCTTTTGTGCATCTGCTAGGCACAGGGAGCAAAATGTCTCTCTGTAAGCAGCAGCAGCAGCAGCAAGTGTTTTGCTGCACATCATGTAAAATTTCCTTTCTGTCTGCCCTGGAGCACTTTCTTGGCACTGAAATACTTTAGAGTGTCATTGCCCAGGGAAGTGACAGTTTTTTCCTCTTGCTTTGTTTCCCTTGTGCATCCTATAGTGAAGAAGCAACCAGAGTTTAAACCGTTGCAGTGTGTTTTTGCTGATGGTGGGAGGTTCCCCAGTGTCTTATCAGAGGGGCTGCATGACACCATGGCAGCCTGTGTCAGCAGCTGATTGGGAGCTCTATGGGGCAACACTGAGCTGTCAGTGTGTTTTTTAAGTGGTGAATAGCAACAAAACTTTTCTGCCTGGATGGGATATAAGGGATAAAACGGGGTAGATATCTATGTAAATGACTTAGTTTGCAGAACTTTCAAGTCAAAGGCAGAGATGAACAGCTAGAACAGTTGTGAAGAGTGAAGAGCAAATGCTCTTATTGCAAAACCAGGACAGGGATATCTGGCTTTGGGCGTCTGTATCTGAAAATGCAGGACTACGTGGTAGGACACAGGTTTGGTGTGTCAATACTGCAACAGAAGTGAGTTGTTGTTTGCATAACAAATATCTGCGGGTGAAAGTTCCTCTGAAATGGTGTCAATCTAGAGCAATCCTATAGGTATCAGTGGAATGGCTGTGGTTTACACCTCTTTAACTAATGGGAGAACTTCTAAAGGAGAAACCTGGTGGACGAGGGAGCTGAAAGTGAGGGAAGGCTTGATAAGGGAACAACATAAAAGGTCTAACACAAAATGTTCTGCTTTTATAAATAATTTTGTTTTGTGATGAGGAAGAAGGGGAAACTAAGCCTTGTGTGGGAGGATGGAGAGCTCTGTGAAGACCCTGTGAAATACTGCCACTCTTGAAAGAAAAGGGCTTGACACAATATGGTGATTTTTATCATCAGAGTCACCTGGCTTTAGTGATTTGCAAACAAGACCTTTGATTTTTCAGGAAAGGCTAATTTGAAATTAAGGTGGGTAAAAGCTGATAGGAAAGCGATTAACAAGTAGGAAGGTGCTGTCTATGAATCACTGATCTTGCTGCAGTTAGTCTTGGGACTAAAGCAAGGTAAGACTTGTAAAGCAAAATAACTTCTCCTGCTAGTAAAGCTAATATTCCTGGGAAATAAAGCAAGACATTAGTCATGTGGAGATGAGCCCTCCAGAGGGCTCAGAATCCCCCAAATATTATTTCTTCTTCTGACTGTGTTAGACAGCACAACAGAGATCACTTTCCCCTGCAGTCTTATCTCTCTGGAGCAGAGAGGAGTTGGGACATGCTCAGAGCCTGGGTTGGCTCAAAGTTACAACCAAACGAGGGTGGTAGTGGGCACCCATCAGCCAGGTTAGGTAATGCATTGGTAAAAGTGACCAACTTGTGCCTCGTCCTCAGGAACACCACAGCTGTAAATGTGTGTGTAAGTGTACAAGAAAATCCCCTGCCTTTCCCAGAAATTCCTGAGCTAGTGTTTAGGGTCAAAAAAACTGCTGGCTTTGACATGCTTAGCTTCATCTTCTAGGCCTTGTAAAAGTCATCTAGAATCTCCTGCATCAACTCTGTACTGGGTAGAAGGCTTTAGGTACTCTGTGTCCATGATGGGAGGTGGGGTGCACTGATAGGAGAATGGGAAAGTTCTAAATACAGTAAATGCTCCTGAGTTGTCAGCAGTGAAAACCAGGCTGTAGAGAGAGGGAAAGGGTTTCCAGGGCAGCAAGCCTACAATACTAGTCTGATGGAAGTTAATCCTTTTCTATCTTGGAGCTGTTCCAGTCTGTTCTTCTTACTGAAATAGTACAATTCTAATTTTACTTAAACCCCTTATTTATTTGCTCCCTACTACCTGCATTCTTTTGCATCTTTTTGTTGTATCACCTGCCTGAAGTGGTCTTGCAGAAGAAGATTTAGAGGGGATTTGATAAATGTTTATAAGTATCTGAGGGCTGGCCAGGAGAGGGGGGACAGGCTCTGCTCACTGCTCCCTGTGATAGGACAAGGAGCAATGGGTGTCAGTTGCAGCAAAAGAGGTTCTGCCTCAACACAAGGGGGAACTTCTTTACTGTAAGGGTCACAGGGCACTGGAACAGGCTCCTCAGGGAGGTTGTGAGGTCTCCTTCTCTGGAGACTTTCAAGGCCTGTCTGGATGTGTTCCTCTGTGATCTGTGTTAGATAGTATTGTCCTGCTGTGGCAGGGGGGATTGAACTTGATGATCTCTTTGGGTCCCTTCCAACCCCTAACATCCTATGACTGACTACTTCTTTTACATTGCCTGGATAGTAGTTTGACAATCTCTCTTGGGACTAATTCATTCTATACCTTGCAGGAGTCCTTATTATATACCTTTCCACCAGGCTGAGTAGTCTGTGTAGGCATTTAGTTGCTTTTGAGCTTAATAAATACCTGTTAGGGGTTTCAGATAATAAAGTACCTGAAGAAAGTCCTGGAGTCTGTGAAATCGTCTTCATGAGAGATGAAGTTCCCTCAACACAAATACATCTAGAACAGAAGCGAGGATAGACTTAGAGTTCAGTATCATTCACACTGAAATCAACTTCCTGAGCCCCAAGGGAGGGAGCCTGTTTAAAGTTTGCATCTTACTTTAAATTTTACTGTGTAATGTAAAACTTGTCCCATTGTGGATATTGGCATGGTTTCAGTTTATTCCCTCCTCTTTTTTCCCCCCCCCCACTTGCATAATGACTGAAGTGCTCTCAAACTCTTTTCAGAGCCCTGCAAAGTATCTTTGTCTGCAAGATTCAAACCAGTGCATGTGTTTTATTTTTCCTGTTTTTAGAGTAAGTTGTAAAGGTAGCAAATGTTAAAACAAAATAGTGCCTCTTTAGAAGAAAACAAATCCAACTAAGAGCAGCCAAGCCCTAAATGGCAGAAAGGTGAGGTGCTCTCTACTTGCAAGTCACTTTTGCTGCATGCAGCATCTTACACAATGTGGTCTTAGTCTGTGGGTAGTGTCCTCATTGGTACAAGATCAGTAATGCTGATTCTACACTTCTTTGGATAACTAAGATCACTTTTTTCCTCCCACCTTCAAAATGCCCTTTACAAGTGGCACTTCAGATTTGCACTTCATACCTCTGTTGGAAGCACTGCTCGCTGGCAGTAGTTAAGCAATGAAAATGCTGAGGGCGTTTTCCAAGTCGCTTGCCGGTTTGTACTGTACTGTAGCAACTTACTAAAGCTAGACTTCCAGTAGCAGGCCTCCATGCCTCTCTTAAAGATTTGATCTGTTTGCTTTGCCCTGCTGGCTCTGAATACCAATTCTGGACTCTATTTGGTTTTCACATTTGCAGGAGGAGTAATTTGCTGTTTATAATTTATTTCCAAGCCATACTAACTGTGATTCACTGCTGTCAAAGCACACAAAGCAAAACAGTTCCTGACTACTTTTCAGTCAAGACTGTCTTGACATTTTAGCCAAGCAGGGGCTTTTTTGGGGGTCTAAGTGTGCTGCAGACCACAGAAACAAAAATAACAAAGTGGTTGAGATGATTAACATGAAGGGACACTCATTTAACTGTTGGTGTTGCAGAGCCTGAAGTTGCTGCTTGTTCCACTCTCATCTAGTGTGGCAAAGTTGCTGTTCCATCTGTGCTGGTTTTCTTGAACTGAACTTGTTACATTTGGAGAAAGTAATTTTTAAAGTGAATTATATTTAAAGAGTAATTTTGAAAGTTATTTTCATTATAAGTGTTCTGCTAGGCTTTAAAAGAGGCTAGAAATCTTTGGTGTAAGCATGAGAGGTTGATTCTTCCCTGCAAACAGTCTGTGCCTGGAGATGTGGGCAAATGGCAGTACTGCTGCCTTCGACTCACTGACTTCACCAGGAAGAAGTTGGAGCTCTTCATTAACTGGTCAGAACTGTTTCTCCTTCCTGTCTCTGTGCAAAAGCAGGGAGGTTTCTTTTTCCTAAGAATGGGACAGTGTAATTGCCATAAACTGTCCTCAGCAGAGAGGCAGATTTTTCCCAGGAGTTCCCAATTCTGTGACCTCAAACCTCACCACAACCGTGGGTCTTTCTAAGAACTGTAGCCTCCCAACCTAAGGAATACCAGAGATACCATAGTAATAAACGATACTGCTTTTGCATGTGTGAAAAACATGAAATAGTCCATTTCCTCTCTAAAGCCCCATTCTTCTGCTGGCCATTGCTCAGGTTTCTTGTGCTGAGTGCTGCTGCGCTCCCCAGTGCAGCGTAGCTGCAGCATTTACTTACATGTGGCACAGCTCTTATCTCTTGAGACGTGCAGCCCTGCCTGGCTCGTCGGGGACAGTGGGTGGTGCAGAAAGAGGTGTAACACGGCAGACCATCTCCTGCTGCCTTTTGCTGTAAGACTGCTTCTGTCAATGCTGTCTCCAGCTGTGCTGGACAAAAACCCAGACTGGAGTTTAATGTTTCTCCTTGCTTTGAAAATTATAAGCAATGCTCAGTCTGACTGTTGAAGAGGTACTTTGAGGAAAGACAAAAATGACAGTGCTCCTTGCACTTTTTGTGGCAGAGGGGGTCATCCACAAGACCACGGAGTTGACGAGGATCTCTGCATGCTGCTTGAGCAGAAAGTGCAATGGGTGTGGACCTGTCTTCATATCTACCAGGTTGGGCCCTGTGTCCTCTGGAGAGCAGCAAGAGGCCTTTAGGTCCTTGCCTTGAGCTGCACAGGAGTTAGGAGGTGGTTTTAAACTGACTAAATTGATAGTCTTCTATACCCTCCCTACAAACCTGCTACCTTGAGGGGGTTGTAGGATAGTCCTAAGTTTTGTTCTTTTATGAAGAGAGGTGTCCTTTTGTGTGCTTAATGTTTAAGGCTTAAAATCTTCCATGAATATCTCAGGGTCTCCTCCTTCAGAGTGGACTAGTGTTTGACTGCCCTTCTGGCTTCTTCCCCACTAACCACTGTCCTTTCCTGTGAGGACAGACCGAAAGAGTTGGGGCTATTCAGTCTGGAGTAGAGTAGGCTCTGAGGTGACCTTACTGTGGCCGTCCACTATCTGAAGGGGGCTTACAAAAAAGCTGGAGAGGGACTTTCTAGGCTATCAGGGAGTGACAGGACTAGGGGGAATGGAGCAAAGCTGGAGGTGGGGAGATCCAGACTGGATGTGAGGAGGAAGTTGTTCACCATGAGAGTGGTGAGAGCCTGGAATGGGTTGCCCAGGGAGGTGGTTGAGGGCCCATCCCTGGAGATGTTTAGGGCCAGGCTGGATGAGGCTCTGGCCAGCCTGATCTAGGGCAGGGTGTCCCTGCCCATGGCAAGGGGGTTGGAACCAGATGATTCTTGTGGTGTCTTCCAACCCTGACTGATTCTACGATTCAGAGGGCAGCAAGGGCTGAGTGGCCTTTCCCATCCACTGAGGTGATTATGGCAGTTTTACAGTAGGCTCCTTGCCTAATCCCTCGGGCTCTTTCTGGCTAAGGAGGAAACCTGCAGTTCAGGTAATCACCATTCTCTTGGTCTATGCCAGAAAAACTTGCCCATCTTGATTTAGAGGTCAATCTATTTGAAGTCTAAGAACAAATGCACCCAGGCCTCTTGTGTTGCACTTAAAGGCGTGAAAAAGCACCAGCAAAAACACAGGAGGCAAGAAAGCAAAGAAACCTGGCTGCCGTGCAGAGGAGTGCTGAACACTACCTTCCTCCTGAGCCACTAGGGTGGCCTCATTCTTAATTAGCTTTCCCAGTGTTATTATGTACTCCTTTTCTACCAGCTGTGGCTTGTCTCCAGGGCTTTCTGGTGTCCAGCCACTCAGACAGGGTGTTTTTACCTTGGGTGATGAAGCCAAATGGCCATTCTCCAAACATGATCTGGACACAGGAGACTTTAAGAACTCCAGGAACTTGCTACCTTTTCCTGCTTTTGCTGCTGTTGCTTCTGGCTGTCTTCTCCCGTATACAAGCTTTGGAGTTTGCCGTTCCCTTCCACCCTCGAACCAGTTCACCTCACAAATCCTGAAGAACAGGGATTTTTAATTTTTTTTAAATATTTTAATGTAAGGACTTGGATCAGCTCATGAGGTGTGAGAAGTCTCCCTGTTGGCGGGGAAAGCCATTAGATTTGCTGCAGCCAGTAAGCTGAAATTGGGGATCAGGCTCCCATTAACCTGGTTAATGGGTGCATTGGCCTAAATTCCTAGGAGAGTAGTTTTAATACATCAGAGTAATGCTTAGTTGCAGCCATTTTATTAGCACCACTTTAAAGCTGAATTTGAACTTGGCTGGTGGATCATGAGGGTGTAATAGGTGACTGTTGTGCCCACTGCTGTGTGAGGAGTTTTTGTTGGCTGGGATGTTTTTTCTAGTAACTAAATAAGTTAAAAACAAATGTAAAACCGACCAAAACACAGCCCCAAAACTCCAACAGCCCCAATCCCCCAGAATATTTTCCAGAAGAAAGAGTTTTGGAGGCAGATTATTAAAATCAAGAGAATGTGGGGCTGTCTCACCCCTGGGTGTGCAGCATTGTTGTCTGAACTTTGTAGTCTAATAATGCCTAAGGACTTTTACAGCCTTTGCAGACTTAAAAGCACAGGGATAAATGCTGAATTGTTTTTACTTGATCTTCATTGCCCTTTGCTTGCCTTTCAACTTAAACTAGCTGCTTGTAAGCACTTCTTTGTGAGCACTGGAAAAGGAAGGCTTAAAAAAAAAAAGGAATGCTGAAGATCTTCTGTCTCTCACGGCCTGGAAAAAGGAATTGGATGGAAAACTAGCAAAGAGCAGAAGTAGGAATAGTGTGATTAAAAACTGTAATAACCACCACCACAGCAAAACTATGTCAAATGCCAGGGACAGGTATCATGAATAAGAATGTTTTAGTGTTTAGTGGTCTATGTTGGCAGTATAGAACTGTGCACATGCATACTAAAATCCAAACTTGCCCCTAAATATCACCTTACTCTTTATCTGCTGAGGGACATTTTCTACTGTTATGCTGAATTAAACCAAATAGTGCTCAGGGCTTATCTGATAAATAGTTGTAATGCTCCTGTGGAGTGGCTCCAGGGTGTTTTTGCATGGCCCATAGACTCTTTTCTGAGGAAACGCTGGAGATCTATTGCCAGGTGTAGTATGGTGGGGAGGAGGATGGGGAATAACCTCTTGAGAAATAGTGGAGCTGGCATTCCTCCAGGTTAAAGGAAGGCCTTTGAGGTTGAACAGGGAAGTAAAAGGTGAAAAAACTTTACTCTGTGGTTTCTGCAACTAAAAGGTATGTGGCTAAGAAGCCAACCACCATCCACTTGCAGGACTGCCAGTTCTTTCAGACTGAATAACACAAATACCTTAATCTCTAGGAAAAACCGGGGGCAAACCTTACAAAATTCAGATGTTCACTGCAGCATTTCGTGGGCCTGGCCCCTCACTGGTCAGACTGATGTAGTGAGTTGCTTTAGAGAGGAAAACTCTCTTCAAAACTGTCTAAAGCATTCTGGTGCTCATCTGGAGTAAGAGAAGGAACAGATGTCACCATGGCCATCAACCAGTATGTATTTGCTCTGTTGGAGCTGTACTTCTCTCGGTGGTTTGGGAATAGCTGGGAACGATGGCTCTACTTTCTGCACAATAAACAAGACTAATCTTTTCTGCTTTTGCCTGGTTGCACTCTCTGCCACGGTTTCCTGCCTGAGCAGCTTACGATGAAGACACCAAAAGGGCTATTCTGACTGCACCCAGCAGAGAGCAGTGCTGGCTGGTTCCTTTGTTCTTTCTACACCATATCCCGTGTTGTGGACCTGGTTACTAGACAAGAGACACCTCTACACAAAGTGCCCACCTTATAAACCAGCCAGTAACCTTACCTGCTTGGTCCTTTCCCAGCAGGCTGAGTGAAGTGCTTGCGTTGTTAGTAATTCACCCATAGTAAAGGGGATGGAAGGGGATAAAAGTTAGGTATATGTATTGGCTTTGACCCTGACCTGGATTGTGTTGCTCCACAGGCATGTCCAGTTTTGGCAGCAGAGATGAAGATGTCTATAATCCCTGTCCTAGTTTAAGATGCTCTCAGTATCTGTTGATATGATAATTACTGCTATACACCAAGAATCAGTTCAGATGGAGTCAGTGGAAGATGAAAGGAGAGATGTTATCAGGAGTAGGGCACCTACCTTACACAGTGGGAATGTGAGCACTGTGGATATCTCAATCCAGGATGATATTTAGTGGTTCTTTTCACCTACCACCTTAAAATTAGATGGTTTAGCAAAACTTCCAGCAACTAGTCACGCAGTCTTGCTTTTGGTTTTGGCCCTGACTCTGGTTCCCCCTGCCAGGGGATAGGCATGTGCTGTGTCCTTTTGCATTCCCTGCTCTCACTGGAGATAACATAGAATCATAGAATGGTTTTGATTGGAAGGAATGACTGAAAACAATCTAGTCCAAAACCCCTGCAGTGAGCAGAGACATCTTCCATTAGATCAAGTTGCCCAGATACTTTAACCAAAGACAAACATTGCAAAGGCTTAGAGTCATGGGTAGGCTCTGATAGTGCAAGCAGCTGTAAGTGAAGCAGTCACAGGCTCTGTGAAACAGAGGATAACTTCAGTCTCTTCTTCTTTCCTTAGCTGTTTGGCTGTGGCTCTGTTGCACAGATTGTGCTCAGCAGAGGGACTCATGGAGGTTTCCTGACTGTCAACCTGGCCTTTGGCTTTGCAGTGACACTTGGCATTTTGATTGCAGGACAGGTATCAGGTAAGCTGGGCTCTGCATGGGCTGGATTTCACTTGTGACAACTGTTGTGTAGGCTTAGAAGGCTGCACTTCTGCTGTGTGGCACCGTAATGGAAGCAAGTGTCCCTTGGTTCATCTTTGTGATCCAAATTCTGCCTGTAAAGTTGCACTAAATGCCAATGTCTCTGCAGGTGGACACTTGAACCCAGCTGTCACTTTTGCCATGTGCTTCTTGGCCCGGGAGCCCTGGATCAAGCTACCAATTTATGCTCTAGCACAAACCCTGGGGGCTTTCCTTGGAGCTGGCATAGTCTTTGGGCTGTACTACGGTAAGTGAAGAAACCTCATGTGTTTGTTAGGGTAAGATGACTGCCCTTTCTGACTCACTGCAGGAAGGCTGGTTTCCAGATCAGAGAGAGTAATTTTCTTGCAGATCAGAGATCTGAGAAACCTCTTTATTGTCTTTCTGGGAGGGCTTTTGTGCTTTCATGATGGTGGGTTCAAGCTTCATCAATCAATCCAAAGACCAGCCAGCACTGTCAATGTGTGAGTCTTGGTCCTTGAATAAAGATGACTCGATCACTGGGCATCTGCTCTTGTATCTACTGTCTGGACTAAAGTACATCTTCCAGAAAAGCCTATGAAACCCTAGTAGTGACAGAGATTGTACTTGTGTGTTGCTCAGACCCATTTCATAGAAGTCTTCTGCATTGTCTTGTGGTATTTTCCAGACAGTTAAACTCCTAGTAATTTTTCTGCCTTTAGTGATTCTGTGTCTTGGAGAACATTCTAGAAATCCAGTTTCTCATACATCTATTCCTCCTGAGTGGTGTTCCTCATTACAGGCAATACTTAATGGGCAAGAACTGACCCTGTGCTGGAAATTGCTCTTCCTCAAATAAAGGATGACATTTTAGCTTAGAATTTGCTTTCTGATATTTGTTTCTGCAAGAGGATCATTGTTCCGTGTAGGCTGTTTACTTTCAGAGGTGCTTGTTTTTCTCTCTACTGACTGTGGAGGAAATCTAGACAGCCCATATAGCTTAGCTATCCAGCTTCTGCATGGTGGTAAGGCAAGGGATTGATTGCCCTTCAAGATAGCCTTGAGACTTGAAACTGCTTGTATATTGGCTTAGAGGAAAGTGCAAGATCAGCTTAAATCCTGTTTGCTGCAGATCAGATTTGTACTAATACCTCACATCTTGACACCAAAATCAGATACTACAGGCATCCAGGCACCTTTTGGGGGAGCTTTGGAGTCACATTAGTGTTTACTTTCTGGCTGTCTTTCATGGGCCTGGCAAACAAGAACTATTTGGAATACAGACTTAGGTCACCTGCGTGAGCCTGGTTGTAAAATGTAGTGCTGAATCATGCCTTAAGTTCTCCAAAGGAGTCTTTGCTCTGCCAGAAATGGTTTTGCAACACATACCAACAAAGTTTTCAGGGAATCCTATCTCAATATTTATGGCTCTGTGTAGCCTACATTTTAGTCATCTTCAAAGCAGATTCTTCTCTGTTGGAAAATCATTAATCTCTCCAATTCCTTCTTTCTTGATCCTGTCCTGTCTAGATGCCATCTGGGCTTTTGGCAGTAACCACCTGTATGTAACAGGACAGAATGGCACTGCTGGTATCTTTGCCACCTACCCTTCTCAGCATCTGAACATCGTGAACGGATTCTTTGACCAGGTAAGGGGGCACTGGAAGGATGCAGAGGCATTTGAAGAGGATGCAGTGGTTCTGAGCCTCTTGAATTGCAACTTAAAAGGAAGATACACAGAAAGGTTTTTGGACTTGACACAGATGTTTCATCAGCCTGAAGGGAGAGTAGAGTCAGAAAGGACTTTTACAGGAAGAAAGCTAGTGTTAAGGGGACTAATCAGTGATATGGCATTGGCCAGGATACTAGTGAAAAGAGTACCACTTGCTCTTAGCTCCTGAATGCACATAGTATGAGAGAAGGCTTTTCCTCACTATCACAATACTACTGTGGCTATTGCGCAGCTCAGAGGTCAGCTGAATGTGGTGGTTGGTGTTGGAGGTGACTGTCTCCTTCTTAAAGTTGCCACCAGTTGTCACAAAGAGACAGCAGCTAGCCAGTTGTGGCAGATTGGAAGCAGGTTCAAAAGATATCTTCAGCTTTTCTGGCAACACAGAGTAAGAAAAGGCGTGGGCTTCATCAAGCTTGTGGACTGCTAGGGGAAGCATGTTGCGCTATCCCATTCCTACAAGTGCTGAGTCTGCTGTGGTCTGATAATACTGTGGGATAATTTAATGCAGCTCTTCCAGTTTAGAGGATAAGCTCTAAATGCATGGAACCCCATGGAATTTAAATAACTTTGTTAAACAACTGATCTGGACCAAATATTTTTCTCCCCTCTCCAGTTCATTGGCACTGCTTCCCTGATTGTTTGTGTCTTGGCTATTGTTGATCCCTTCAACAACCCTGTCCCCACTGGGCTGGAGGCTTTCACAGTTGGCTTTGTTGTCCTTGTTATTGGAACATCCATGGGCTTCAACTCTGGCTATGCTGTCAACCCTGCCAGAGACTTTGGGCCTCGTCTCTTCACAGCCATTGCTGGCTGGGGTGCTGAAGTGTTCTGGTAAGTGTTTGTCAATAGAAACCTTTTACAAGGGGAAAAAATTACAAGTGCAAATGTGTAGTAGCTCTATCTCTATGAAGAGTCCAAGCATGCATGAGGTGTCTTAGGGCTGTATAAATGTTTTTAAGATGCTGCTCTGCTCTGTTTGATAAGACATTGTAGAAGCTGAGCAGTTTCCAGTGATGAGAGCAAGTGACCAAACTGCTATCAACAAGGAAACTTAAGTGCACACCATGAGAAATTCAGGTGTGTGTAGAGCATGAGTCTATACCACAAAAAAAGGAAAAAAAAAAAAGATAAAATTGAGTGTTTAACAGATGGATTTTATTGCTGGAGACAGTTAAGAAACCCACAAGCAATGCAGGCAACGTGCTATCAAGGGATGCTTTCCTGAAAGCAGTGAAGAGAAGTGAGTGTGGTTCAGGCACTGCAACTTCCAAGACTTTATCTTATTCAAGAAATGAAAGAAGTCCTGAAAGTAACTATTCTGAGTTGCTTGTCACCTTGCAGTGGAGGGCAATATCTGCCTAGGAAATGGCTGTGAACAGTTGGGTACTATTGTCTTGTAGGTCAGTGGTGATGTTTGGAGATGATCAGATTTTGCACCGTTCCAGATAAACCCACAAATGTTCTAATGCTTAAGCTGCAGTTCTTACCTCATGCACTTTGTTTTTTATTTTCAGGACTGGTAAGCAGTGGTGGTGGGTTCCAATTGTTGCTCCTTTCCTTGGTGCCGTCGCGGGAGTGATAGTCTATCAGCTGATGATTGGATGTCACGATGAGCCTTCTCCACCAGCCTTTGAGCAAGAAACAGTCAAGCTGTCTAATGTGAAACACAAGGAAAGAGTCTGAGGAAGCTGCCACACAGATCTGGCAGACATTCATTACTCAGGACTGCAGCTGGCAAAGAGGAGGAAGGAGTTAAGAGCTTCAAGAACAACAGGAAAAGTTCTTTTTCCTGTCTCAATATATTCTAGCCTTTTTTTTTTTTTTTGTGTGTGCATATCCCTGATGCATTTGCTTTTAGGTATATTCTTGTGAGCCTTGCCTCAAATACAGTATAATATAGTCTTTGCCTAGCTGAAGGGTGTTGAGGACAGTAGGATCCAGGACAGAAGTAGGCATTTCTGCCTGACACAGGCCAATCCTTCAGGAATCTAGAGCTGGGTTTGGGCTGTGTTTCTGGTCTTGCCTGTGAGCTTGGACACCTTTCCCCCAACTGTCTGCAGAGTGGAGATCCTATAAAATTCAAATTGTTTTGCTGGCATAGAATGGAAAATCCTACATCCCAGGGTGGGGTGGGGGAGGTGAAAGCCTGTGATTCTGCTGTGGATCAAATGTGTGCTTGGTGTTTCTCTAAATTTGGTGCCAAGAGTGAACTTGCCTAAAGAATTTTCTATTGGCCAAACTTCCTATAACTCCTGTGAATTCCTAGAACATTATATCAATCAGCTGATCCATAGTGTCAGAGCAGAGAGTGAAAATGCAGTGGGTCTTAATTTAATAGCAAGATAGAAGTGTTTACAAACCACTGCTCCCTGGTGTTCTAGTAATTCCTAGTATTACCAGGTCCAAAAATATAGTTCTTCTCCTAGCCAGGGGCTAAAATGGAAAGAAAGCTTGGCTCCTTTCTTAGTCAGCTTTGTGCATAAACTACAAGAAGTTAATGGCCAAGTTTTGCTGAAAACATGGTTATTGCTAAAGTTGTGTGCATTCATGTAAATTTTGCAATACTGGTGTGTGTTTTTTTTTTTTTTTTTAATACAATCCTTAAAGCTGTTCTAAATATCAGGGTTGGGAAGAGTTAATTTAAAGATGTCGGTGAACTGCCACTTCACTGAGAGCCTTGAGATACTGTTGGATTTTCCTGGGATGGCTTTGGATTAGGGCATTTTGTTTCTGGAGCAGCTCCTTTTCTACTTTGCAGAATTTGTGGGATATCCTTAGTACTCATGGCTGAGAGATTGAGGTCAGGCATCTCTTGTCCTTGCAGTGCTGGCATCTTCGGGGATTTCTGGCTCTCCCAATACCACATTATCGCAGAGTATTTGAAACGTAGTATCGGTTGTGAAAGGGTTTAAAAGTCCCATACATTACAGAAACCTTCAGAGCTCGTTTCTTTAATGTGTGAATTCCTTGAAATATGTAACTTTGTACACATTTCCAGTTGCTGAATGATATATCTGTGTTTTTTTGCCTTTTTGAAAAAATAAAATGTTGATACCTGCACTGTAAAGCTCTAGTGCTGGTTGTAGCTTTTAGTGGCTGTCAGCAAACTTCACTGTGGACAGGAAATCATCTACAGCACCATCTTCCTCAAGTTCTTTTCCTCTTCTGCAGGAGCAAAAATGCATTAACCCTTTCAGGCAATACATCTGTGTGCATGCTTCGTTTGTGCTGTGTTCCTTTCCCCTTTGAGGGTAGGCTTTTGGGGGCAGGTGGGAGGAGATCACAGTATCACAGGGTGTTAGGGGTTTGAAGGGACCTCTAGAGGTCATCTAGCCAGGATCACCTAGGGCAGGCTAGGAACTTCCTGTGTTCCAGCTTATACCCACTGGTCCTTGTCCTGTTGCTGGATGCTACCAAAAAGACTGGCACCTTCATCTTGATATCCATTCCTCAGATTTTTATAGACATTAATAAGACCCCCTCTCTGCCTTCTCTTCTCAGGCCAGTTTGCTCAGTCTTTCTTCATAGGAGAGATGTTCAAGTCCTGTGTGAGTCCTTGTAGCTCTCCACTGGACTTTCTCCAGTAGATTCCTGTTTCTCTTGAACTGGAGAATCTAACACTGGACATAATACTCTAGTGGTGGTCTTGTCAGGGCAGGGAAGAGGGGAAGAACTGCTATAGACACACTGGACATGGTTTTCTTGATTGCACCCCAGGATACCATTGCCCTCTTGGCCACAAAGGCACATTGCTTTCTCATGGGTAACTTAGTGGCTCCAAGGTCTTTCTCCCTAGAGTTGCATTCCAGAAGCATGACCCCTAGTCTGTACTGGTTGCTAATGTTACTCCTTTCTAGATGCAGGACTATATGCTTGTGCTTATTGAGGGTCTCCTTTGCCCAGCTCTCCAGCCAGTCCATGTCTTTTTCTGTGTGACAGTCACGCCTCCCACTTTTGTGTCTCCAGTGAACTTGGGTGCTCTAGCCCCTCATCCAGGTAGCTGATGAAGATACTGAACAAAACTGGACCCAGTACTGATCCTTGGGGGAATGTCACTGGCTGAAGGCTTCCACGTGGTCTGTACATAGCACAAAGGCTAAGGGGTGCATGTGCCATGCTGTCAGATATCTTATTCTTAAGGCAAAAGAGCCAAGAGGTCAATGACAAATTGCAGACCTCACCTCAGGGCCAGGCAAGGCTATGGAACAGGTCATCTTAGAGTCGTAGAATCTCAGGGGCTGGAAGGGACCTCAAAAGATCATCTGGTCCAGCCTCCCTGCCAGAGCAGGATCACCTAGAGCAGATCACACTGGAATGCATCCAGACAGTTCTTGAATGTCTCCCAAGAGGGAGACTCCACAATCTTCCTGGGAAGCCTGATCCAATGCTCTGTCAACTTCACAGTGAAAAAATTCTTCCTCAGGTTCACATGGAACCTCCTATGCCTCAACTTTCACCCATTGCCCCTTGTCCTGTTCTGGGCATCACTGAGAAGAGGCTGACTCCAGCCTCCTGGCACTTACCCCTTACATATTTATAAACATGAATGAGGTCACCCTTAGTCTCCTTCTCTCCAAGCTCCCAGCCCCAGCTTAGAATCATAGAATCAGTCAGAGTTGGAAGGGACCACAGTGATGATCGAGTTCCAACACCCCTGCCATGGGCAGGGACACCCTACTCTACATCAGGCTGGCCAGAGCCCCACCCAGCCTGGCTTTAAACACTTCCAGGGACGGGTCTCCAACCACCTCTCTGGGCAGCCCATTCCAGGCTCTCACCACTCTCGTGATGAACAACTTCCCCCTCATGTCCAATCTGAATCTCCCCACCTCCAGCTTTGCTCCGTTCCCCCTAGTCCTGTCACTCCCTGATATTCTAAAAAGTCCCTCCCCAGCTTTTTTGTAAGCCCCCTTCAGATTCTGGAAAGCCACAATAAGGTCACCTGGGAGCCTCCTCTTCTCCAGACTGAACAGCCCCAACTCTTTCAGTCTGTCCTCACAGCAGAGCTGCTCCAGTCCTCTGAGCATCCCAGTGGCCCTTCTCTGAACACGCTCCAGAACGTCCACATCCCTCTTGTAACAGGGGCTCCAGAACTGGATGCAGTACTCCAGGGAGGGTCTCAGCAGAGCAGAGTTGTGGGGGAGAACCACCTCTCTCAACCTGCTGGCCGCACTTCTCCTGATGCAGCCCAGGATCTGGTTGGCCCTCTGGGCTGAAAGTGTACACTGCTGGCTCATGTTGAGCTTCTCATCCACCAACACGCCCAAGTCTCTCTCCTCAGGGCTGCTGTCCAGCCAGTCACTGCCCAGCCTGGATTTGTGCTTGGGATTGCCTCAACCCAGGTGAAGGACACTGCACTTGGTCTTGTTGAACCTCATGAGGTTGGCTTGTGCCCACCTCTCCAGCCTGTCCAGGTCCCTCTGGATGGCATTCCTGCCCTCCAGCATGTCTGCTGCACCACACAGCTTGGTGTTGTCAACAAACTTGCTGAGGGTGCACTCAATGCTTCTGTCTATGGCACTGACGAAGATGTTGAACAAGACTGGTCCCAGGACTGATCCCTGAGGGACTCCATTTGTCACTGATCTCCACTTGGACATGGACTCATCGACAGCCACTCTTTGGGTGTGGCCATCAAGCCAGTTCTTTATCCATCTCATGGTCCACCCATCAAACCCATGTGTCACCAGCTTGGAGACCAGGATGTGGTGTGGGATGGTGTCAAAGGTCTTGCTCAGGCCCAGGTAAATTACATGAGTTGCTCATCCCTCATCAGTGAATGTTGTGACCTGTTCATAGAAGGACACCAGGTTTGTCATGCAGGATTTGCCCTTAGTGATGCCATGCTGATTGTAGCAAATCACCTCTTAATTATTCTCTTGTCTCAGTAGTGCCTCCAGGAGGATCTGCTCCATGATCTTACTGGGCACAGAGGTGAGACTGATTGGCCTGGAGTTCCCTGGCTCCTCCTTCCTACCCTTTTTGAAAATGGGAGTTCTGTTTCCCCTTTTCCAGTCAGTGGGAACTTCACCAGACTGCCAGGACTTTTGGAATAGAATATGGTTTAGCAACCTCATCTGCCAGTTCCCTCAACACCCGTGGGTGTATCCCATCAGGTCCTGTGGACTTGAACACTTTCAGGTTCTTCAGGTGATCACAAAACTTATCTTCACTTATGATGGGCAGCTCTTCCTTCCAGCCCCTGCCATTATCTTCCATGGCTCCAGGAGTGTGGCTGGAGGCCTTTGTAAGTGAAGACTGAGGTAAAGAAGTCATTGAGAACCTCAGCTTTTTCCATGTCACTTGTGACCATTTCACCTGTTTCCTTTCTGAGGGGACCCACACCTTCCCTAGACTTCTTTTTACCATTAATATACCTGTAGAAATGTTTGGTGTTCCCTTTGACCTCCCTGGCTAGATTCAATTCAAACTCTGCCTTGGCTTTCCTAACCAGATCTCTAGCTGCTCAGGCAGCTTCCTTATATCCCTCCCATTCCAGCTGTCCTTTCTTCCACTCCTTGTAGAGTTTCTTTTTTTTGTGCCAGCATGTCTAGGAGCTGCTTTCTTAGCTAGTCAGCCCCTCTATCATTCTTCCCTGCTTTCCTTTTTGTTGGTATGCATTGTTCCTGGACACAGAGGAAGTGCTCACGAGTGCCATCACAAAGCACCTACAGGATAGCCAAAGGATCAGGCCCAGCCAGCATGGGTTTAGGAAGGGCAGGTCCTGCCTGACCAACCTGATCTCCTTTTATGATCAGGTTCTCTGCCTGGTCAATGTGGGGAAGGCTGTGGATGTACTCTACCTGGAATTCAGCAAAGCCTCTGACACCATCTGTCATAATAAGCTCCTGGCAAATCTGGCAGCTCGTGGCTTGGACAGATTCACTCTGTGCTAGGTCAGGAACTGGCTGGAGGACCAGGCCCAGAGAATGGTGCCCATTGAGTTGGCAGCCAGTCACTAGTGGTGTTCCCCAAGGATCAATCCTGTTCAATATCTTTATTGATGATCTGGACCCGGGGATTGAGTCCAGCATCAGTAAGTTTGCAGATGACACCAAGCTAGGAGCAGGTGTGGATCTGTTGGAAGGTAGGAGAGCCCTGCAGAGGGACCTGGACAGGCTGGATGGGTGGGAAGAGGACAATTGGACGAGACTGAACAAGGCCAAGTGCAGGGTTCTGCATTCTGGCCATAACAACCCCAAGCAGTGCTACAGGCTGGGGACAGAGTGGCTGGAAAGCAGCCAGGAGGAAAGGGACTTGGGGGTACTGATAGATAGTAGCTGAAGATGAGCCAGCAGTGTGCCCAGGTGGCCAAGAGAGCCAATGGCATCCTGGCCTGCATCAGGAACAGTGTGGCCAGTAGGACAAGGGAGGTTAATCTTTCCCTGTGCTCAGTCCTTGTCAGGCCACATCTTGGGTTCTGTGTCCAGTTCTGGGCCCCTCAATTCAAGAGAGCTGTTGAGGTGCTGGAATGTGTCCAGAGAAGGGCAACAAAGCTGGTGAGGGGCCTGGAACACAAACCCTATGAGGAGAGTCTGAGGGAGCTGAGGTTATTTAGCCTGGAGAAGAGGCTCAGGGCTGATCTCATTGCTGTCTACAAGTACCTGAAGGGAGGCTGTAGCCAGGTGGGGGTTGGTCTCTTCTCCCAGGCAACCAGCAACAGAACAAAGGGACACAGTCTCAAGTTGTGCTGGTGGAGGTATAGGCTGGATGTTAGGAGGAAGTTGTTCACAGAGAGAGTGATTGGCATTGGAATGGGCTGCCCAGGGAGGTGGTGGAGTCACCGTCCCTGGAGGTGTTAGAGAAAAGCCTGGATGAGGCAGTTAGTGCCATGGTCTGGTTGACTGCGTAGGGCTGGGTGCTAGGTTGGACTGGATGATTGCCTGTGGAGCGCTTTGGGGACAATGACTCTTTGTTCACCAATATGGTTAGATGGTCATAATCCACTTTATTTCCTTGATACAGTGACTTATATCCATTCTAGCAAGAGGCGTGCTCAACTTAAGATTGGTTACAGAGGGTACAGGGTTATTTGTAAGGCATCAATAGATCAGCATACCATAACAATCTGAGGGTCAGCCTCTGAGGGATTGGCTAAATCCTGCCCACCTGCAGCTGCACTCCACCCCCTCCAGCTGCATGTGGGGGGAAGCCACCTTATGCCTTCTATCTGGCTCCCAGGATGGATTCAAGGACATTCTCAGCACAGTTGCTCATGTTTATAATTTCTGTGTCCTCTGCTAACAAGAATTCTCAAACAGACGATCTTGGAGGTCTCTTCCAACCTGGTTGGTTCTATGATTTTTCCCTTCACTCTTTGCACTTCTGAAGTCCTCCTATTCTTTCAGTTAGCGTAGTTCTAAGTATTCATTCCAGCATCATATATTTAATTAGTAACTTTTTTTTTCTTATTAGCTATGTTATGCAAGTAAAATTGTTATAGGCCAGAACAGAATTATGGCTGACAGAATTATGTTAACACCTTTAGCCCAGCCTGTGTCCTCTGCAAACACAATAACTATTGCTCTTTGGCTGATGTGTATCCTGCTATATTTTTCCTTTCAAGAAGGAATCAAATGGGTTTTCACAAGAAAGTGGCCAAGTTTGTTTGGTGCACTCTATCTGCAGTCAGGCTTGAAAGTTTACCCCCTAAAACCTGTGTATATGAGGTATATATCTGTCATCAACTAACAACTCCAGAGGCCAACTATCATATCCTTTCAGGTCTGTTAGTCGTTTTTCTACTCCTCTACCACATTGTATCTTCAAATGACTGGATAAATATATCAGAAGCTGAATCTCAGAATCAGTAAGGTTGTTAAAAGACCTTTAAAATGGAGTCAAACTATACCCAACTACCATGACCACAACTATATCTTGAAGTGCTGCATTTACACACTTCTTGAACACTACCAGGGGTGGTGACTCTACCACCTCCCCGGCCAGTTTGTTTAGTAGCGAGTTTTTTCTTAGTATCCAACCCAGACCTCCCCTAGCACAACTTAAGCCCATTTCACAGTATCACACAATATTATCAAGGTTGGAAGAGACCTCACAGATCATCAAGTCCAACCCTTTACCACAGAGCTCAAGGCTAGACCATGGCACCAAGTGCCACGTCCAATCCTGCCTTGAACAGCCCCAGGGACGGCGACTCCACCACCTCCCCGGGCAGCCCATTCCAGTGTCCAATGACTCTCTCAGTGAAGAACTTTCTCCTCACCTCCAGCCTAAATTTCACCTGGCGCAGCTTGAGGCTGTGTCCTCTCGTTCTGGCGCTGGCCACCTGAGAGAAGAGAGCAACCTCCTCCTGGCCACAACCACCCCTCAGGTAGTTGTAGACAGCAATAAGGTCACCCCTGAGCCTCCTCTTCTCCAGGCTAAACAATCCCAGCTCCCTCAGCCTCTCCTTGTAGGGCTGTGCTCGAGGCCTCTCCCCAGCCTCGTCGTCCTTCTCTGGACACGCTCAAGCATCTCAATGTCTCTCCTAAACTGGGGGGCCCAGAACTGAACACAGTACTCAAGGTGTGGTCTAACCAGTGTAGAGTACAGGGGCAGAATGAATTCCCTGCTCCTCTAGTCCTATCTCTAGTTTCTTGGGAGAAGAGACCAACACCAGCCTCACCACGATCTCCTTCCAGGTAGAAATCTTACTGCAGACCTTATGACATTTGATATGAAATGTGAGGTTTTGTTGTTCATGGATTTCTTGGGTTTTTTTTTCTTTTTTTCTTTTGTTTATTTTCCTTTGCTTTGTGTTTTTATGTGGGTTTTTTTTTTTTTGTTTCTTGGGGGTTGTGGCCGTTTGAGCTGATCCTCTAGCTCAGACATAGGGGAGAGATGAACATTCCAGGGATAGGCCACATAAATGGCAACAATAGATAAATTAATAGAATTTCATTGGAGCATCAAGAACTTAATGTCTAGAAGCACAGTTTGTTCTCCCCCTTCTCCCGCTGGCTTCTGCTGCTGCAGCTTCGCCTATCTTCCCCGGCTGCTGTTTTGGCTACTGCTGCTTCTGCTGCTTCGCCGCCGCTTGACCCCTTCCCCATCTCCCTTAAGGTTATTGTATTGTTTTCTTTTTTTCCTTCCTACTCTAGTTATTATTTCTCTGTACATTGTTATACTTATATTATAAGAAAATACAATTTCATCTTTCCCTGACTTTCAAAAAGTAGGGGGGTTTGTGTTGTGAATTTTCTTCCCGGGGGAGGGATCAGCCCAAACCCGGGACAGGGGTGTGTGTGTGTATTTGTTTGCAAGTCAGACCTGTTTCAGGTTGGATTCCTTTGTCTTGACCATGCCCCACTCTCTGAAGCTTTGACATCTCTAGAATCTATTGGAGATGTGCCAAGCACTACCGAGTAGATCCTTTCCCATCTGAAAAATGGCAGTGACAGCATGTCATCAGTGGAGTGGGAGCTATGGAGACCTTAGGCTTACCTTCCAGAAGGGTCTAGCCCATATGAGACTCAGTGAGGGTAACTGTTTGCTAAGCACTTAAGGAAGACAGCGCACAGGGAAGTTTGACTTATAAGGTCTCGTAAAGCTGTTAGAAGCATTACTGAAGTGTGGGGAAGGAGAGAAGAAGCTAACCACAGATGGCATTTTTCCTGTCAGCAGACATCCTTAAATTGATGCAAGTTGTAGTTCTGTTTGTTTTCAGTTTGACTTGCCTGAGAGAGCTTCTGGGTGTGATTCATTTGGCATGTCCATCCAAACCTGAAGGTTTTTTTTTTTTTCTTTTTTTTTATTTTATATCTCTTTTATATCTACATTTTGAAGGCAATGAATCATCATCTTCTCTGGACCCACTCCAGCACATGAATGTCTTCCTTGGAGTAAGGGCCAAAAACTGAATGTGGCATTCAAGGTGCAACCCCACTGGTGCCAAGTAACTGGAAAGCTATAACTAGTGGATTCCCCTAGGAATCAGTGCTGCGTCCAGTGATGTTCAATATCTCCATCAATGACATTGATGAGGGGACTGAGTGTCTGCTTAGCAAGTTTACTGATGATAACAAACTGGGAGGCTTGTCTGACACACCTGAAGGCTGTGTGGCCATCCAGAGAAACCTGGGCAGACTGGAGAGCTGGGCACAGAGAAACCAGATGAAGTTCAACAAGGACAAGTGCATAGTCCTGCATCTGGGGAGGAATAATAAACTGCACCAGTACAGGCTGGGAGGTGATCTGCTGGAGAGCAGCCCTGTGGAGAGGGACTTGGGAGTGCTGGTGGATAACAAGTTAACCATGGCACAGCAACGTGCCCTTGTGGCCAAGAAGGCCAATGGGATCCTGGAGTGTATTAAGATGAATGTGTCCAGCAGATCAAGGTAGGTTCTCCTCCCCCTCTACTCTGCCCTGGTGAGACCTCATCTTGAGTACTGTATTCAGTTTTGGGCAGGGATCTGCTGGAGAGGGTCTGGTGGAGGGTGACAAGGATGATTAGGGGACTGGAGCACTGCCTGAAGAGGAGAGGCTGAGGGACCTGGGGCTGCTTAGTTTGGAGAAGAGAAGACCGAGAGGTGATCTAACAAAAGTTTATAAACATCTGAGGTCTGAGTGTCAGGAGGGAGAGGACAGGCTCTGCTTACTTTCTTCCTGTGATATGACAAGGAACAATGGATGTAAGCTGCAGTACAGGAGGTTTCACCTCAACACAAGGGGGAACTTCTTTACTGTAAGGGTCCCAGGGCACAGGAACAGGCTTCCCACAGAGGTTGTGGAGTCTCCTTCTCTGGAGACTTTCAAGGCTCATCTGGATGCATTTCTCTGTGACCTGAGCTAGATTATATAGTCCTATTCTGGCAGGGGGGTTGGACTCAGTCTCTTAGAGTGCCTTCCAACCCCTGACATCCTGTGATACTGTGATTCTGTGATCCTGTGAAGTAGAGGAATGTAATTACTTCTGTACTCCTGCTGGCCACACGGCTCCTGACACATACCAGCATGCTGTTGCCTTCTTGGCCACCTAAGCACACTGCTGGCTCATGTTCAGATGGCTGTCAAGCAACATCCCCAAGCCTTTCTCTACTGGGTAGATTTCCAGTTGCTCTGGACCAAGCCTGTAGTGTTATCTGGGGTTGTTATGACTCAAGCACAGGACTCGGCACTTGGTCTTGTTAAACCTCATACAATGGACCTCAGTCCATCACTCCACACATCCTCCACTGTGCAGGTCACCTCTGTACAGTCTTCCCGCACTCCGGCAGGTGAAGATATCCTCCCAGCTTAGTGTTGTCTGCAAACTTATTGTGGGTGCACTCAATTCCATCATCTTGATCATTGGTAAAAGACAGAAAAGAGAACTGGCCCCCAAACCAATTCCTGAGGAACACCACTTGTGATTGATCTCCAGCTGGATTTAATTCCATTCACCACCACTCTTTGAGCCTGGCCATTGTTACATGATCAAGAGGAGGAGAGTCAGAGAGTTAATAAAAATATAAATTATTTATTAATATACTCCCCCCCCAAAGCACTGCAAATAATTAGGAAAATTTACAGATTCTGGTGTTCAGTTGGAAAATACTTTGTATATATGTGCATATGTATGCACACACACATTGTATATAACACACAAAAATACTTTATATGTACACACAGAGAATCAAACATATACACACTGCATACAAGAATAATGATCACTTTATCCTGCACAGCAACAATATCTATGCGTCTCTATCTATAGCTATCTATCAATACATGCACTCTATATATGTTCTGTGTCCAGTTCTGGGCCCCTCAATTCAAGAGAGATGTTGAGGTGCTAGAATGTATCCAGAGAAGGGAGACAAAGCTGGTGAGAGACCTGGAACACAAACCCTATGAGAAGAGGCTGAGGGAGCTGGGGTTGTTTAGCCTGGAGAAGAGGAGGCTCAGGGGTGATCTTATTGCTGTCTACAACTACCTGAGGGGTGGTTGTGGCCAGGAGGAGGTTGCTCTCTTCTCTCAGGTGGCCAGCACCAGAACAAGAGGACACAGCCTCAAGTTGCGCCAGGTGAAATTTAGGCTGGAGGTGAGGAGAAAGTTCTTCCCTGAGAGAGTCATTGGACACTGGAATGGGCTGCCCGGGGAGGTGGTGGAGTCGCCGTCCCTGGGGCTGTTCAAGGCAGGATTGGACGTGGCACTTGGTGCCATGGTCTAGCCTTGAGCTCTGTGGTAAAGGGTTGGACTTGATGATGTATGAGGTCTCTTCCAACCTTGGTAATACTGTGTGATACTGTGATACTGTGATTTATATATATATAAACACACTATGTATAGTCTTTCTATATGCACACTCCATTTGCTCCAGTTTCACCTTTCTCGTGCTTAGCTTTTCAGCTTTTCTCTTGGTGCCTGAGCTGCTTATGCTTGCTGGCTGCAGCTCCAGCTTGCTGACTTCCCTGTCACTCTCTGTGGGTTTGGATGATGTAGCCAAGGCACAGAAGCTTACCCCAAGATCCTGCAGCCTGATGGAGTCACAGTGGGCCAGTGCTCCCAGGTGCTGTGGCGGGAAAGCCTAGGAAGTAAGTTAATTGTGGTGTGATGTCTCCTTTGGTAGCACTTTCTCGACACCTGACAACCACATGACAGGGACTTTCTTAGCTGGAGGTTGCATCAGTGTTGTGGTTTTTAAAGATAGACGACAGAAATTAAACTCTCAAATGAAATGGGAAAAAAAAACCCCACCAGAATTATATTTGGACAGAGATACAGAGAAAGACATCACAAAGCAATTACCACATCCCTGGCAACCCCCCCTGAATTTCCCCCAACCCATAAAGCTAAATCTACACTCCCCAGTGCTCCAATGCTCCCCCTGTCCCCAATGCCTCTGCCATTGTTGTGAAGGGGTTTTGTTTGGGTTTTAGGGGATTAAATATGAGGACAAATTTAAAAGGGTTTAAAATAATTTAATATTATATACAAAGAGAATTCCTCCCTCCCCCCCCCCCCCCCCAACTTATATACAGTTAACCTACACAAGTTCTTTGTATGCGGTTGTGAAATTATTTTATGTAATGTCTATTTACAGCAGGAATCAGACATTTAGTAGAGGTTTGGAAAGGATTTGGATAGAGAGTTGTCGTGGGGGTTCATTTGGGTTTTGGGGGAATGAAATATGAGGCCAAATTTTAAAAGCGTTTAAATAATTTAATATTATTGTTGCGGAGGGCAGGAATTAATATGTGGCCGAGTCGGGAATTTATACAAAAATAGTTAATTTATTTTCCCAAAAACCTGCCCCCAAAACTGTATATACAAAGATTAATTTAGTTTAATTAGCAGATTCAGTCGCATGAGAATTACCTACAAGGATACCGTCAACAATCTGACTATTTTGGAAGTCAGAAGTTGGAAAAGACTTCAGCTATTAATTAATAGCGGTTTCTTACTAAAGGTAGGTTGAGCCAAATAACTCACTCAGGCTTCCTCGTGCGGTCTGTCTCTTTCTTGCTCCCTTTCAGCGGCTATGAGTGGACGATTAAGAGTCGTTAAGAGGTATTCAGGTCTTCAAAGGCATCAATAGGAAAGCAATCCCTTTGAAGGTCTCTCTGCAGTTAAAGCGAGGAGAGTGTGGGAGCTCAGGCAGACACATACGTCCAAGGCACAGGCAAACTCCAAAGCACGAACCTCCAAAGACGGGAAGACCCCAATATTTATAACCTTCGCTAGACAAAGGGCAGAGTTACCACACCTTAGGTGCGAAAGCGCACGGCCAATCCCAGCCTGGTTCCAGTGCAGGAACTCATGGGGCAGTCCTCCCCCCCTTCATGGCTTCAGGGCAGGTGAGGGGGGAGGGAAACCAGGTGGCTTTCCCTCTTCTTCCCCCGAAGTCTGGGCAGGAGAGGAATTTAGGGGTACAGGACTCCAGGACAATTATATACACAAGGAATCCCCCTTTCCCCAAACTTATTTACAGCTGCTCCACACAAGTTCTTTGTATGCAGTTTCGAGATTGTATTACAGAATGTCTATGTACAACAAATTAGAAATTTAGCAAAGGTTTGAAAGGATTTAGGAAGAGAGTCTGTGGCATGGAAGTGCCACTGGTAAGCTATTGAGAGTTATTCTGGCTTAGATCGAGTTTGCTCAGTTACTCACTGGCCGGAGTCAGTTTTGATGGTCCCAAATATCGTGGGTTTGGACAATTCAGGGGTCATTGGGGCAGCTGTCTGGAGTTTCCACGGGCACAGTCAAGCTGGGAACGGCAGCTGGGGCGGCGGCTGGCCGGGAGCGCCTTGGTCAGTTCCCTGGGCTGGTGCCGTGGGCTGGAGTCATGCAGCAGTGGTGGTCCCCAAAGGCGGCTGGAAGCGGTAGATGAGCGGGTGGCAAGGAGTGAGAGGCAAGATGTGAGGTAGGCAGGTAGGTAGGTAGGCAGGCAAGGACGCTGTATTGTCCCCTTTTATGAGTTTTGACCCCGCGATTGATGGTCCTTGGGCCACACTTCTGTCCAATGAGGGCTTGGCAACAGGCCAAAACATACCAAATAAGGTGAAGGCCGAGGGTCCGGTACCCCCAAATATGGAGAGGGCTCAGGTGGGTTCTCCACCCTAGACGCGTGAGCTTATGAAACGTGTTTATTTCAACCTTCAAGGAGGCAACCTAGACTGGAAGGCACCAAGGCTATGGTGTCTCATTGTCCCCCTTAACTTGTTTGCCCCAAGTATAGGCAGGGCAACACCCTTTGGGGGGACAACATGTCCGGGCATGAATAGGTTCGTAAACATAGTCATTTGAGGCCTGTGCAACTCTCCACCACAAGAGTCTCGTGGCACGGGTAAAGTCACTGAAAGTCTTTGCTGTTCAAATCGAGATTGCTCAGTTACTCGCTGGCTGGAGTCACAGTCTCGGTGATCCCAAATATATGTAGCAAAGCCACGTTGTTGACCCTCGTGGGTCTGAATAGTTCAGTTCAGGTATTATTGGGGAGCACTGTCTGAGAAGGCTCCATGGGCACGGTCAGGCTGGGAACGACGGGCTGGAGCAGCGGCTGCTCGGGAGCGCTTTGGTAGATTTTCCCCTGGACCGGTGCGAAGTGCCGTGGGCTGGAATCATGCAGCGGCAATGGCCCCAAAGGTGACAAAGAGGCTGGAAGCGGTGGGTGGAGGAGTGTGGCAGGAATACTGAATTGCCCCTTTTATGAGATTTGGGCCCGAGATGGATGGTCCCTTGGCCGCAGTTCTGTCCAATAAGAGTCTGGCAGCAGGCCAAAACATGCCAAATAAGGTGAAATCCACAGGTCTGGGACCCCCAAATATGGAGGGGGCTCAGGTGGATCCTCACCCTAGGTGCATGAGCTTACACAGTGTGTTTACTTCAACCTTGGAAACAGGCAGGCCAGACTCGAAGGCACCAGGCTTATTGTGCTCCTTTGTCCCCCTTAATTTGTTTTCCCCTGGTTTGGATAGAAAAACACCTTTCGGGGAGGAAAAGATGTCCGGGCAAGAATAGACTTGTAAACACGGCCATTTGGGCCTATGTGGCCTTCCACCATTGCCATTCAAGAGACCTAAACAAGCCTCTGGAGACTCCAAGACAGGCCTGCTGCTTACATGTTCTTGCTGATAAAGTGGGTCTTGCCAGATAGAGGGCAGGAGAAGGAGGAAAGGAGAACGAGCTGACCTTGTTGTGAGTTTATGAAGACATATCAGAATTATGGGATTGAAGAACAATCTTCTAGTCCCCAGAAGACTTTTTTAACCCTATAGTCTCAACCTGGGACCATCAGCAATACGGAAATGAATAACCATCTGTGGTCACATTGGTCCTCAGGTGTGAGGTTTGTTTTCATCCATTCTTACCTCTCACTTTGGGGATATATCTTGTGGCAATGAGTGCCAGTATTTTATAGAGGCATACTACCTGAATTGCTCATTTTGCTGAAAGGAACCAGCCCTTTCTCTGTCCCATCAGTGCTGTCTTCCATGTTCTCTCTGGGGACCTGATCCCTTCTCAGGCTGGAACACTGTTAAACTCCCTAGGAGAGCATTAGAGAAGAATGATGAACACTATGCTGTACAGCAACAAATTCTATTACCACGTCTACTCTTTAGCAGACTGAGTGGCATTTATAACTGAAGAAAGAAAATATTTTGTTAAAAGCCCTCTTGGGGGAATGGCTGTTTGAGCCTTTGCCTCACCAGGTGCAGTATATCTCCCTTTTGGCCAGAGAGATGATAGGGAGTAGCAGAGGACACTCACACACACATACACTCACACACACAATCCTTTACTGCTCCAGAAGACAAAATTTAGTTAAGCCTGAGCTAGCTGTTCTTTGGTGTCTATCTGTCAGCTACTCTGAATACAAATGTCCATTAATAAAACATTTATCTGGCAGAACCTGTCTATCTGGGGCTGACATTCTGACAAATGAGGCTAATGAAAGGTAAATAAAGGAGTAAGAGGAGGACAATAAGGAGAACAAACTCACAGGTTAAAGGTTGCCAACTAGCATGCATCTCTGAAAATGTAGCAAGAAATTTGCTGCCTGTAAAGGTGGTTTTATTGGTTACAGGATCACAGATTACCTTAGATCCTTGCGGGGAATTTCCACAGTTCCCACTTACCCCATCTTCTGCTCCTCCCCACCTCCCTGGGATATTCACTTTTTTTCCTCTTGCTTCTGCTCTTGGCCTGCAACTGGGTCAGACATCTTCCTTAGGTCCTGGGAGACCACCTACAAATGTCCCTCACTCCACTTTGTCTCAAATGAAATTCTCTCTAACTTCTTTTACTTGCTGACACAAAATCCTTAATTTAAGGCATGGAGACACAGCTCATCTACATCTAAAACAATGAGTCCAGATCAGGTGAGCTGGCTCACAGGACCTGTGTGGCTAAAGTGGTAACAGACTTTGTAGCTGGTGGCACATGGAGGAACAGACAACCTCTGAATGTAGATAACCATCCTGACCCAAGGGCAGAGAAGAGTTCTTGCCTGGAGCCTGGGGTGGGACATTCCTCCTGCCTCCAGGACAGATAAAGATGCCTTACAGGCTGCTCCTGCTCACCCAACAGTCACTGTCATGGGTGTTCACAAGCATTTACTTGTGTGTTGTGGGGTGACTTGCTGCCCTTACTGTTACTTTGGTGGCAGGTGAAAAACTTCAGTCTAGATCTAAGACTTGAGACCCAAGTGTAAGTCATGAGATGTAAGAACTACCAGTGTGTTCTCATCTCACCACCTGCAGGATGGAAAATACATTTCTGAGTCCTGTGACCTTCACAAGATGTATTGTGGCTGTAACGTGCAAGAATGCAATGGGGTAGAGAGATAGCTGAGGGACTTGTCAGGGCTTGTCATCCTAAAAATCCTTTTGCTCCAGGAAAAGTACTGAGCACAGAGTAGTTACGTATCTGTGAACAAGTTTACTCTCTTCTAATTTAGGACATTAACCATCTACCCACTTCTCAGTGCCTGGAACACCAGTAATTCTTTAAATTCATCACTGTGTCCCTGCTGGAAATGCAAGATAACAGAGTCTCCTATATCACTGAACAACAGACACACAAAGCGACGTTGCGAAAGCTCTCACCCGTGCCTGCAGACGTCAGACACCGCAACCAAGCCCTACACCTACCTGCATGAACAACTGAGTTTGGAAAACAAACCACAGTGATGAATGCTCCTGATACTAGGGTGATATTTGTGACTTCAGACATGACATGAAGTCAGTGGTGTCTTCAACCTCCAGACACAAAAGTGGAACAATGAGAAGACCTCTGTGTTACCTCCAAGGACTAGAAGGTGGAGGAACAAAGTGCAAGAGTGTTGAAAGACTCAACACAGGGGATGGGCTCAGAAGCTGGTAGTATCTGAGCCCTGCAGCCTGTGAGACAATCATAGAGTGCATGAAAAGCAAATAGCAGCTGACCAAGTCTGGGAGCTTGTTACTCTCCTCATAGTGACAAGTGATAGCTCACTGAGTCCATCTGTAAAGGAAAACTGAATTGCTTTATTTACTGCCTAAGCGCAGGGGTCTGGAGCAATTTGAGATGCTCTCTGGAATCTTGCTTGACTGTAGCTACCACTTCCAGTGGGACTGAGATCTCCTGAAAGCCTTCTGTCATAACACCAAACCCCATCTGATGTTTTTGAGTGTCCTCTATGTGTGTAAAGGGATTGGGATTTGGAGATTGTAGAATCATAGAATGCAGTGTGTTGGAATGGACCTCTAGAGGTCATCTAGTCCAACTGCCTTGCAGTAAGCAGGGACATCCCCAACAATATCAGGTTGCTTGGAGGCTCATCAAGCCTGACCTTGAATGTCTCCGGGGATGGGGCCTCCACCACCTCTCTGGGCAACCTGATAGCAGTGTTCTACCACCGTCATAGTAAAGAACTTCTTCCTGTTCAATCTAAGTCTACTCTTTAGTTTAAAACCATTGCCCCTTGTCCTGTCACTGCAGGCCCTTGTAAAGATTCCCTCCTCAGCTTTCTTGTAGGATCCCTTTGTGTGCTGGAAGGCAGCTATAAAGTGTTCCTGGAGCATTGTCTTCTCCAAGCTGAACAGCCCCTACTCTCTCAACCTGTCTTCATAGGAGAGATGGTCCACCTGATCAGAGTGATCAGAGATCACTCAACTGGACCTGAATTCCTCCCAGGGAAAATCTGGCCTAGGCAGAGGCAGGCACCTGACCAATCTCTGTGTTTTATGTCCTTTGTAGCAGGATGTCTGCTGCCATAGAGGCTCAAGAATGACACAGGGAAGAGACAAAAGATTTGCTTGCCCCTGCAGCCTGTCTCCAACAACAGCCACTTACACCTCCCTAGCATCTTTAGGAATGTTGTGACAGGGAGCAATAAAACCCACATGGATGAAGTGGGTTTTGAGCTGCCAGATACTCTTCTTGTTTTGTTTGGAGTTGTGATAGAGCTGGTTGAAACCACCTTTCTTGTGGAGCTGGAGTAACACTACATTTATGTACTAACTGAGAGTTCATTGGTTTGTACTGGGAGGGGTAACCTCAAGCACTGTCCCAGGGAGAAACACTGATGTCTCATAAATAACAATTTTCTTTCTCTAGTTTTCTTGCTGGGAGACAATTTTCCTGCTAGACATGCTTGGCTTGTCCTGGGAGTTCTGTTCTATGTTGTACTTGACAGTACAGGAATACCTTCCTGAATACCCTTTTGGGAAATCCCTAGATGCTTGGGTTTCTGGATCCTATCACTAAAAAATTGGTCTCAGGAGGGCATTCCCTGCTGGAAGAAGAAGCTAATGCTCAGCCTGAGCTATTTGAACTAAAGCAGATGCAGTCTGAGATAGAGGCAGATTGGTTTTCATTGTCTGACCCAACCAAGCACACTCAGGCATCAATCACCAAAAACATGTCATTTCACTTGTCAGGCTCTTATTACAACTGTACCCTGTTCTGCCCAGAAGACTCAAACACAGAGCATGGGTAAACAGCTTGAATAGCTAATATCTAGATAACACTCACCTCTCAGGTATGTGTCATTGGGACAACTTGTAATAGTTGAATTTTGCTTCTTGGCTGGTATCTACTCAGTCCCTGAAACAATTACAGTTTCATTTAAACATTCTGTGCTCACTCACAACCTCTGAACTCCACCCAGCATAAAAGGGCAGAATTTCTGTTGCACTTCAACTTTGCTTTCTCTTGTTGCATTTCCCCCTGCAGTCTCCAGACAAATTATTGTGTGTGTACTCTCTCTTTTACTTTATGTTCATTCAGGAAATGTCTATAGCTGTATTGGCCCTTCAGGAGGGAAAAAAGCCTACAAGATATGAGAAGTCATGCTGGTAAACCTCCACTGAGCCAGTTGAATGAAAACACTAGCACCTGGTCCACAGGAGAGCCACAATCTAGCAGATCGTGGCTCAGCTGCTTCCTGACCTCTAAGACCAGCAGTGCTACTTCCAGCATATCTGGAGGATACCTGGCCATAAGAAGCTGGGTTTTGTGCCAGCTCTGCTGAGATTCATAAGCTAAATCATTCTGTGAACAGATGTTCAATTCCCAGTTGCCTCATGTGCAAGACTCTTGCCTAGGTGAAGTGGTCTCCTACATTCCTTCCTTTTGATGCTGGCCCTAATGGAAGGAAAATCCATAGCATATAAAGTGGCAAAGCAAGGAAGACCTTGACTGATGGAGTGCTGCTTAATTAGATGAATTGCAATTAATTTTAAGCCTTGTATCCTGCTTTCAATGAAAGCAGCTGAATTTAAATAAATAAACCCCAAAATAGCACAGGATGGAAAGTCTCAAGAACTGCCCTTGGTCTAAGGAGATGAGAGCTGGTATTCAGAGGTGTGGATCTCCCTGTTTGTGCTATAGGGCACTTGTGTTTCTCCTGCAGTGTGCATGCCAGGTGTCTTGAAGTGAAGAGTGGCGACTTACAGCTTTCCCACGCCAGAGACCCTTTTTTCTGGTCTGGGCAAGAGTGTTTGTGTGCCTTTAAATTAGAGAGCAGCACCACCCTGCCCTTGGGCAGGCAGGGAGAAGGTGTACACTGTCATGCACTGATGGAGACAGTCTGTACACATTTGCTATTCAATTATTTTGGTTAAATTGCTTAGTGTTTTCCCTTCCCATGACCTCTTCTCCACTCAGCCCTTTTATGTACCTGTTCTGTTTCAGCATCTCTGAGATTGATTTGTCTTCCAGATTTTGTCCTACTCTCTTTCATTGGGATATTCTTCCTCTTCTACCTCTTCAGTGTCTTTCCCTCTCCTTCCCTTTCCACTTGGTCTCAGCAGTCCATTTTTACTCCATGGAGGCAGTGAGGGCATGCAAAACTGTATAAGAAACAAGCTGAGGGGTATGAAGGATCTGGGAGCTCTTGCTTCAGGCTAGCAGCCAGCCACGTTTCTCTGAGGAGCTCTCATAAAGTGTTTCCAGCATTTTATCAAAGAGGTGATGCTGTCATTGGTTTGTTTATTATTTCCCTTCAGGGCTTGGTCTCTTCATGGCTGCATCTTTTCATTTCTGAGGAGGAAATATTTGCAGCTCTGTCAGTCTCTGTGAAGAAAGTAAACTAACAAAAGGAGCAGGTTTAATGAAAATCTATTTCTGAGCCAAGGTAGTGCAGCTTCATGGTCACCTATGCCCTAAACACATGAGAACAGAGCTCAGCCCTCAAAGACACTGAGCTGGTCACTCCTACTAAATGGATTGGTCTGAATTAGCTTCCTTGAGCCCAAATACTTAATAGAACAATGCAATAATAGGATGCTTTCCCCTCTCTCCCTTTTGGAAAGAAAGGAATTAGATGTAGAGGGAGAAAGGAGGAACTTAGGAGGAAGTTGTTCACAGAGAGAGTGATTTGACATTGGAATGGGCTGCCCAGGGAGGTGGTGGAGGCACCGTCCCTGGAGGTGCTCAGGAAAAGCCTGGATGAGGCACTTAGTGCCATGGTCTAGTTGACTGGATAGGACTGGGTGCAAGGCTGGACTGGCTGATCTTGGAGGTCTCTTCCAACCTGGTTGATTCTATGATTCTATGAAAAGGGGTAAAACACCCAAAACATAGTCTTGCTTTGATTTGGATGTGAAAAGAAACCCTTTAACAATAAATAAAAGGTATTTAAGGTAGGGGGAGTTACAAAAAGGTATAGGGAAGGGAAACAAGCTGCAAAATATATATATATACAACCAGACTGATGGCAATGGATGGAGGTAGATTCAGGAAGGGGCTGGCCCACCATGTAGTTGGGTGGCCACATGTCAGAAACAGGAGCAGCAGGAACCATTATCAGGCAAGCAGACAGGTCAAAGAGGAAGAGAACAGGAAGTTCTTCTGTTTTTATAGGGGTTCTAGACAGGAAATGGGAGTGGGCTAACAACTACACCTGGGACCAGGTTCAGACCACCCCCAGAGATGAGTCAGGAGGACCTGGGGTCAGGTTCAGACCACCCTTAGGAAGGTTAACCCTTTACAACTGGTCACTGGAAGAAAGAGCCATGGCAAGGGATCAGGGGCACAGCCTGTACACTGTCCTGTGGGCCCTATGGACTCCGTTCCTTTGTGTCATCTGCTCTTCCTCTCTCTTTCAATCTCTCTCCAAGCTGTCTGCCCTTGTCCAAGATACTCATAGTGTGCCCAACTCTTCCTCCTTGAGGGGGTCCTCACTGTCTACTCACTGCCCAGCAATTACACTCATTCATCCATTTCAATTGGGTTTTGAGCAAATCTGTCTAGATCCTTCTCCCTCCTTCCTCTTCCTCTCTCATTGAAGTGGGGAAATCATCAGGCAAGTGTACACTAAGAGTGCATGGCAGAGGCAGATGAAGAGGCAGAAGTAAGTTACTGTACTCTGATGTCTGCCTGTCCCTGCCTTTGTTCCACACCTGTACTGTGCCACGGCCTTTCCTGAGGCACCATGTAAGTATAGAGCCAGAGCTCCTTCACCTGATCTCTTGAAGCATTGTTTCTCAACCCTTGGTGTGCTGGTCAGTTACTTTGCACCCTCTCAGTATTTTGGAAAGGACTTCTGCTCTTGTTCAGAAAGATCTTTATTTCCTAACATGATTCCCACATTCCCTTACCCCCAGGCTGATTTCTGACTCATTGATTCCTATTGAATTTTGTGTCCATGTGATTGTGTCCAGCAGTATTACATTTGTATAAGTGCAGCAGCAGGAGCCTTTCAGGGTCCTTTGAGAGGACTTGCAGCTTTGAAATTCTGTGTTATTTTCTCCTGTATCTCCTCCTTTTCCTTCTTTAGCCTCTTCCCCTTATGTATATGAAGCATTATGAAGCACATCACTGAGAAACCCCACTTCAAAGCATGAACAACAAAATGCATGAAAAGAGAAGAGGAGGACCTTCTTCCATGATATATGTCTCTACCTAGTAGTTTTGGTCTGTTGTTTTTTTTTTTTTTCCTCCCTTCTGGCATCACAGATGTCCCATGCTAATTGGAGCAGAGAGGAGTCTCTGGGGGAGGGCTTGGGCTGCAGACATGATTGGGCTGCAGACAAGCTCTTAGCTATACCTTGGAGTATCATCTATAGATCAGGTAGATAAGAGACAATTTCCAGTAATTTTTCCTGTGAGATTTTGTTTAACTTCTTCATAGGAAAGCCAAGAAATTCTATGATTCTATGAAAAGTCCTCTGGAGTGATCTGTGTGCAAACAAGCTATTTGATTAAGAAGAAGCTTCATCTCTGCCTTGGATCCAGATCTCACACAACACTCTTCATTTCATGATTTTAGTGTATGAATGCTCCACAGACAGGAAAATCTACCCACACAAGGAGTGATCTCTCCTGCAGGGTATAATTTTAATCTTGGAGATACACCATAAGGAGATGATTATCTGCTTCTGTCTGGTTTCTCTGGAAGATCAGGACTATATTATCATGCAGACTGTGTGTGTGTGTGAAGCTGAGCGTGTGTGTCTCTCTGCTTGCCTGCCACCTTTGAACTGTTTGGCCTATTGCAGGTAAACACAGAAGAGTGCCAGATGCAGCAGAAGTAAAGAATTCCTATGAATTTATTAGAGGTAACTGTCTGGGTAGAGGACCGAGATGTTATTAAGCCCACTGTGTTAGCAAGCTTAACATTTGCTGGGTGATAGAGACTTTGCATGCTGCCAGGAAACAGACATGCACAGAAAAGCTCATTTTCAGTCAGAGACACTGGATCTCCTGAAGTCACAGAGAGCTGTCAAAACAAAATAATCACATCATCTTTGTGTAAGTACCCTAGTATGGCATTGAAAAGTAGTCAATTGTGGCGGTAGGATCACAGAGTTGTAAAAGATGTTTTGTAATTATTGTCTGAAACGTGGAAAATGGTTTTGACTTTCAAACTTCTCCTGTTTAAAATTAAATTGGCAGAAAGTCAACAAAGCATTTCAGAAAGGGAAGCCTACTTTGGCTAAGCAAGCTGTTCTTGCACGGGGCTACCATCTGGTTAGACACATCTGATTAGGCACAATCCTCGCCACATTCAGCTGCTGACTGATGAAGCTCAGTCATTGCTTATTTCCCCCTTTTGTGGAAGTACTGAAAAACAAAAAAAAAGAGGGAATAAGGAGTGTAAAAGAAATGTTAATGCTTGCAGCTTCTCAGAAGCTCTGTCTATTAAAACTGGTGACCGGCTTCTATTCAGTTTATTTTAACCACAAACCCAGAAGTCTGTGCTGACTAGCCTGCCCCTCTGCTCTGCACCACCAAACCTTCCTAGTCCTCAGAGCCTTCTGGCTGCTTCAGGGTGTCATTTTCCCCTAGGGCAAACCAGGCTCAAGCACCAAACCTTGACTCACTGCTCTAAGTCAGTTCAGAAGGTGTCTGTTACTCACTTCCGTGAGAGAGAAAGTAATGGCTTCAGTGTTTTTGTTTTGGAAGGAATATGTACATTGTTGGCAGGTGTGGATTTGGCTCATGAAAGATGCTGCTGCGAGATCCAGGCCCAGCCTCACTGCCTACTGACCACCACCCTGTGCCATTAGGTGTCTGAGCCTGTACTCTTGGCATTTTGTGACCACAGAGCAGGCTTCTTATCTTATATGTTTCACAGGATCACAGAATCACAGAATATCAGGGGCTGGAAGTGACCTCAAAAGATCATCCAGTCCAATCCCTCTGTCAGGGCAGGATCACCTATACCAGATCACACTGAATCACATCCAGGTGGGTTTTGAATATTTCCAGAGGGAGAGAGACTCCACAACCCCCTTTGGCAGCCTGTTCCAGTGTTCTGTCACCCTCACAGAGAAAAAAATGATCCTCATGTTTACATGACACTTCCCATGCCTCAGCTTCCACCCATAGCCCCTTGTCCTGTCATTGGGCAGCACCAAGCAGAGCCTGGCTCCAGCCTCCTGGCACTCATCCTTTACGTATTTATGAGCATTTATGAGGTGCCTACTTCAAACTAGCACATGAGGTCACCCCTCAGGCTCTTTCTCTCCAAGCTAAGGAGCCCCAGCTCCCTCACTCTCTCCTGTTGAGAAAGATAGTCCACTCCCTTAATTGTTTTGTGTCTCTGTACTGGACTCTCTCAAGTAGTTCTGTGTCTTTCTTGAACTGTTGTTGTTCAACTGTTGAAGCTTGTCAGACATCTTTGTAATTTTATCTCTTGTGAGAAAGCAAAATGTGAGCAATGAGGACAAAGACCAGAGCTTCAATGCCCCAGAGGAACTGTGGGTGAATCACATGGATCCCCTCTGTGTCTAAGGCAAATGTGATCATGCCATCAAAGTGCTGCAGAGGTCACAGCAGGAAGGGGCCAACTTTCTGAGGAGCTAGAGGGAAATGAAGGCCCCAGAGTAGGGAAGAAAATTTATGTTCTTGCTGCTACTTCCCCATCTCTGCTGTGATGTGGCCCTGAGGGACCTGGAGCTGTGAAGTTGATGTGTTGCACTCCTGGTCTTGTTGTCCAAGGCATTTGAGTACAGCTGGCATAAGGAAATCCTTTGACTTAGTACTTGTGCTAATGGATTGGTATTGTTAGGTCACTAAGCAAACATGTATAAAGCACAGCTATTGCTTAGCTAAATTTGTAGCAGAAAAAGTATATTTTCTTAGAGGAATGGTATGTGTTTATTCCACCTTTCCCCCCCCCCCCCCCCATTACTGGATGACTTAAACCATGACCTGCAGAGCTGCATCTCCACAGTGTTCAAGTTTTTTTGTACCACGTGCAAAACCTGTGGCCTGCCACTCCAGAATTTTGGGCAACAACCTCAGGTATGTCCCCTAGCCCATGCTCATAGGGTAATCTGGCCCAAAGAGCTTTTTAGGTTTGGAACAAGATGCATGTATGGGAATGTATGAACTATGACTATGATTAGTTACTGGCTCACTGTTGTGGGCATGGTCCAGTGAGGATGGGGAGCTCTGGTTTTATTGTATCATTTAAAGAGTAATGCAGTCATTGTGCACAGTCAACAGGACTTCACACAGGGAGAGTCCTGTTTAATTAACCTGATCTCTTCCTATGCATAGGTCACTCTCCTAGTGGGTGAAGGGAAGATGGTGGATGTGTTTTTCTGCATTTTAGGAAAGTCTCACAGCATCCTTCTGGGACAAGTTGGGCTGTAGGATGAGTGAGTTCATGGTACATTGGCAGAAGAACTGAGTGAAGGGCAGAGCTCAAAGGATTGTAATGAATGGGGCTACTCTCGTCTGCAACTGGTCACCAGCAGTGTTACTCAGGGTTCAATTCTAGGGCTGGCCATGTTCAATACATTAATCAATGATCTGGTTGCAGGAGTTCAATGCATTAGAAAATCTGCAGATGCCACTGAATCTTCTGAGGGACAAAAGGCCTTGTAGAATGATCTAGATATGTTGGATCACTGGGCAGTGATTAATGGGATAAAATTTCACAAGTCAAAATGCCAAATTCTGTTTCTGGGACAGAGCAGTGCTGTGCACAAAAATAAACTGGGAGAGAGGTGGCTGGAGAACAGCCCTGGAGAAAGGAGTCTGAAAGTGCTCTTTGGCAGCAGGGTCAGTGTGGGTTGGCAGTGTGTCCTGGCAACCAAGAGGGCAAGCTGACACGTGGGGTGTTTCAAACACAGCACAGCAAGTCAATCAAAAGAGGACATCATTCCACTGTATTCAAGGTGCACATGGCCTCCCTCACCTTGATCGCTGTGTGCAGTTTTGTGTCCCTCAATTTAAGAAGGATGCAAAAGTCTTTGAGAAGGGCAACACAGATGGTGAAAAGGCTGAAAGGCTGTCCTATGAGGAGCAGCTGAGGACTCCAGGTTTGTTGGGTTTGGAGAAAAGGAAGCTGAGGGGTGACCTCATTGTTCTCTACAGTTTTGTCTTGGGTTCAAATGCAGGTTCCCAGAGACTCTAATAAATTTAATAGACCCAATGAGAATTTATAGAATTTATAGAGTGCCCTTCCCTCTTCCCCCTCCTTTTCCCAAATATAGGGATTAGATATAGGGAGAGAGAGAGGTAAGCACACCCAAAATAAATCAATATCACTCGATTTGGAAGTTAAAAGGAAAAGTTTAACAATTAGAAGAGAAGGTATTGGGGGTAGGGGAGTTTACAAAGGATAGGGAAGGGAAAACAGCAAAATACAAAAAGGGGTGAATACAACCCGAGCAATGTGATGGTGTCTCTGCCTCGTGGCTGCCATGTGGTGTGCTGGTATGCAGTGTGTCAAGAGGGAGCGAAGAAAAGAGAGCGAGCAAGGAAGCTCCTCTCTCTTTTATACCACAGGAAGTGGGGGGAGTGGGCTAACCATCACCTGGAGTGTGGCTCACCCCTGGGGAGGGGCCAAGACCCCTAGGGTCAGGTTCAGGGTTACTCCCCTGGAGTGTTAACCCCATACAAGTTTCCTGAAGAAAGGGAGAGGGAGGTGCTGACATCTTCTTCCATAATATCCTCATGTGGGAGTGGTTCGAAGCTGCAGCAGAGGAGGTTAGTCTAAATGTTGAAAATCATTTCTTTATTGATACATTGTTAGACACTGGAATAAGCTTCCTGGAGAGGTAAGTCAATGCCCCAAGTCTGTTAATGTTTAAAATTCTTTTTTTTTGGGCAATGTTATGAAAAGTCATTAATTTATTAATATCCACGGGGGAAAAGAGGATGCTCAGGGATGACCTCATTGCTGTCTACAACTACCTGAAGGGAAGCTGTAGCCAGGTGGGGGTTGGTCTCTTCTCCCAGACAACCAGCAACAGAACAAGGGGACACAGTCTCAAGTTGTGCTGGGGGAAGTATAGGCTGGATGTTAGGAGGAAGTTGTTGGCAGAGAGAGTGATTTCCCATTGGAATGGGCTGCCCAGGGAGGTGGTGGAGGCACCGTCCCTTGAGGTGTTCAAGAAAAGCCTGGCTGAGGCACTTGGTGCCATGGTCTAGTGTTGCGGAGAGCAGGATTAATTCGTGGCCGAGTCGAGAATTTATCAAAAATAGATATTTTTTTATTGTTCCAAAAACCCGCCCCCACAACTATATATACAAAGATTAATTTCGTTTGATAAACAGGTTCAGTTGCATGAGAATTAATCTACAGGGATACCATCAATAATCTGACTATATATTTGAAGTCAGAATTTGGAAAAGGCCTCAGCTATTAATTAATAGTGGTTTCTTACTAAATTAAGCTAAGCCAAATAACTCACTCAGGCTGGCTCATGCGGTCTGTCCTTCTCTTTCTTTCCAGCGGCTGCAGGAGTCGTTAAGGGTCGTTAGGCACACAAAGGTGTCAATAGGAAAGCGAATCCTTGGTCTCTCTGCAGTCCAGGCACAGGGGAGTGTGTGAGCTCAGGCAGACACATACGTCCAGGCACAGGCAAACTCCAAAGTGGGAACCCCAAAGGCAGGAAGACCCCCAATATTTATAACCTTCGCTAGACAAAGGGCAGAGTTACCACACCTTAGGCGCGAAAGCGCACGGCCAATCCCAGCCTGGCTCCAGCGCGGGAACTCACGGGGCAGTCGCCCCCTTCACGGCTGCAGGGCAGGCGAGGTGGGGGGGAAACCAGGTGGCTTTTCCCCTTTCCCCCCGAAGTCCAGGCAGGAGAGGAATTTAGGGGTACAGGACTCCAGGACATCTAGTTGACTGGATAGGGCTGGGTGATAGGTTGGAGTGGATGATCGTGAAGGTCTCTTCCAACCTGGTTGATTCTATTCTATGATTCTATTCTAATATTAAATCTCACCAGAAAACTTATTTATAAGGCTTGAAGGCATGGTTGTGTGTATTTTCACAGAGGCAACAAGCAATTTAGACAATTAAGGAAAAACAGAAAGGCAAATATTAATTTTTAGCTGTTGCAAAGATATTCTTGTGGTCAATATGCCACTTGCCCTCTAGGGAGACCTGAGAGGCTCCTTTCTGCTAAAGCAGAAGGAACAGTAGAGCTTACAGCTGCAGAATCAAATCAGAACTTTAACTACAAAGAGGCTTTCTATTTACTCACAAACTAGTATCTCCAGATTTCTGGGGCTGCATTATAGTCTCAGACAGCACCCAAAGCACTTGGAGGGATTCTGTCAGTGGTTTGGTACCCACTGAAGGCTTTTGAAGTTTTCCCCAGATGTCTTCTCACAGGATGCTGGGGGTTAGATGGTCTCTGATCTGGTCTTGGTTCCTTCCTGGGTTGACTGTGTTCTTTCCAGATCTCTGGACTTCTCATGGAGGTTTGCAGATGTGCAAACAGATATGATGTCTTGCTGGTGGCTAATTCTTGCCTATGGCATGGAGGCACTTAATGCCTCTCCCTGGTGAGCTGAGGTACAGCAAAGTTTCCATGTGGACGATCTTGATGCGTCAAAGTTTATTGTTACACAGCAAAGGTGGTCTGGAGCACAGCAAGGCAAAGCAAAATGAGGCAGAACAGAGCACAATGAAAGAGAAGAACACACTGTTTTACAGACTAGCTCATATATGTTTAATTGCATGAGTGTGATGGCTCCGTTTGGCCACAGAAATTAGCCAATCAGAATGGCACTTTTTCCAAAATTGACCATGATGATACTGTGATGTTAGGTGAAGCCAGAGCTTGCTTTACCCTTATTTGGGAAAACACAGGCCATGCATAAGCAAGTGTGTATACCCTTGATGGCTCCAGGCTGTTTGCCTTCTTTTTCTCACTACTCCCCGCTTCAGCAGAATGGGAAGGAGATCATGCCTGATTTGCTTAATGTGACTGTCTCTGGGGAGCAGAGAATCATAGAATCAACCAGGTTGGAAGAGACCTCCAAGATCAGCCAGTCCAACCTAGCACCCAGCCCTAGCCAGTCAACTAGACCATGGCACTAAGTGCCTCACCCAGTCTTTTCTTGAACACCTCCAGGGACGGTGACTCCACCACCTCCCTGGGCAGCCCATTCCAATGCCAATCACTCTCTCTAGCAACAACTTCCTCCTAACATCCAGCCTATACTTCCCTTGGCACAACTTGAGACTGTGTCCCCTTGTTCTATTGCTGGTTGCCTGGGAGAAGAGACCAACCCCCACCTGGCTACAACCTCCCTTCAGATAGTTGTAGACAGCAATGAGGTCCCCCCTGAGCCTCCTCTTCTCCAGGCTAAACAACCCCAGATCCCTCAGCCTCTCCTCATAGGGTTATCTTGGATTCCCAGTGGTCCTGCGTATGTTTTGTTGGAAGCAGAGGCAACTTGCAGATGACCAGACTGGCATGGGAATTCCTAGAATACACCTGCCTGAAGCAAGTGCTCATTTTTTGGCTTATTTTTCAACTAAATGACCTCGGTGTGGCCACAAGGAACCTGACAAAGATGATGGGAGGACTGTATCATGGGAGCTTTGATCTGAAGAGATCTCTAGAAGTCTGCTTTTCAACCTCCTATTCCAACTAACTGGGATCTCCCTAACATGTGATCAGGATGGCTGTGAGATTTTTTAACCCATCTTTCGAAAAGCTCCACGGATGAAGATAACTGGTGATCACATCCAGGGCTAGTCCACCCTACCAGCCAAAAAAGCTTGTCTTTATTTCCACCTTAGCCCTTCCAAACTCTGATTTCTTGCATCTTGTTTCATCACCTGCTCCTCCTGAGAAGAGCTGGGTTGCACCCTCTCTATAGTCGCCCTTCAACTATTTGATCTACCTTTCAGCCTCTTCTTCACCAGATTAAACAATTTCAGCTCTCTCAATCTCTTCTTCTGGGACACATGCTCCACCTCATGATCTGCTGAAGATGGAGCTCTCTTCTGCTTCCTCTTCAGTTTCTCAATATCCAGCTTCAGTGGTAGAGACAGCACCTCCCATAGTCTGTTTGTTGTAATTGTCCCAATGTAATCCAATACATGAATTGCTCAGTTTTCAATAAGAGCAAGTTGTTCGTTCATAATCAGTCTGGCATTAACAAGTCAGGTCAAGATAATTCAGGAATGTCTTCCATCAGTACCTACAGTGATGGTGGACTGTTTCCTACAGACTCAGTCATGTGATAGCCTGAGTGTTTGGTTTGCACATCTAACATGGCTTGTGTCAGAGGACTGTTCTGACACCTGTGAACTGAAAAACACAGCATCAGGCCTGCAGACAAAGATATCTGAAAGAAAATCCCAATTGCTTTGTGAACAGGGCTATGTTTACCTCTCTTTTCTCTCTTACTCTGCAGTACAGTGTCCCAAAAGCATATTAAGGAGCAGTGTGGGCAGCTCTATAATAACAATGATGCCTATTTTGCCTGTGGTCTGTAAAGATCTCCTCAGATATTGCTGAGGATGCTAGCTCTGATACCCTGGGAAAGCTCTAGCACAGATAATTGTCTCCTGCCTAATTCAATTCACTGTTAATAGAGTGGCAACACTCTAGTGAATGCCCCCAGGGTATATGGGCAGTGGAAATCAGGACTGCACAGAAAGCAGATTAAGAATCAGAAGTAGACACCCACTGAGAATCAGTGTTTGGGGAAAAGCCCTGCTTCCCTGGCCTGAGAAGACCTGAGCCAATTCTGTGCTTTGAGCTGTGCCGTCCTAATATATGCAAAGAAATATTGGATTGTGTTTCTTCTGAAAGGGTGATGTCATGAAGGATTGCATTGTAGGTGGTACCATGAGGCACATCAGAATTCTCTCTGCAAAACTCTTGCCAAACTTCATGAAGGAGTCTCCCATGCTTTCTCCAGACCTTCTTGGTAGGTATTCTATGGACTTAATGTTTCTGTGTGCTTGCTGTCCCTCCTAGGGCAGAAAGAAGATATCCTACTTGCCACTACTAGTGAGAGGGCACCAATAAAGTGAGCATATAATATTTTTGTATGTGGCAGTTGGTGCAGACTCTGCTTTACAGAACTGACACCATCTATATCAGGCATCCAACTTAAAAATGTTACCTTTGCCTTGAAGCACATAAGGAGTCTTGATTTGTCTGCTCTGCATTCTTTGAGATTATACCTACAATGTTTATTAATTTTCTTGACAGATTGACACCCTTGACGGGCTCTGAGTTCCCCTGTGCCAGGTGCTATACATGCTTTTAGTGTAAGATCTTCCAGATCACTCAGCCCCAGATAGTTTAACGCAGGACTAAAGGGCAGTGGCAGCCACTCCATACTTGTTTCCCATCTTTGCTTTTGCCTGCTCTGGATGATTCATGGAGGCACAGAGGGAAGTAGATTACCTTATCTTTGGTGTGAAGCATTGTACCACTACAGTTTCTCTCCTGAATAAAAAGTTGGAGATCTCTTGTGTCCAGTTCTGGGCCCCTCAATTCAAGAAGGATGTTGAGGTGCTGGAACATGTCCAGAGAAGGGCAACAAAGCTGGTGAGGGGCCTGGAGAACAAATCCTATGAGGAGAGGTTGAGGGAGCTGGGCCTGTTTAGCCTGGAGAAGAGGAGGCTCAGGGGTGATCTTATTACTGTCTACAACTACCTGAAGGGGCATTGTAGCCAGGTGGGGGTTGGCCTCTTCTCCCAGGCAACCAGCAATAGAACAAGGGGACCCAGTCTCAAGTTGTGCCAGGGTAGGTATAGGCTGGATGTTAGGAAGAAGTTCTTCACAGAGAGAGTGATTTCCCATTGGGCTACCCAGGGAGGTGGTGGAGGCACCGTCCCTGGGGGTCTTCAAGAAAAGCCTGGTGGAGGCACTTAGTGCCATGGTCTAGTTGATTGGTTAGGGCTGGGTGCTAGGTTGGACTGGCTGATCTTGGAGGTCTCTTCCAACCTGGTTGATTCTATGATTCTATGATTCTATGATTCTTCAAGTTTCTTGTAGTGTTGACACTCTCTAGTCTTGTCCTGTTGTAGGCACATGACTCTCTCGCTGGATTTCCTCTTCCACAGTTGACAGGAACTCCCTTTCCTTTCCAAAAACTGAATTTAAGATGTGCCTTGAGGCTATTCCTAACCTTACCGCTCCCAGCCAAGTCCTAAAAGTGTACGTATCATCCCATCGCAAAACAGCCCTTCAGATAAACATCCATGCAGTCCTAGGGTTCCTGCTCTCAGCTTTCTGCTATCAGTAAGGGAATAGTTGCTTGTGAATCTCAGGTAGTGACCCTGGGCCAGCCAACCTCTGCAGGAAAGTTAGACCAGAACCTTCAGCTCACCTCTGAGCTCCAGGATCAGACCTTCTCGTACTGGACAAGTACAAGAGGAGGAAAGTTAGTGGAGCCCAACTATGTTTTTCCACTTCAAATTGAGTCAATTACTCATTCAACTATGCTTTCCTTGTTATGCACTTAAGTGATTTCTGAGCCAGAGTCTTACTTTGAGGGTGTGTTTACAACTCAGCTAGCAAGCTTGGGCAGCTCGCCCTGGCAAGCTGGAGGTACTGAAAGGATCTTGGCTTTAATAGATGAAGATAATAGGGGAGATTGGATGAAGGAGTAAGAAGAGAAGGGAGAGAGTTGGTTTCATCTAGTTATGCATACAGAATATTAAGTAATCACATAACATGGTAGTAATGATTCATCTTGGTGATGCCTTGTTGAAGTTCTGGGCTAGTTGAGTCTTGCACCCATGCTCTAGGCTGAAATGGGGACAAAAGCATTTCTGGCTTTGAGTGTTTGTTAAACATTGTGCAAGGAACTCAGCTCCTTTTTTTAGTGGAAGCAGAGGCTTACTCTGGAGGGGTTAGGCTGCCTGGGTGGGGGCTCTTGAAGCAGCCCACTGGTGGTGGAATGTTTCTGAAATGACATATGCTTACAGGCTGCAGAAGGCATGGCATTTGCCAGCAGGCTGCTTTTGGCGAAGCGTGCTCTTGCCAGCTGTAACCTTGGCAGAGAGCACGTACAAACCATGCACATGCCTTTCTTCTAGTAATATTAATTAGGCAGCCACTTCCTTTGAGACTAAAGCTATTTTGGATCAGAAGCCATTGGCCCTGGCCTATTGTCCAGGGTTACTGCTGTTTACTCCTGCCTTTGATTTTGTGTGTATTTTCTTCACCCACTCTCATGGAAGCCAGTTCATCTGTAGTTTGTAAGAGGAGCAAGCAGTTTCTTTGGCTTATGAGGGTCCATAGTAGGGAGCAAAAGGAGAGGAAAAATTCTTTCTGCTCTCGGTGTGAATGTCAGCCCAGCTAGCCCAACAGAGGAGAGGATCCCAGGTAATATGCATGTTGTATTATTTGTGATAAGATTAAGTATCATTTTCTTAGCTTTGAATGTATAGAAAGCCAAACCCTGGACAGCCTGAGGTGTAGGAGGATCTGGGAAATCAGAATCACCAGTTCATGCCTGAAATGGGGATGTCATAAGTATCCTATGACATATTTGAGTTTCTGCATATTGAGTGATTTCAGTTCAGATCCATGTCTTGAGTAATTGCTTTCTTATCTTCCCTTTCAGGACAGCCACTGAGTTCTTTTGTCTATGATGGACATGTGCTCACACCCCAAAAGACAAACCTGAGGCCATAAAAAGGATCCCAGGAAAAAAGCCAAGGACTGCATGAGTGCTGGAGATGTGGACTGTGGTTCTGCAACCCTTAGCACCAGGTCTGTGTGCTGTTGTGTCACACCAATGAACTAATTTAAACCAAACCAAGTTTGAGCCCTGAATAAATTTAAGTTCTCTTAGCCAGGATGCATAATACAGATTTTAATCAGCAGGATGTTTTCTACACTTACCTGACCCAGCACACACACCGTGCTGAAGACAGTGGGTGGTTCTTTCCAGTCTCAGCCAAGCCAAGCCAAACACGGGCTGCTGCCACCCTGCCAGCTTGGCCACATGGTCTGATTGTATTGCCCTCTTCATTGCCGGTTGGATGTTAGACAGACTCACTCCCTGAGCTGCCTTGCCAGGGGAACACTGGCAGTGACACAAAGGAGAAGGAAGGAGAAGTAAAAGGAAAAGTACATACAGAGAAGACAATATGGGAGAAGGAAGTGACAATCTGGGCCTAACTGCCATGATGTGATACTATTTGGGCTTAGTGCAGTCAGATGGCATCTGGTCTGAGCTATAAACAGTCTAGTACTGAATGTGCTGGTTTTGATCCAGATCGAAGACTGCCAGGTCAGAGGTAATCCTTGGAATACATTTCTGCCAGCAATGTTTGCTTATGCTGTGCCAGAGCTTTGGTTCATGTGACTATAAGATTTTTTTATGGTACTAGCATTGCTCCTGAATCCTGAGATGCTTGTGGAGAGGCTTTCTGCTTACCCAGTTCCAACCTCAAGAGCAACTCAGCTCAGACAGGCCAGTATGGCAGGAATCTATTCGCTGGCACAGATAAAAGGCAGGTTAAGACTGGTATTACGACAGCTACTTTCCATATGGTTCATAAATAACATGTCTTCATGGGTGCAAACCTATGTGATACACAAAAGGTATTCCTTTAGTTACAGATGTTATAACAAGAGATGTGTTTAGATAGGAGTAGTTGGAGCAACTCTAGCATGATGCAGTGTGTCTTGGCTCACTTGCGTATTGCTTTCGGAGCAAGTGAAGATTCTTTCTGCCTCTAAAAACAGGAGTTTGTCTCAATGTGATTGTCGCGGAGACTGCATGATACAAGCACAGGCAGCTAAGTCCTTTGAGGCATCACTTTTGGCAGAACATATATTTAATACAGAAGACCATCAGCATTTAGATGTCCCCTTGTTCTGTTGCTGGTTGTCTGGGAGAAGAGACCAACCCCCACCTGGCTACAGCCTCCCTTCAGGGAGTTGTAGACAGCAATGAGGTCACCCCTGAGCCTCCTCTTATCCAGGCTAAACAACCCCAGCTCCCTCAGCCTCTCCTCATAGGGCTTGTGTTCCAGGTCGCTCACCAGCTTTGTCTCCCTTCCCTGGATAGAATCATAGAATCATAGAATCAACCAGGTTGGAAGAGACCTCCAAGATCATCGAGTCCAACCTATCACCCAGCCCTAGCCAGTCAACTAGACCATGTCACTGAGTGCCTCATCCAGTCTTTTCTTGAAGACCCCCAGGGACGGTGCCTCCACCACCTCCCTGGGCAGCCCATTCCAATAGGAAATCACTCTCTCTGTGAAAAACTTCTTCCTAACATCCAGCCTATACCTCCCCCAGCACAACTTGAGACTGTGTCCCCTTGTTCTATTGCTGGTTGCCTGGGAGAAGATACATTCTAGCACCTCAACATCTCTCTTGAATTGAGGGGCCCAGAACTGGACACAGCACTCAAGGTGTGGCCTGACCAGTGTTGAGTACAGGGGCAGAATAACCTCCCTGGTCCTGCTGGCCACACTATTCCTGATGCAGGCCAGGATGCCACTGGCCTTCTTGGCCACCTGGGCACACTGCTGGCTCATCTTCAGCTCCTATCTACCAGTACCCCCAGGTCCCTTTCTTCCTGGCTGCTCTCCAGCCACTCTGTCCCCAGCCTGTAGCGATGCATGGGGTTGTTGTGGCCAAAGTGCAGAATCCTGCACTTGGCCTTGTTAAATCTCATGACATTGGACTGCACCCACCCATCCAGCCTGTCCAGGTCCCTCTGCAGAGCCCTCCTACCCTCTAACAGCTCCACACCTGCTCCTAGCTTGGTGTCATCTGCAAACTTACTGATGCTGGACTCAATCTCCTTGTCCAGATCATGAATAAAGATATTGAACAGGACTGGGCCAGCACTGATCCCTGGGGCATACCACTAGTGACTGGCTGCCAGCTGGATGTGGCACCGTTCATCACCACTCTCTCTTAGCCAGGAGTTTGCTATGGCAGACAGTGCCAAAGGCCTCGTTGGAGTCCAGGTAAACTACATCCACAGCCTTCCCCACGTCCATCAGGCTGATCACCTGGTGATAAGAAGAGAACAATTTGGTCAAGCAGGACCTGCCCTTCCTAAATCCATGGTGTCTGGGTCTGATCCCTTGGCCATCCCATAAGTGCTTTGTGATGGCATTCAGGATGATCAGTTCCATTATCTTGCATGGCACAGAGGTCAGGCTGACAGAACTGTAATTTCCTGGATCCTCCTGACCCTTTTGTGGATGGGCATCACATTGGCAGCTTCCAGCCTTCAGAGACCTCTCCAGTGAGCCAGGACTGTTGATAAATGATGGAGAGTGGCTTGGCCAGCACACCTGCCAGCTCTCTTATCACTCTAGGATGGTTCCCATCTGGTTCCGTAGACTTGGGGTTTTGAGAAAGACCTACACTCTCTTCCTATCAACTCCAGTCTACTGGATATGCTGTGTTGGGTCACTTAATGACCTGTCTTTGCCTGACTGGTTTGAATCAGAATCAGTCATGTTCCTCATCTGCCTGCCAAAAGGTTATGATGAGTTTAAGACTGTCTTCATGGCCAAAGTTCCCTAAGCACCATCAATCAGCCCTTGAGGCAGTGTTTCACTGTCCCATTGGAGCTCATATTTTCTACCAGTGAACATTTCCTTTCACAAGAGAAAAGGGAAAATGTACCAGACTCCTTTGCCCAGCACTCAAAATTCCTTCCTCTTAATTGTCTACATTTCCTGGCTGGAGACAGAAGTTGAATCCCCTCCATTATGTTTTCCCTCATTTGCCTTTTTCTACACACCTCTAGTGTGTAAGTTGCATTTCAGTACGAGACAGAACTGGATAGGCTCTGCCTTTCTACCAAGTTAGCTCACAGGGATTCTCCAGGTGCCACTGAAAAGCTTTTTGGAGCAGTTGCTCAGATCTCCCCACTGCTTGCGGCAGACATTGCAGGACCTGAGTTGTCACAAGCATCAGGTAAAAGTCCCAGGATAGAAAAGGGTTTTCCATTCACTAAGTAGTACAGAGCTGGTGTGTGTTGAGGTGGCATCTGACAGAACATATGAGGTAACGGTTTGGAAATTGTTTCAAGAAAGAGCTGTCGCTTCACAACTGATCCCAACCCAAAAAAGGAGAAAGTGCTTTTTGAAGTGAAAGTGAATCTCCTAGGTCCAAAAGATTTCCTATTTGGTTTATAAAATCAAAGAGTTAAAAGCCAAGCTTTTCACTAGTTGCATTGTTCTCATCCAGGCACAGCCCAAGACATGTTTGATATCTACATATTTTCAGCAGGTCTTCCCTGTGATTGTGAATTTGAGAAGGTGCCTTCCTTGAAATTAGGAACATTGCTTCCTGTGGTCTCACCGAGGTTCTTCCTCAAAGTATGCCCCCTCTTATAGCACCCAAACTTCCCTAAAGCATTTGCCATAAGACAGCAGCAACATGCCACCGTTTCTGTTTCGTATCGCCCTCGCTCTAAGGTTTTCCATGTAACCAGAGAATTTGATTTTTGGCTTCCCTTAAACTGAGATATAGACATGAGATGAGGCTTAACAAGGCCAAGTGCAGAGTTCTGCGCTTTGGCCACAACAACCCCAATCAGCACTACAGGCTGGGGACAGAGTGGCTGGAGAGCAGCCAGGAAGAAAGGGACCTGGGGGTACTGATAGATAGTAGGCTGAAGATGAGCCAGCAGTGTGCCCAGGTGGCCAAGAGAGCCAATGGCATCCTGGCCTGCATCAGGAATAGTGTGGCCAGTAGGGCAAGGGAGGTTATTCTGCCCCTGTACTCAACACTGGTCAGGCCACACCTTAAATAACTGTGTCCAGTTCTGGGCCCCTCAATTCAAGAGAGATGTTGAGGTGCTGGATTGTGTCCAGAGAAGGGAGACAAAGCTGGTGAGAGACCTGGAACACAAACCCTATGAGAAGAGGCTGAAGGAGCTGGGGTTGTTTAGCCTGGAGAAGAGGAGGCTCAGGGGTGACCTCATTGCTGTCTACAACTACCTGAAGGGACATTGTAGTCAGGTGGGGGTTGGTCTCTTCTCCCAGGCAACCAGCAGTAGAACAAGGGGACACAGTCTCAAGTTGTGCCGGGGAAAGTATAGGCTGGATGTTAGGAGGAAGCTCTTCACAGAGACAGTGATTGGCATTGGAATGGGCTACCCAGGGAGTTGTGGAGTTGCTATTCCTGGAGGTGTTCAAGCAAAGCCTGGATGAGGCACATAGTGCCATGGTGTAGTTGACTGGCTAGGGCTGGGTTCTAGGTTGGACTGGCTGATCTTGGAGGTCTGTTCCAACCTGGTTGATTACATGATTCTATTCTATGATATTTTAAAGACCTTTTTATGACAATGCAAAGATCTTGTTGCATTTCTCAGTCTTTCACTCTCTGTTCATGCAAAAGTTCAAATAGAAGGATAACAAAATCTTTACTGGAAAATGTTTTAATAACCTTAAACCCTAGGCAATGCTACAGGCTTAGGGAAGGGTGGCTGTAATGACACCCAATAGAGACAGACCAAGCGGGTGTTGATTAACAGCTGGCTAATGTGAGCCAGCACTGTGCTCAGATGGCCATGAAGTCCAACAGCATCCTGGTCTCTATATGGAATAGTGTGACTAGCAGGAATAGAGAATGGATCACGCCCCTGTATTCAGCACTGGTAAGGCCACATCATGAGTGTTGTGTTCTTTTTTTGGGCAATCAATGCAAGAGTGACATTGAGGTCAGGGAGTGAGGCCACAGAAAGGCAATGAAACTGATAAAGAGCCTAGAGAACAAGTATTGTGAGGAGTGGTGTGCTAGTTTGAAGCAAGCTGGAATGTTTTGGTGAAAAGAAATAGATAATAGGCTGTGAAAAGGTAAACATGGTTGTGTCTCTTCTCTCACAGTCTCGCTGAGAACTCTGGGAAGAAGAAGTAAACAATAGATAATCTCCATTTTGTCTTTCATTCTGCCTTTGCCTTCAGACCTAGCCACATCTCCTTCACCCCACTGCCACTAACCTTCCTTCTTAACCTCTTGGCTGCACCTTTATTCTTCCTGGGAACTGGGGTAAGGTTGAGAGGGCAAGGGGAGGTGTTGGGGTGGTTTGAGAGCCCCTCCTGGGGACTCAGGTTTCTGGGAGGGGAGTTGTGCTTCTGTATTGTTTATCCTTTGTATATTTCTGTATATAACTGTATATACTGTAAATGGCTGCTTGTGTATTTGCTGCTGTAAAATAAATAGCTTCATTTATATTCCTGGAGGCCTTTCTGAGTTAGCTGGGGCAATTCCAAAAGTGTGTGTGGGGGGGGTGGGTAAGAGCCCAAACCATCACAAGTGGCTGAGGGAACTGGGGTTGTTTTGTCTGTGGAAGAGGATGCTGAGGGGAGACCTCATTGGTCTCTACAATTGCCTCAAAGGAGGTTGTAGTGAGGTGAGTGTTGGCCTCTTCTCCCTAGCAGCAAGTGATAGAATGAGAGATTTAGATTGGATATTAGGAAAAAATTCTTTAACAAAAGAGTGGTCAGACATTGGAATAGGTTATCCAGAGAGGTGGCTGAGTCCCCATCCTTGGAGATCTTTGTAAGACATAGAAGTGGTACTAATGTACATAGTTTAGCACCAGACTTAGTAGAGTTACATAATGGTTAGAGTTGATGATCTTAAAGATCTTGTCCAACTAAAATGATCCTATGGTTCTATGATTATAATCCCTGTTTTTCATATCTGCCTTTTTTTCTTTTGCATTTGCTTTGATTTTCATTCCATATCCACGGAATTATCATTCCCACATATTTCATATCCACTGAATTATCATTTCCATATATTTCATATCAGTAGCACTGGAATTTCCCATGTTTTATCTGTATGGCATTATTTTTTATTTACTCATTATACTACATGATCAAGTTGTTAAGTAAAATTATTGTAATCTATTTCCATAAAACCTAATGTCTGTGGGGCAGGCTCATTAAAATCTTGTGGTTTCCCAGATAGTTCCTTGAGGTCTAAAAGATACACAAACACCACTCCTGCCAGGTATATTTATAATACCCAAAGTTTGAAGATGAGAATCAGACCAACTAAAGTCTAACTTTGGGGGTATTTTGTTTGAATCTATGTCACTGATATGTTCTGAAACTTTTTATTGGGCATATTATTCTTGTAAACCTTTGATTTTATAGAAGCAATTTGCAGAGGCCCCCAATGTGTTTGTAACCTAGTCCCCTAACTTGCTGACACCAGTTACTTTTTTTATTGGTGTGGCAGAGTGGGGGTGTATGTGCGAAAATGTATGTGTGGAAAAATGATGGAGAGGCTCCTTCTGGAGGGCATCTCAAGGAACTTGGAAGAGAAGATTATCAAGGACTAGTCAGCATTGATTTATCAAGGGAAAATCATGCTTAACTAACCTCAGAGCATTCTATGATGACATAACTGAATGGGTAGATTCAGGGAGACCAGTGGATGTAGTACACCTTGACTTTAGCAAGGCCTTTGATACTGTCTCCCATGACATCCTAGAGAGCAAGCTCAGAAAGTGTGGTATGGAAGAGCAGACAGTGAGGGGGGTAGGAACTGGTTACAAGGTGAAGTTCAAAGAGTGGTGATCAATGGTGCCAAGCCCATCTGGAGAGCTGTAACCAGTGGAGTGCCCCGGGGATCAGTGCTGGGTCCCATCTTGTTCAACATCTTCATCAATGACATTGGTGAGGTGACAGGCAAAAAGAGTCTGATCAGTAAGTTTGCTGATGGCACCAAAGAAGGAGGCCTGGCTGATACAGCTGAAGACTCTGCAGTCATCCAGAGAGACTTGGATGGACTAGAGAAATGGGCACAGAGGAACCAAATGAGGTTCATCAAGGACAAGTGATTATTCCTCCTGCACCTGGGCAGGAATAATAAACTGCTCCAGTACAGGTTGGAAGGTGATCTGCTGGAGAGCAGCCCCATGGGAGTGCTGGTGGATAAAAAGTCATGCATGGCACAACAATGTTCCCTTGTGGCCAAGAGGGCCAATGAGATCCTTGAGATCCTGGGGTGTATTAAGAAGAGTGTGTCCAGCAGATCAAGCAAGGTTTTACTGCCCCTCTACTCTGCCCTGGTGAGACCTCATCTTGAGTACTGCATTCAGTTTTGGGCTTCCCAGTTTAAGAGGGACAAGGATCTGCTAGAGAGGGTCCAGTGGAAGGCTACAAGGATGGTTAGAGGACTGAAGCACTGCTTGATGAGGAGAGGCTGAGGAACCTGGGGCTTTTTAGTCTGGAGGAGAGAAGATTGAGAGGGGATTTAATAAATGTTTATAAATATCTGAGGGATGGGAGGTCAGGAGGTGGGGACAGGCTCTTCTCACTTGCCTTGTCATAAGACAAGGAGCAATGGATGTAAGCTGCAGTACAGGAGGTTCCACCTCAAAACAAGGGGGAACTTCTTTACTGTAAGGGTCCCAGAGCACTGGAACAGGCTGCCCAGAGTGGTTGTGAAGTCTCCTTCTCTGGAGACTTTCAAGGCCTATCTGGATGCATTTCTCTGTGACCTGAGCTAGATTGTATGGTCTTGCTCTTGGTGCCTTCCAACCCCTGACATCTTGTCATCCTGTAATCCTGTGAATGCATTTGTTATCAATTGTTATTCCAGAAAAAGCTCCTTTCTAGAATGGCTTTCATTCCCACAGCCATGATGTCTGTTAGGGGCAGTGTGGCTGAACAGCTCCCTGGCAGAAAGGGATCTAGGGGCTGTTGTAGACAAACAACTGAATATGAGCCAGCAGTGTGCCCAGGCAGCCAAGAAGGCCCATGGCATCCTGGCTTGTATTAAAAATGCTGTGGCCAGCAGCAGTAGGGAGATGGTTACCCCCTTGTACTTGGCTTTGGTGGGGCCACATTTTGACTATTGTGTTTAATTTTGGGCACCACAATACAAGAGAGATGTGGAGGTGCTGGAGCGGGTCCAGAGGAGGACAACAAAGCTTTTGAAGGGTCTAGAGAATAAATCTTACAAAGAGTGACTGAGGGGGCTGAGGCTGTTTAGTTTGACTAAGAGGAGGCCAATGGCAGACCTCATTGTTGTCAACAACTACTTGAAGGGAAATTGTGGAAAGCCTGGTGCTGGTCTCTTCTCACAGGTCACTGGAGACAGAACAAGATGGAATGGCCTCAAAATGAGGCTGGGCAGGTTTAGATTGGATATTAGGGAAAAGTTTTTCATGGAGAGAGAGGTCAGGCACTGGAATGAGCTCCCCAGGGAGATGGTTGAGTCACCCACCCTGGACTTGTTTAAGGGTTGTTTGGATGTGGTGCTTAGGGATATGGTTTAAGGTGAATCTTGTAGAGCAGGGCTCTAGGTTGGACTTGGTGATCCTGAGGGGCTTTGCCAACCTGGATGTTTACATGTGAATGAGAAACCTCAGTTCACATCCTTATGGGTTGTCTAAGTAGAAGCATGGCATCCATGGAACTGTCTCTCCCTTGCAAGGTTGCTCATAATCCTCTATTCATCTCTTATGTCTGATTCTTTCCAATCTGCCCATCTGAGGGCAAGCAATGTGCAAGTAATTAGTTTTGTTGTGTACACAACTCTAGACACAGGCTACGGGAGTAAGAGATTTCAATTTAGTATGAAACAATGTTCTACCATTGGGTGTAGATGGTAGATGAGACAAATGGAAATGTGAATGGAAGGAATGTGGGTGTAGGTCTGATGTAATTAACCAACTTAATTAGTATGCATGGGTAGTAAAGGGTGTGATCTGAAGATTACCTGTAGACTGCCATATGAATAGAACTGGAAGTGTATAAAAGAAAAATAAGTTGTGCAAATGAATGTCTTCATGGGGAAAAGCCTTCTGAAGTCCATGCCTGCTACTGCCCCACCAAATGCTACAGTTGGCCACCATCAGCTGACACTGATTTCTGGCACCCCCAATCACTGATGAGGTGGCTGTCTGAGCACCCCTGTGATGCACAGATGTGACATTAAATCTTTTCTCTCTTGTACGTGTAAATTGACAAAGACAAAAGCTGCCTTTAATCAGGTAGTTTGCCTGAATGCCCAGGGATGTCTATAGAAGTGAGAGGCAGAGGGGCAAGGGATGAAATGCCACTGCTGGTGACAGGCTTCTGGATTAGGCACAGATTTGACACCTGGCCTGATTAGCCCAGGATGTGTATTTGCTGTATGGACAGGTAAACGGCACAGGAGCAGGTGGATGTCCTCCCTGCAAACACATGAGAATACACAGGAATATTTCCTGGAGGGGCACACCTGGGCACATACCTGAGATTGTGACTAAAAACTGTATGAAAAGACCTGAGCAATGCTTGCTCAAAAAGAACTCCTGAGGGCACCACTGAGGATATCATTTGATGTAAACATCCCTGGGCAACACAAACTAAAAAGGACTTGGAAACTCTTTCTCTTCCCCTGCTCTGGCTGATGGTAATAAAATCCCTTTCCTACTCTTATCTTTCTTTATTTTTCTATCTTTCTCTCTGTTTCTCTCCATTTCTCTGTTCTGTCCACTTTATCCTTTAATAAATACTCTCGGTTTTGGTTGTTTGGTCTTGTTTTTACCTTAATTCCACAACATGGAAATATATAAGAACAAAAATTTCTCTTCTGGTCTGAGACACTTTCAGTCTCCTCTGGACTGAGACAACAGAACAGCACGTTTTTTTCTGGATCCTGAAGGTCAGCACAACACCCCAACACCCAACCGTCTTGCAGGACTGTGATGGTTTGGGAGTGTGACAGTTTGGAAGGTCAGCATGACACTCCCCACACATAATGAATTTACACAGGCTAGACTTGACCAGCTGAAGGAATGAAACTATATTTACAGCTTACCACAATCTACAAGCATATATATATATATATATATATACACACAAGTTACACAAATATTTACTGTTGTATGTAAGTTAAAACTAATGCAGAAACACAAAATCCCTCCCAAAACAGTCAGACTGCCAGGAGGCTCCTGATCCAAACCTCCTCCCCCTTTCGTCCTCTTTCCCTCCCTTCAGGAATAACCAGAACAATTCCTGTACATCTCACATGATAAAACTGGAGAGATCTGAGGTGAGATGTAAAAAAGGTGACAAGAAGGTTAGAGGAAAAAGGTTAGATCAGATTAAAGAGTTGAGGCAGATGCAGCTACACAGACCAGCAGAGAGAAGAACAAGTGAGAACTGAGAAGTGAGTGTCTTGTCTTATATTTTGACTACTTGCTTCTCTCAGAAGAAGAATGAGTGATATAGGTGACTGTTGTTTTTCTTTCTTCTCACAGCTAAGGATTTCACTTCTCTCAGTAAAACATTCCAATTAGCCTCAAACCAACACAAGGACCTGAGCTTATGTCCCCACATGGTGCTGTGCAGTGAGCTGTACTAGCTTGTGTTGAGCTATAGCAGATATCTCTGTGCTGAGTGCTGTGGGGGCTTGTGTGGATCTATCCTTCTGCCATTTGTTGTTTTCTGTTAGGTGTATTTATTTGATGTTTGCTTAACATTCAAACATCTCACAATATAACAACTTGTCAAACACTTGTTTCACGTGTTGCCTCAGCCTGCTTTGGGCAATGGATGTGTTTCCTCATGAAATATAAGAAAATGCAAGACCAAAAGACATATTCTCTTCAGCTCTCAAAAGCCACCAGGAAAACACAGGGATGGCTTTTACTTTCTGAAAGCAACTATTGACTAGAAAATTTGTCCAAGCCAAGGAAGGCTTTGAACAAATGTTCTAGTGCTGTGTGACACACTTCTCTGGGAATATCTTTATTTTATGATGTTTATCATACAATGAATAATGTTGGATTGGAAGGTGACGGGAAAGATGAGTATCTTTTGGAAAGCTGGGAGCATGCCTCTTGCTGCTGTAGGGCATGGCTTTCCAGACTGTTTCTTACACAATATGTCATGCTTTGCAATAAGGAGTGGAAAGAGGAGGCAGAAGCTGGCACTGATAAGTGCACAACTCCTTGACTCATTAGAAATTACGTGTTTTGCACATATAGGAAAAATCCTGCAACAGAAAAACACAGCATCAACAGAGTGAGGTCCCACATATCAGAGATGGGGGTGCCAAAAATTGTAATGAGGGTTTTGTCAGTTACAAATCGTCTTAATTTAAGAAAAGGTGGTAAATAAGGTTGTCTGGATCTTCAGACTTCAAAGACCTCTGCTGCAAACAGAGCTGCTGCATTTTTGTGGTGGTTTAGAGAAATAACATGGATGCAAGTACTTCCCACACGGGGAGAGTCTATAGCCACAGCCTAGCACTTTGTCTTGAGCCTATTCATAACACATTTATTTTTTAGTTTTCTATTTTGGCTGCCTCTGCCCTTCTCCATGGCATGCCTTAGCCATAACTAGCACTTTTCATAATAAGAACTTCTTTCCTGCTAGCAGGATTTGGTTAGTAATTCATAGAATGGGAAGAGAGATAGTGATGAGAAAGTGATTTTTTTTTTTTTTTAAAGAATAAATGGAGTCAAGGGCAAAAATTAATCCTTTTACCCAATACATATTTTCTGTTTCAAAGCATCAAGCTGGGGTTGTTCAGCCTGGAGAAGAGGAGGCTCAGGGCAGACCTCATTGCTGTCTACAACTACCTGAAGGGAGGATGTAGCCAGGTGGGGGGTGGCCTCTTCTCCCAGACAGCAAGCAACAGAAAAAGAGGACACAGTCTCGAGTTGTGCCGGGGGAAGTCTAGGCTGGATGTTAGGAGGAAGTTCTTCACAGAGAGAGTGATTGGCATTGGAATGGGCTGCCCAGGGAGGTGGTGGAGGCACCGTCCCTGGAGGTGTTGAAGCAAAGCCTGGATGAGGCACTTAGTGCCATGGTCTGGTTGACTGGCTAGGGCTGGGTGATAGGTTGGACTGGCTGATCTTGGAGGTCTCTTCCAACCTGGTTGATTCTATGATTCTATGTTTTATGAAGGTGTCCCAAGCCAGCGTTGCCCAGATGGGAGCAGTGGATAGCTGGAGGGAGGCAATGGGTAAGTAAAGGCCTGAATGAATCTTTGTCTTCTGAATTTCCCCTGGATCAGCCTAGCATCTGCAGTCCATGGATGCCTCATCTCCAGGTTGGCTTTGCCTGGCTCTCCCTTTCTTTTTTATTTTCTTTTTTTTTTTTTTTCCTTAAAATTATATTTTTAGAGGAAGTTTATTAATCCCCAAGTCTTCATTGTTTTCTTCACAAATTCAACAGGAATTTGTGAATTCAGTGTGAAAAGAAGCCACTTGTGATTCCCAGGACTTGGGACTCCCACTACCAACCCCAAACTTTTTCTGCAGGGATTAGGAGGATAGGAGGCACTTTAGTAGAAAGCAGCAAACAATAAAGCCACTTCAGAAGAGACAGAGTGCAAAGCGTGTTAAGTTGTCAGAGACTTCAAATCAGGCCAGGTTTCTATGGGCAAAAGTATCACAGTATCACAGTATCACAGTATCACCAAGGTTGGAAGAGACCTCACAGATCATCAAGTCCAACCCTTTACCACAGTGCCCAAGGCTAGACCATGGCACCAAGTGCCACATCCAACCTTGCCTTGAACTGCCCCAGGGACGACGACTCCACCACCTCCCCAGGCAGCCCATTCCAGTGCCTAATGACTCTCTCAGTGAAGAACTTAGTGATCCTTGAAATGTTGCATTTCTGTTCCATTTTGAGGACTGTGATGGTTTGGGTGTTCCCCACCCCCCCACACATTAGAAATCACCCAGACTAGACTCAGCCAGCTCTGGAAATATGAATGAAGCTTATATTTACAGCTAGCACAATATACAAGCAGATATTTACAGTATATACAGTTATAGACAGAAATACACAAGGTAAAAAGGTAATACAGAAACACTACAGCCCTTCCAGAAATCTGAGTCCCCAGGAGGGGCTCTCAACTACCCCAACACCTTCTCCCTACCCCTCTCAACCTTACCCCAAACCCAAGGAAGAACAGAGGTTCAGCCAGAGGTTAAGAAGCAAAGTGGGTTAGCCCAAAATGGAGGGTGTGTTAGAGAGATGCAGTTCAGACTGTAGCCCAAGCAAGAGTGATAGTGATGGTGATAGTGATGGTTTTTGTTTCTTGTTCCTATGCTTCTCAGCAAGACTGTGAGTGAAGTAGACATCATCATTGTTTTCTTTTTTACAGCCTGTAATCTAGTTCTTCTGATCAAAACATTCTAGCCTGCTTCAAACCAGAACAAGGACCCTAACTGCCGCCATTAACAGTAAGTATTAAAGACTTTTTCTCCTCTTTTACAATCATTGTCTACTCACATCAGCCCATGGTAGCAATAATCTTATTTTAATGGACCGGTTATAACTGGTAAATTGGTGTGCCTCAGCTGCTAGCAAACTCTGCTGCTGGTGATTGCTAACTGAGTCTCATGTTGGAGCAAATCACTGAAGAGAAAGTTGAATATGAAGATCTAATAAGAACTGTAAATATTTCATAGGGACTTGCTTTTCGTATCATCCACTGGTGGGTTAGGTAGTTGCTGTTGCCTTTACTACTTGAATATGACATTGCTTACCATTCATGCCTGAACAGAAAGCTCATTGGACATGCTAACATGCATGCAAATCTATTTTCCTTCCAGGATGCATGAAAAACAGCTGTATTCCCTGGCAATTATTTCAATGTAAATGGTAATTATCTGGCCAGAGTAACAAGAAAAATCATCTATGTTAAGGCCATTATTGCCATAAATGGTATAGGATGAAAGGTAAAATAAAATGTCCTTTGTACTTCTTTAAATGTCTTGATCTCTTGAAAAGTTAAGCTACATGATTTCATGATATTCAGTAATTTGATTGTGTGCATTTTCTCCAGCACTGTTGCATATGTGCAATAACATGAAAAAACATCATCCTTTTCAGCCACAGAAGGAAACATTTAAGCTGCAGTTTTATATTATTGCATTCATTGTATTTCCAACCTTCAATTCTCTTCCCTGGTTCACATAGTCTTTGCCATCAGGAGTTCTTCCCTTAACAGAATGACCTGGATGGAAACTAATCTCTTAAAACTGTTTTCAGACAAGACAAGTTCAGCACCGGCTGGGGGAAGCTCTGCCGTGGAACGCAGTTTCACGGGAAATTCATGGGGAAAACACGCGAGGATAACTTGTAAAGACCAAGTGATTTATTGCTAAAATACGAAGATCCCCTTCCCGAAACTAAGTTACCCACGTGAATTCTTTGATGAGGCTAGAGTAACATTTCAGAAAATGGTAAATAAAAGAGAGTCTATGAGTCTTTGAAAGTTCTTCGATTCTTTGAAGTTGTTCAGTCTTGATTTTAAGAGTTCATCAGTCTACTCACAGTCACAGCAGCTTAGCAGGGTTTTCGGAGCACCACTAGGGCGTTGTCCCTTTCCCTGGCCAGGATCGGGCCCAAGCATGCCCTCGGCCGCTGAGGATCGGGCGTCAGCAGTCTTACGCCGAGCTGAGGCTGAAGCAGGCAAGCATGCTGGAGCAGGCTGATCAGTCAGAATGGGCCATAGGCAGGTAGCGTACTGGTAGCTGGCTGGTAGCGTACCCCGATCCAGGCAGACACACCATTTTTATAATGTTCAAGGGAGCTGTGCTCACCAGTTCTGACAATATTTACGTTATTTCTACAGATTGGTACAAAGTTATAATCAACCTGCATAATTGGACAATTCTTACCAAAACAACCTGTAGGACCACCCAAAGTTCAGCCCATCAGCAGGTGGTCAGTGTGCATGAGAACTAAGGCCGAAAGCTAGAAAACATTGGCTGATGTTTACCTTTTATCTTCCCTAGGGAGGAAACTTCTCATGGGACCGGGAGATTGTTTCGGTTTTACGATGCTTCTGGCTTAAAATGTGAGACACTGTAACTTACATGAAATGGGACCTTTCAGGGGCTTTGCCACCCTTCATGACAAGCTCATGGTTGGGGACAGGAGCAGGGACAAGGCTCAGTGCAGCCATTTGGATCCAGTGATGTTAGAGAGCTGCTTTACCTTGGGGGACCATGTAATTATCACAGCCTTCCATGCATGTCTGCCCTGGTGTCATTTTGGAGTGTTGGTCCCTCTTGCTATGTTGCTGGTGCTCCACTAGCAACAGCAGCTGTGCTGTCAGAGTGAATACAGGCTGTGTAGAGGGGAGTGTTCTTGGGAAATGAACATGTGGCAATGAACAGAATCACAGAATTGTCAGGGCTGAAAGGGACCTCAAGGATCATCTAGTTCAAGCTCCCCTGCCATGGGCAGGTACACTTTCCACTGGATCATGCTGCTTGGAGCTGCATCCAGCCTGGTGTTAAAAACCTCCAGGGATGGGGTTTCCACCACCTACCTGAGCAATCTGTTTCAGTGCCTCACCACCAATACGTTGAAGAATGTCTAAGGTAAATCTACCGTCCTCTAGCTGGGATCCAATCCCTCTAGTCCTATCACTATCCAACACCCTGTGATGGTTTGGGGGTTACCCCGCCCCCCCACACTTTTGAATTTGCCCCAGCTAACTCAGACGGACCCTGGGAATATAGATGAAGCAATTTATTTACAGCTAGCAGAATTTACAAGCAGCTATTTACAATATATACAGTTATATACAATTATATACAGAAATATACAAAGGATAAACAATACAAAAGCACAACTCCCCTCCCAGAAACCTAAGTCCCCAGGAGGGGCTCTCAAACCACCCCAACACCTCCCCCCGGCCCCTCTCAACCTTACCCCAGTTCTCAGGAAGAAAAGAGGTGCAGCCAAGAGGTTAGGGAGCAGGGTTAGTAGGAGCAGGGTTAATGAGATGTGACCAGGTCTAAGGCAAAAGCAAGAGTGAGAAACAAAATGGAGAATATTTTCTTCTTCTTCCCAGAGTTCTCAGCGTAACTGTGAGAGAAGTTGACATCAATTGTTTTCATTTCACTGCCCATTATCTAGTTCTGTTACCAAAACATTCCAGCTTGCTTCAAACTAGCACACTCCACCCCTGTCTACTTCGCTCAGAGTATCGCTGAGAATTATCCAATCTAATCTAAACCAATATTTACACTAAAACAATATATACAAGTTCAGTTCACACTTCAATCAGATGTAGGTGATTCAAAAGCTCAGAACAGGGACTCCCAGGTGATGTTGGGTTCGTGCTCACGTACTGTAGATTCTATCGTAGATTCTCTCAGTGTTGGGCGCCGATGTTACCTAGAACAGAAAACTCATAACAGCTTGAATTTAAACTCTCTCAGCTAAGGTTAGATTTCTCTGTGGAATACACTGGATTTCACCATTCTCCTGCATTACCCAGTAGGTATGACCAGGACCTTCAGCAGAAACCACCCCTCGGACAGGTTTCCCTTCGCCCGAAGGAGAAAATACCCAAACAGTTTTCCCTAACAGATTCTTTTCATGTACAACAGGAACTTTATCACCATCTACTGTTTGGACCAAATCTGATTGTGCAGGTCCTGCTCTGTTTACTGAACCTCTACTATTTACCAACCAGGTAGCTTCTGCTAAATGTTTGTGCCAGTTTTTCAGAGTTCCACCCCCCATGGCTTTTAGAGTGGTTTTCAGCAAACCATTGTAGCGTTCAATCTTCCCTGAAGCTGGTGCATAGTAGGGTATGTGATAGATCCATCCAATACCATGCTCTTTGGCCCAGTTTTTCACAAGATTGTTCTTGAAATGAGTACCATTGTCTGACTCAATTCTCTCTGGAATTCCATGTCTCCACAAGATTTGTCTCTCCAAACCAACAATGGTGTTACGTGCAGTAGCATGTGGAACTGGATAGGTTTCCAACCATCCGGTGCTGGCTTCTACCATCGTCAGCACATACTGCTTGCCAGAACGTGATCGAGGTAAAGTGATGTAGTCAATCTGCCAGGCTTCACCATACTTGTACTTTGACCATCTCTCACCATACCATAAGGGCTTGATTCGCTTAGCTTGCTTAATAGCAGCACAAATGTCACAGTCATAGATGACTTGGGTGATAGCGTCCATGGACAAGTCAATTGACCTATCACGAGCCCATCGGTATGTTCCATCTCTGCCTTGATGTCCAGATGAGTCATGGGCCCACCGAGCTAAGAACAGCTCACCTCGGTGTTTCCAATCAAGGTCAATGTCAAGATCAGAGTTGGTATCAACTTGAGCAATCTTAGCAGCTTGGTCTGCCTGCTGGTTATGTTGATGTTCCTCAGTAGCTCTGCTCTTAGGCATGTGTGCATCTACGTGCCGCACCTTCACTGGAGTTTTCTCCAGCCTTGCATCAATGTCCTGCCATAGATCAGCACACCAAATAGGCTTTCCTTTCCTCTGCCAACCATTCTTCTTCCAGTCCTTTAGCCAACCCCATAGAGCATTGGCTACCATCCACGAGTCGGTGTAGAGGTAAAGGATAGGCCAATTCTCACGTTCAGCCACATCAAGAGCAAGTTGAACAGCTTTTACCTCAGCGAACTGACTGGATTCTCCTTCGCCATCTTTCGTTTTGGTAACTCTCCTGGTTGGACTCCAAACTGCTGACTTCCATATTCGCTTGTTCCCAACAAGACGACAGGAACCGTCTGTGAACAAAGCATAGTTCTTTTCCTGATCAGAGAGATCACCATAGGGAGGAGCTTCCTCAGCACGAGTTATTTTCTCCTCTGGAGGTTTGGAACAGTCTGTGCCTTCCGGCCAGTTGGTGATCACCTCCACCAGACCAGGTCGGTCAAGATTACCCATTCGTGCTCATTGGGTTATCAAAGCCATCCATTTAGACCAGGTTGCATCTGTGGCATGATGTGGTGCTGAACCTTTGCCCTTGAACATCCAGTTTAGAACTGGCAGTCTAGGAGCTAAAAGCAATTGTGACTCAGTTCCAATCACTTCAGAAGCTGCTTTCACTCCCTCATAGGCTGCTAGAATCTCTTTCTCAGTTGCAGTGTAATTTGTCTCTGAACCTCTGTAACAACGTCCCCAGAAACCAAGAGGACGACCACGTGTCTCATTTGGAGCTCTCTGCCAAAGACTCCAAGTTGGACCATTGTCACTGGCAGCCGTGTACAGAATGTTTTTAATGTCCAGACCAGATCTCACAGGTCCCAAGCCCACTGCATGGACTACTTCTCGCTTAATTTGATCAAAGGCTGCTTGTTGTTCAGGTCCCCACTCGAAATTGTTTCTCTTACGAGTCACATCATGCAGAGGTTTGACAATCTGACTGAAACCAGGAATGTGTAGTCTCCAAAATCCCACCACACCAAGGAAAGAAAGTGTGTCCTTCTTACTGGTGGGAACTGCCATGGTAGAGACTTTGTCAATCACATCCTGAGGAATGTAACGGCGACCATCCTGCCACCGCACTCCCAGAAACTGAATTTCTCTGGCAGGTCCTTTGACCTTGTCTCTCTTAATGGCAAAACCTGCTTGCAACAGAATGTCAATGATTTTGTTACCTTTCTCGAAGACTTCCTCAGCAGTTTGGCCCCACACAATGATGTCGTCGATGTACTGGATGTGCTCTGGAGCTTTACCTTTCTCCAGTGCATTATGGATGACTGAGTGACAGATGGTTGAGCTGTGTTTCCACCCCTGAGGCAAACGATTGAACTGGTACTGGATTCCTCTCCAGGTGAATGCAAACTGAGGCCTGCACTCCTTTGCTATGGGAATAGAGAAGAAAGCATTAGCAATGTCTATGGTTGCATACCATTTAGCCTCCTTCGATTCCAGCTCGTACTGGAGTTCCAGCATGTCTGGCACAGCTGCACTCATGGGTGGTGTCACCTCGTTGAGGGCACGAAAGTCAACTGTCAGTCTCCAATCGCCCGTAGGTTTACGCACAGGCCAGATGGGACTGTTGAAAGGTGAATGAGCTTTCTCGATGACAGCCTGACTCTCCAATTGACGAATCAGCTGATGAATGGGCAACAAAGAGTCACGGTTAGTTCTGTACTGCCTATGATGAACAGTTTGAGTTGCAATTGGCACTTCCAGGTCCTCTATGTCATGATGTCCCACAACTGCAGATTCATCTGAAAGTTCAGGTCTAATGGACAATTTCAATTTATCATCCTCAATCTCTACAGATGCTATTCCAAAAGCCCATTTGTGAACTTTAGGATCTTTGAAACAACCTTGTCTCAAAAAGTCAATTCCCAGAATGCAAGGCGCATCAGGACCAGTTACAATAGTATGTGTCTTCCACTCTTTACCAGTTAAACTGATCTCAGCCTGTACCTTAGTTAACTCTTGAGATCCACCAGTGATTCCAAAAATAGATATGGACTCTGTCCCTTTGCAATTAGATGGCAATAAAGTACACTGAGCACCTGTGTCAACTAAAGCCCTGTATTTCCGAACTCTTGAACTGCCAGGCCACCTAATGAATACATTCCAATAGATTCGATTCTCTCCACTATCCCTTTCCTCCTCCTGGCTGGAGGCAGGGCACCCCTAATGCTGAACATGGCATGTAGGGTGTACACAGTGATTGGTGTTGTTGTGAGAGGAACTGCAACTGTTGGAACAATTGCAGTTGCTCTCGGGAGCTGAAGAAGTGACAGCTACTTTTCTGGCATTGCTGCCTCTGTTTCTGCCACTCTGCAGATCCCTGACTCTCTTTGAAAGAGCTGAAGTAGGTTTACCATCCCATTTGTTCATGTTCTCACCGTATGTGTCACGCAGAAGTATCCACAGTGACGCACGTGATTGCTGCTGTCTGGGTGGAATTTGTCTCCTCCTGGGCTGGAATTGCCTTGCAGGAGGTGGGCGTCTGTTCCTGATGGCAGAAACATGCACCCATTCAGATGATGCAGGAACGGTATCTTTTACCAGATTGATAATGTTTTTGAGATCCTCCTTCAGTTCTTTCATGGTATCTTTAATCTCTGTGGTCATAGTTTGTATGGCAGAGACTAGGCCAGAATGTGACAAGCTGTCCTCAATCTGCCTGAGCTGGTCAGTGAATTCACCAACAGTGAAAGATCTTCCATTATCACTCCTTGACAGAAATTTACTGGCCAAGATGTTAGCATAGGATGAAGGAGCAAGCTTAATCAGCTTCTTCATGAGACCTGTTCCCAAAGGAATATCATCAGGCTCATGAGTGCCATGATCTCCATAAAGCACTTCCTTCACAGCAAACTCCTTCAGAAGCTTAATTCCCTGCTCAACGGTGTTCCACTTCTTGGCAGCCCATGGCAAATCATCTCGGGAAGGATATCTCATAGCCACAGCCAATAGAAGGCGTGTCCACAAGCTAACCCTACCAAGAGGACTTGCCAGGTGTTTGTCCACTCCACTCTCCTTAGTGAGTGGTCCCAGCTGCTTGGCAGACTTGTCTCCTACCTGCAGAGCATTAGCACCAATGCCACGGCATCTCACTAGCCAGCTTAGGATTGGCTCACCTGATTCCCTTGTGTATTCCTTCCTAACTTCCCTGACCTCTCTGAGTGGATCCTTGGAGCCTTGGATGTCATCTTCCTCCTCTTCTTCCTGTTGTTCTGGTGGTGCTGGGCCTAACACAATCTTCCTCATAGCATTCCTAAACTCATTGGAACCATCCTCTCTCCTGGCAGCTAACCTCCCAGTGCTCCTCTCACTTGAGTATTGTTGTCTCAGCACATCTACAAGGTCTCGCAGACTAACTGCCTCCTCTTCCTCCTCTTGCTGCTGATCACCAGAGGTCCCCTGTCTTACATCCTCCTGCGAACCACTCTTTGTCTTAGCTTTTGCCTTAGCAGGTGCCAGAAGGGCCTGAGCAGCAACAGACTTGGATGTGTCTGCTGGAGGATTTGAATCTTTAGGAGTCTGACTTGGAGGGTTTGAATCCTTAGGGGTCTGACCTGGAGCATTTGAATTATTGGAGGTCTGACTTGGAGCATTTGTATCCTTAGGGGTCTGACCTGGAGCTTGTGAGTTCAAATCTGCCTTGCTTTTGACAGGAGGACTTTGGTTCTGGTCTGCTGGCTGGGGGTTCGAATTGGCTGAGCTGGTGTCATTAGGATTTGGACTGACTGGGCTAGCGTTACTAGCACTAGTAGTATTATTATTTGCCTGTCCTCCTGGGATGCCTGCCAACCCTGACGTGTTTTGATTGTTGCTAGGAACATTCTGATTTTGGGTACTTGCCTGTGCTCCTGAGGCTCCTACCGAACTCTGTGGATTGTTGTTGTTTTTGTTATCAGTGTTTATGTTAGTGGTGGGAACACTGGCAGTGTTCCCAGAACCTACAGAGGAGGGTGGAGAGGCTGGCAAGGGGGAAGCCGATAACTGTGTTCCCTTGTTTTGCTGTGAAAGAGACTGCTTCTGAGACACAGAATTTTTCCTAGCTCTTACAGAAGCTGGTTTTGAATTTTTCACCAATAATGCCAAAATTAATATGAATATTAAAATCATGAGGCAAATATTAAAAATTGTGAGAAGAAAAACAGTTTTACACGAGCATGTGCCTATGCAAACAGTTGGAATTCCTGTCTTAGGCTGAATAACTCTCATTAGAGCCATATTTAAAGCAGAATTTCCATTGATTGTCACATTATTGACCAGAGCTCCTGTAATGTCCTTGGTAATATTCTCAGAGATATTAAAACCAGCATAACCAAGAATAAAATCACCCCAGCTCCAGAACATATCTGAAACCTTAGCTTTAGCCTTATTATAAGCCAGATCAATGAAATAAGCAACAATTTGGCCTTTTAACCAACTAAATGCCAAGAAAACAAAACCAGACCAGAGCAATGCACCAACCAAATAGAATAGCTGCTTGATTAGCTTCATCTTAATTCCCAGAGCTAATTTCCAGTCACTCAAAAATATCTAGCCCCACGTTGGGCGCCAATTAAAAATGTGATGGTTTGGGGGTTACCCCGCCCCCCCACACTTTTGAATTTGCCCCAGCTAACTCAGACGGACCCTGGGAATATAGATGAAGCAATTTATTTACAGCTAGCAGAATTTACAAGCAGCTATTTACAATATATACAGTTATATACAATTATATACAGAAATATACAAAGGATAAACAATACAAAAGCACAACTCCCCTCCCAGAAACCTAAGTCCCCAGGAGGGGCTCTCAAACCACCCCAACACCTCCCCCTGGCCCCTCTCAACCTTACCCCAGTTCTCAGGAAGAAAAGAGGTGCAGCCAAGAGGTTAGGGAGCAGGGTTAGTAGGAGCAGGGTTAATGAGATGTGACCAGGTCTAAGGCAAAAGCAAGAGTGAGAAACAAAATGGAGAATATTTTCTTCTTCTTCCCAGAGTTCTCAGCGTAACTGTGAGAGAAGTTGACATCAATTGTTTTCATTTCACTGCCCATTATCTAGTTCTGTTACCAAAACATTCCAGCTTGCTTCAAACTAGCACACACCCTAAAAAAAACTTCATGAGCTTTGTTGTAGGACACCTTCACAGAACTACAGGATTAACCAGGTTGTAAAAGACCTTTGAGACAATCAAGTCCAATCTTTCAACTCATACCTTCTAATTAACTAAACCATGGCATTAAGTGCCTCATCCACTACCCTTTTAAATAACTCCAGGGATGACAACTCTATCACCTTCCTGGGCAGCCTATTCCAATGCCAATCACTTTTTCTGTGAAGACTTTCTTCCTAATATCCAGCCTACACCTGACCTGGTGCACCTTGAGACTGTGTCCTCTTGTTCTGTTGCTGGTTGCCTGTGAGAAGGGACCAACCCTCACCTGGCTATGACCTCCTTTCAGGTAGCTGTATAGAGTAATGAGGTCACCTCTGAGCCTCCTCTTCTCCAAGCTGAACACCCCAAGCTCCCTCAGTCATTCCTAATAGGGCTGTGCTCCAGCCCCCTCACCAGCTTTGTTGCCCTTCTCTGGACACACTCAAGCACCTCAATATCTTTCTTAAACTGAGGGCCCCAGAACTGGACACAGGACTCAAGGTGTGGCCTAAACAGTGGTGAGTGCAGGGGCAGAATGACTTCCCTGGTCTTGCTGGCCACACTGCCGCTGATACAGGTCAGGATGTCATTGGCCTTCTTGGCCACCTGAGCACACTACTGGCTCATGTTCAGACGGCTATTGACCAGTACCCCCAGGTCCCTCTCTGCCTGGCTGCAAAGGGATACTGGAAGCCTTCTTGGAGGCTTCTCCTCTCCAAAGTGAAAAACCTCAACTCTGTCATCCTGTCCTCACAGAAGAGGTGCTTCAGCCCTCTGATCATCCTTGTGGCCCTTCTCTGTGTGTATCCAGCATGTCTGTATCTTTCTTGTAACAGGGGCTCCAGAACTGGATGCTGTACTCCAGGTGACATCTCATGAAAATCATGTAGAGAGGAAGAATCATCTCTCTTGTCCTGCTGGCCACTCTTCTCTTGATGCAGCCCAGGACACATTTGGCTTTCTGGGCTTCAAATGCACACTGTCAGCTCATGTTGAACTTCTCATCCACCATCATCCACAAGTCCCTTTCCTCAAGGCTGCTCTCAAGCCAGTCACTGTTCAGTCTATAGTGGTGCCTGGGATTGCTCTGATCCAGATGCAGAAGCCTGAACTTGGTCTTGTTGAATCTCATGAGGTTGACATGGGTCCACCTTTCCAGCCTGTCAATGTCTCTCTGAATGGCAGCCCTTCCCTCCAGCATGTCAGATGTGTGTCAGCTTGGTATCCTGTGTGAACACCCTGTTACAGGCACACTGCTCTTCCTGGTGCACACGAAATTCCTTGCTGATGAACCCTCAGGACCATATAAGGCAGCAGGGATAGCTGTCCTGGAGTCCTGTATACCCCTGAAATCCTCTCTCTCTGTGGTTTGAATGGGAGATGAAGAGGCATGAACAGACTTCTCCCCCCCACTGCCCTGCAGGCGTGAAGGGACCCTTCCGGCATGAGGGGTGCCTGTGGAGTGCCTGCGCTGGAATCGGGCTGGGATTGGCTGTGGTCTTCGTGCCTAAGGAAGTGGTAACTGCTCTTTGTCTAGGGAGGGTATAAATATTGGGAGACTTCCCACTCTTGGGGTTCCCACCTTAGAGATCATTCATGCCTGCCTGAGCATTCCTGCCTGCCTGAGACTTCTCCCCCCACCCCGCCTGGATAGATTCTGCAGCAGGAGCCCCTGGCACTCTGCTCCTAAGGACTGCTACACCCATTAACACCTTTTGTGCAGACGTGAATACCTCTTAACGACTCTGCTAGGCATCAGAAGAGAGCAAGAGCACAGGCCGCTGGACCAAGTCAGTCTGACCGTGAGTTATTTCGTCTCAGCTTTATTATTAAGTGGGAAACACTATTCATTTAATAGCTCAACAAGCCTTTTCCAACTTCTGATTATCTATGGTATCCTGTAGATTTTCTCAAACAAACTGAATCTGGTAATTAAAACTAAACTAATTTCTGTACATAGTTTTGGAGGTGGGTTTTCAGGAAAATAAAATAACTCTATTTTTGTATAAAATTCCTGGCTCAGCCACATTAATTTCCTGCCTCCACAACAATACCTTTATTCGTTTGAACTGTCCAAGTGCCATCAGCCATCCCTCAACAGATTCCTGTTCCAAGCCCAAGCAGCAATAGGTGGGAGAGACAGTAAATCCCCTCCTTTCTGGACAAGAGTTAAGTGGTAAAGCACTGGGGACGAGTGTGTGGTGGAGTGTCACATACAGGCCCCAAATGACCATGTTTACAAATCTATTCATGCCTGGACATGCTGTCCCCCCGAAAGGTGTTGGCCTGCCCAAACTTGGGGAAAACAAATTAAGGGGGACAAAGGAGCACAATAAGCCTGGTGCCTTCGAGTCTGGCCGGCCTGTTTGCAAGGTTGAAGTAAACACATTACGTAAGCTCACGCACCTAGGGTGGGGAATCCACCTGACCCCTCTCCATATTTAGGGGTACTGGACCCCTGGATTTCACCTTATTTGGTATATTTTGGCCTGCTGCCAGACCCTTATTGGATAGAATTGTGGCCAAGGACCATCAATCTCAGGCTCAAACCTCATAAAAGGGACAATTCAGTGTTCCTGCCACCTCTCCCCACTCCTCCACCCCCTGCTGCTAGCCACTTTGCCTCTTTTTGGGACCACTGCTGCTGCATGATTCCAACCCACAGCTCCTCGCACCAGCCCAGGGAAACTGACCAAGGCGCTCCTGGCCAGCTGCTGCTCCAGCCTGCCATTCCCAGCTTGACTGTGCCCGTGGAATCCTCAGACAGCGTGCCCCAATAACCCCTGAGCTGAACTATTCAAACCCACGAGGGTTATCAACGTGGCTTTGCCGCACATATTTGGGATCACCAAAACTGACTCCAGCCAGTGAGTAACTCAGCAACCTTGATTCGAGAAGCATAGACTGTCAGACTTTACCTGTGGCGTGTTTATGCCACTAGACTCTCTCTATCTAAACCTCTCCAAAATCTCTGTTAAATTTCTGATTTTGCTGCAAATAAACATTCTGTAATATAATTTCACAACCGCATACAAAGAGCTTGTGTGGGGTAGCTGTATATAAGTTTGGGGAAAAGGGGGTGGGGGGGGGTGTCCTTGTGTATATAAAATTAAATTATTTAAACCCTTTTAAATTCGGCCTCATATTTCTTCCCCCCAAAACCCAGACAACCCCCTTCACAACAGAGTGGTAAAGCCGAAAGAGTGCCTCGCGGGCTGTTGAGAAGAGCCTAATCAGGACTGGCAGTTGGATTTATACTGACCTCCTACACGTGCTAGTTTGTTAATTTTCTCAATAACAGCTGAAAGAAATGACTGTCAATAACTTTTTCAGTCTGTAGCCAGCAAGGAATCAGTAAAACTCCTCTTGCTCTTTCTCTCTGGGACAGGCATACTAATCCCTGCATCGTGTGGTTAGGGCTCTTGTCTTATATTTGCTCATCTGATTAATCAGATTGGCAGGTTTTGACAATCTCTGTTGTGGAGAACAAGGAATCAGCTCAGAGAATAGGTGGGTGTGATTCTTTTTCTATAGCTTTTTATGGGCTATGGATGACTTCACTATTGAGGTTTATTCCTGCCACTGCAAGTAAAGAGAGGCAGCACAGCCCAAATTAGGCTAGTGAGGTGTAAAATTCAGGGCTGTCTTCTAACATACAAAGGAAAAAATTCCATATTGTGATTAAAAAGGGCTGTTATTTGTATGATGCTCCCTTCAACCTGGTTCTGAACCTGTTTCATGATAAAGTCAGGGTACTGAGGGAACAGTATTGCTTCAGCTGTGTGTGAGCCAGCACAGGTAGGATGCAGCACCTACCACAAACCACAGATGAAGTGGATAAGTTTATTCTTGTTATCTCCTAAACCAGTGCATTTTCACAGCAGAGTCAGGCAAACAGAATACAGCCACTGCAGGGCTCAGTCCTTGCTAGAGAATGGAAAAGATTTCAAACCTGTTTTCACCTGTGTATCAGGGATTTTTGCAGGTGTAGTTTACACTGTGCTTTGAGTGGATGGCAAACTGGTCACTGCTGCTCGGCTTTAGTGCACCAGGAGGTTCCAGAGCATGGAAAAAACATTTTACCTAAGTTATGACTAGGCTATTTCATAGCTGCATGAATGTTTCGTCCCTGATGGCTGGTTTGATTTAAGACCCAGGCATGTGATAGTAGGCTTTCTTAGGAAATTTCAAGTGTTTCATATCAAAACCTGCACCCTGGAGGACCCACTCTGCAGCTCTGACACATTCAACCCCCTGAAACACTGATTGAGCCCTCTCCACAGGGTGCATTGGCAGTATTCTTGCAAACAGGAGCCACATGGCAGCTTGGAGAGGAGGTGAACTGCTTTGCCAGTATCTCCTTTGCTGCTGTACTCAGGGCATGATAGCTCCTGACTGTCTGATGGGAAGGGAGATGGGAAGCCAGCCAGCCAAAACCCATCCATGAGGAAAATTCGCAGCTGGCACTTGCTAGGCTTTGCTTCTTTAGGCCAAACAGTAGGAGCACAATAGCTCTGTTAAATGTCATTTTCTCCATTATTCGTATGTATGGCAGAGGCTGAATGTCATTCAAACAAAGTACACACCAGAGACACACCTGAGAGGCCCCAGGCAGGTCAGTCTTTCCCTACAGGCTTTAGGCTGGGGAAAGAGAAACACATTACTCATGCAATGGAAAAGGTAGAACTTGTGCTTTAAATGAGAAAACAAGACTAGTGCTAGTGCTCTGCAGTAGCTGTATTCTACAGAGCACTGTTATGTCCATGACCGAGAGTTTATGCCTTAAACATGCAAGTTTTGCTGGCCCATGAGCAGCAAGTAGCAGCTAGCCCTGTGAAGATGGTGGCTGGCCTGCTCTGGCTCAGGACAAAGACAGCATGCATGTACAAAATGCTCATGCTATGGTGATGGCAGCAGGGTCAGTAGGCTCTTCCTTCCTACTTTGCAAACCTTCCAAGTGAGACAGTGCTCATGCTCAGCAAGCTCCACCTGATGCAAGGACCCCAAGGGACTGGAGACTGCAAAAAGTGCAGAGTTAGCTGTGCCAAGCTGATGCTTCACCACATTGGAATCTTACATCAGAGACCTTGCTGTGTGATGCTGAAGCCTGGGGTAGTGATATCTCTCTCATTTTTGTTATATCTGTCCTCTTTTCCTCCTCTTCTCTAATATTCTCCAATTTCATTTAGAATTACAGAATCATAAAGGCTAGAAAGACCTCTATAAGATTGTCAAGTCCAGTTGTATAGGGTTAACACTCCAGGGGGAGTAACCCTGAACCTGACACCAGAGGTCTTGGCCCCTCCCCAGGGGTGGGCCACACTCCAGGTGATGGTTAGCCCACTCCCCCTAATTCCTGTGCTATAAAAAGAGAGGGGCTTCCTGCTTCTCTCTCTCTCTCTCTCTCACTTTGCTCCCTCTTGACACACACACACACACACACATACTGCATACCAGCACACCACATGGCAGCCACGAGGCAGAGACACCATCACATCGCTCGGATTGTATTTATATCTTTTTGTATTTTGCTGTTTTCCCTTCCTTATCCTTTGTAAACTTCCCTACCTCCAATACCTTCTTTAATAAGTTATTGTTAAACTTTTCCTTTTAACTTGCAGATCGAGTGAGATTGATTTATTTTAGGTGTGCTTACCTCTCTCTGTCCCTATATCTAATCCCTATATTTGGGAAAGGAGGGGGAAGAGGGGAGGGCACTCTATAAATTGTTATTGGGTCTATCAAATTTATTAGAGTCTCTGGGAACTTGCATTAGAACCCAAGACAATTTATTTGGTGCCCAACGTGGGGCTAGGTAGAAAGAATTATTTCAGAGTAGATTTGGAAGTTAGAAAACAAATATTTAAAGAGTCTTAATCATTCGCGCTTTTGGATGGCTGTTTTGGTCCTGGGTGTTGAAGTTTATAAGTTACCATGTCTTCTGGATAGTCATTGATATGGTCTGGGAATATCCTAAGCATTTGCCTGTCCGAGTCTATGCCTATTTCCTGAATTCTGTTAGTAATCTAACTGTGTTTAGAAATGTTTCTGGAACATGGAATCAATCTGAGTATGGCTGTTGGGACACAGAATCTCCAGATATTTTGGGGGAGAAATGGCACTGGATAACCATTATTTCACTGTGTCTAAATGTGGTTTTGGGAATTTACATTGTAGCTCTGAGCTGGAACATGTGGAAAACTCATGTGGACGCCGCCATTAAGGCGATTAGGGGGAGGGGTGGCTTGCACTGTCCTGGCTGCAGCTGCGGGGGGTGGGTGACACGTCAGACCGGTCCGATGAGCACAGGCAAGTTAGAACACAGACACCTTCCACAGACACAGAACCTGGGCAAGGAACCTCGTCGGGAAGCAACACCCCCCCAGCAACAGCAACCAGCTTCATGCCCAGAAAGGAAATCAGGCACACAAGGCAGGAGTATGCAAGGGCAAATGGACAGTCCCTTTTAGCCTGGCTTTTGAGATGTTGGGATGCAGGAGCAGAAACCGTGGACCTAGATCAGAGGGAGGCAAAGCAGCTGGGATCCTTGTCGAGGGATGGGGGTATAGATAAAGAGCTGGGGAGGCTGGATGGTACCCACTCTCTTTGGGCCAGTCTTCTCATAGCTGTGAGATACAGACACTCCACTAAGGATGACATGATTTTCCATCCCCTTAAATGGACAGATATGGAACAGGGTATCTTATACCTGAGGCAAATGGCTGTACAGGAGATAATCTATGGAGATGGCCAGATGCCCTTGGACCGCAATGATGTCCGCATGAAGCCAGCCCTCTTAAAGAAACTGACCCAGTGTGCTTCTTCCACATATGCCCCTACACTGGGAGCACTGCTGCTGGGCAGAGACCCCAACAACCTTCCCACAATCAGAGAGTTTGTGAATGACCTGAGACAGTTCAAAGACAGTTTGTCTAGGAAAACCATAACAGCAGCTGTAGAAACCCTCACCCAGGAGATGAATGATCTGAAAGCCTCTTTCTCTGAACTGCAGAAGGCAGAGGACGACTGCTCTTCACCTTCAGAATGGGTGCAAGTCTCAGCTGTCAGGAACACACGCCGTGCTCCTCCTCCTCCCTGTAGGAGACCAGCCCAGAGCAGACAGGGGACACACAGGGGTTCGCTTTGGAGAACACTGTGTGACCATGAGGAAAACATGGACAGATGGCATGGCCAGTCCACCTCAGTTCTATGGGCCAGAGTGAGGGAACTGCAGGGGACCAACACAGGGAATAACTCCTCCAGAAGAGGGGTTGCCCCAGTGTTCCGCAGGCAGCCCTCTCTCCCAAGGGGTGGTGAGGCCAGTAACTCAGGTCCATGTGCCTCATGCAGTCACACTGCTCAGAATTAGAGGTGCCCTGTCTCCAGCCAGGCGGAGGCCAGGGATAACAGAGTATATTGGGACGTGTTTGTGAAATGGCCTGGCACTTCTGAAGCCGAGAAGTACAGAGTGTTGGTAGACACCGGTGCCCAATGCACTCTGATCCCCTCCAGCTACAGGGGGACAGAAACTTACAATTGCAGGAGTCACAGAGGGGTATCAGGAGTTGGCTGTGCTGCAGGCTGAGATAAGCCTCACTAGGAATGTGTGGGAGAAGCACACCATAGTAACTGGCCCTGATGCACCTTGCATCCTGGGGATCGACTTTCTCCAGGAAGGGTATTTTAAAGACCCAAGGGGAACAAGTGGGCATTTAGCATAGCAGATGTAGAGATTGCTGATAAAGAGCAGCTGTTTGTCATCCTGGCCTGTCAGATGACCCTTCCGTGGTTGGTACCCACAAGGTGGAAGATGTTAAGTTACCTATTGCTTCTCGTGTAGTTCATCGCAGGCAATACCGCACCAACAGACTCCCTGCTACCCATACAGCAGCTGATTCGCCACCTGGAGCAGCAGCTTGTCATCAGCAAGAGCCACTCGCCCTTCAACAGCCTGATATGGCCAGTGTGGAAGGAGAATGGGGAATGGAGACTGACTGTGGACTTCAGAGGCCTGAACGAAGTGACTCCTCCAATCAGCGCAGCCGTGCCTGATATGTTGGAGCTCCAGTATGAACTGGAAATGAAGGAGGTGTGCTAGTTTGAAGCGAGCTAGAATGTTTTGGTAAAAGAACTAGATAATGGGCAGTGAAATGAAAACAATTGTGTCTCCTTCTTTCACAGTCACACTGAGAATTCTGGGAAGAAGAAGTAAAACATTTGATAGCATTCTCCATTTTGTCTCTCACTTTGCTTCTGGGATTTGACGAAACTACATCTCATTAACCTTGCTGCCACTAACCTTGGTCCCTAACCTCTTGGCTGCACCTCTCTTCTTTCTGAGAACTGGGGTAAGGTTGAGAGGGCAAGGGGAGGTGTTGGGGTGGTTTGAGAGCCCCTCCTGGGGACTCAGGTTTCTGGGAGGGGAGTTGTGCTTCTATATTGTTTATCCTTTGTATATTTCTGTATATAACTGTATATATTGTAAGTAGCTGCTTGTATATTTGCTGCTGTAAAATAAATAGCTTCATTTATATTCCCAGAGGCCTTTCTGAGTTAGCTGGGGCAATTCCAAAAGTGTGTGTGTGTGGGGCGAGTAAGAGCCCAAACTATCACATTTTTAACTGGCTTTCCCAACGTGGGGCTAAATTTATTTGAGTGACTGTTCATTAACTCTGGGAATTAAGATGAAGCTAATAAAGCAGCTATTGTACTTGTGTGGGGCGTTACTCTGGTCTGGTTTTGTTTTCTTGGCATTTTGTTGAATGAAAGCTCAAATTGTTGCTTATTTTATTGATTTAGCTTATAAGAAGGCTAAAGCCAAAGTTTCAAGCATGTTCTGGGCCTGGGGTGATTTTATCCTTGGTTATGCTGGTTTTAATGTCACTGAAAACCTTACCAATAACATTACAGGAGCACTTATCAATAATGTTAAAATCAATTGAAATTCTGCTTTATCTACTGCTCTTATGAGGGCAATCCAGCCCCAAACTGAAATGCCAAATCCATGCAAGGATTTTTACACAAAAAAAACTGTGGCAAGTCTGATGTGTGCCAATGTATGTCTTGTAGTTTTAATATTCATATTAATTTTGGCATTATGTGTGAAAAATTCAAAACCAGCTTCTGTAAGAACTAGGAAAAATTCTGTGTCGAAAGCAAAAGGTCAGTTCCTCAGCAATCTTCTTCCCCCCTGCCAGCCTCTGCCCCTCCTTCTCCAGGTTCTGTTAACATGGCCAATATTCCTGCCGGGAATGTAAACAATAAGGTTAACAATAACAACGGGCAGAGTTTGGCAGGAGTCCCAGGAGCACAGGCAGGTACCCAAAATCAGAATGTTCCTAGGAACAATGATAACACATCAGGGTTGGCAGGCATCCCAGGAGGACAGGCAAATAATCCCACTAATGCTAATAACACCAGCTCAGCCAGTTCGAGTTCCCAGCCAGCAGACCAGAACCAAAATCCTGCTGCTAAAAGTAAGGCAGATTTGAACTCATAAGCTCCAGGTCAGACCCCTAATGATTCAAACCCTCCAGCAGACACATCAAAGTCTGTTGCTGCTCAGGCCCTTCTGGCTCCTGCTAAGGCAAAAGCCAAGACACAGCATTTGAGAAAATGTGGTTCACAGGAGGATGTAAGAGAGGGGACCTCTGGTGATCAGCAAGAGGAGGAAGAGGACGCAGTTAGTCTGCGAGACCTCGCAAATGTGCTGAGACATCACTACTCAAATGAGAGGAGCATTGTGAGGTTGGCTGCCAAGAGAGAGGATGGTTCTGAGGAGTTTAAGAGTGCTATGAGGAAGGTTCTGTTAGGCCAGGGACAACCAGACCAACAGGAGGAAGAGGAGGAGGATGACATCCAGGGCTCCAAGGATCCACTCAGAGAGGTCAGGGAATTTAGAAAGGAATACTCAAGGGAATCAGGTGAGCCAATCCTAAGCTGGCTAGTGAGATGCCGGGGCATTAGCGCTAATGCCCTGCAGGTAGGAGACAAGTCTGCCAAGCAGCTGGGACCACTCACTAAGGAGAGTGGAGTGGACAAATATCTAGCAATCCTCTTGGTAGGGTTAGCTTGTGGACACGCCTTTTGTTGGCTGTGTCTATGAGATATCCTTCCTGGGATGATGTGCCACGGGTTGCCAAGAAGCGGAACACCGTTGAGCAGGGAATTAAGCTTCTGAAGGAGTTTGCTGTGAAGGAAGTGCTTTATGGAGATCATGGCACACATAAGCCTGGTGAAATTCCTTTGGGAACAGGCCTCATGAAGAAGCTTATTAAGCTTGCTCCTTCATCCTATGCTAACATCTTGGCCAGTAAATTCCTGTCAAGGAGTGATAATGGAAGGTCTTTCACTGTTGGTGAGTTCACTGACCAGCTCAGGCAGACAGAGGACAGCTTGTCACATTCTGGTATAACCTGTGCCATAAAGACTATGACTACAGAGCTTAAAGATGGTATTAGGGATGACATTAAAGAGAGTATGAAAGAACTGAAGGAGGATCTTAAAAACATTACTAATCTGGTAAAGGATACCATTCCTGCATCATCTGAATGGGTGCATGTTTCTGCAGTCAGGAACAGACGCCCACCTCCTGCAAGGCAATTCCAGCCCAGGAGGAGACAAATTCCACCCGGACATCGGCAATCACGTGCGTCACTGTGGATAATCTGCGTGACACATATGGTGAGAACATGAACAAATGGGATAGTAAACCTACTTCAGCTCTTTCAAAGAGAGTAAGGGAACTGCAGAGTGGCAGAAACAGAGGCAGCAATGCCAGGAAAGTAGCTGTCACTTCTTCAGCTACCCAAAGCAACTGCAATTGTTCCAACAATTGCAATTCCCCTCACAACAATACCAATCACTGTGTACACCCTACATGCCATGTTCAGCATTAGGGGTGCCCTGCCTCCAGCCAGGAGGAGGAAAGGGATAGTGGAGAGAATCAAATTTATTGGAATGTATTCATTAGGTGGCCTGGCAGTTCAAGAGTTCGGAAATACAGGGCTTTAGTTGACACAGGTGCTCAGTGTACTTTGTTGCCATCCAATTGTAAAGGGACAGAATCTATATCTATTTTTGGAATCACTGGTGGATCTCAAGAGTTAACTAAGATACGGGCTGAGATCAGTTTAACTGGTAAAGAGTGGAAGACACATACTATTGTAACTGGTCCTGATGCGCCTTGCATTTTGGGAATTGACTTTTTGAGACAAGGTTGTTTCAAAGATCCTGAGGGTCATAAATGGGCTTTTGGAATAGCATCTGTAGAGATTGAGGATGGTAAATTGAAATTGTCCATTAGACCCGAACTTTCAGATGAATCTGCAGTTGTGGGACAACATGACATAGAGGACCTGGAAGTGCCAATTGCAACTCAAACTGTTCATCACAGATGGTACAGAACTAACCATGACTCTTTGTTGCCCATTCATCAGCTGATTCTTCAATTGGAGAGTCAGGCTGTCATCGAGAAAGCTCATTCACCTTTCAACAGTCCCATCTGGCCTGTGCGTAAAGCTAATGGTGACTGGAGACTCACAGTTGACTTTTGTGCCCTCAACGAGGTGACTCCGCCCATGAGTGCAGCTGTGCCGGACATGCTGGAGCTCCAGTATGAGCTGGAATTGACGGAGGCCAAATGGTATGCAACCATAGACATTACTAATGCTTTCTTCTCTATTCCCATAGCAAAGGAGTGTAGGCCTCAGTTTGCATTCACCTGGAGAGGAATCCAGTACCAGTTCAACTGTTTGCCTCAGGGGTGGAAACACAGCTCAGCCATCTGTCATTCAGTCATCCACAATGCACTGGAGAAAGGTAAAGCTCCAGAGCACATCCAGTACATCGATGACATCATTGTGTGGGGCCAAACTGCTGAGGTAGTCTTCGAGAAAGGTAACAAAATCATTGACATTCTGTTGCAAGCAGGTTTTGCCATTAAGAGAGACAAGGTCAAAGGACCTGCCAAAGAAATTCAGTTTCTGGGAGTGCGGTGGCAGGATGGTTGCCATTACATTCCTCAGGATGTGATCAACAAAGTCTCTACCATGGCAGTTCCCACCAGTAAGAAGGACACGCTTTCTTTTCTTGGTGTGGTGGGATTTTGGAGACTACACATTCCTGGTTTCAGTCAGATTGTCAAACCTCTGCATGATGTGACTTGTAAGAGAAACTATTTTGAGTGGGGACCTGAACAACAAGCAGCCTTTGATCAAATTAAACGAGAAATAGTCCATGCAGTGGGCTTGGGACCTGTGAGATCTGGTCCAGACATTAAAAACATTCTGTACACGGCTGCCAGTGACAATGGTCCAACTTGGAGTCTTTGGCAGAGAGCTCCAAATGAGACACGTGGTCGTCCACTTGGTTTCTGGGGACGCTGTTACAGAGGTTCAGAGACAAATTACACTGCAACTGAGAAAGAGATTCTAGCAGCCTATGAGGGAGTGAAAGCAGCTTCTGAAGTGATTGGAACTGAGTCTCAATTGCTTTTAGCTTCTAGACTGCCAGTTCTTAACTGGATGTTCAAAGGCAAAGGTTCATCACCACATCATGCCACAGATGCAGCCTGGTCTAAATGGATGGCTTTGATAACCCAACGAGCACGAATGGGTAATCTTGACCGACCTGGTCTGGTGGAGGTGATCACCAACTGGCCGGAAGGCACAGACTGTTCCAAACCTCCGGAGGAGAAAATAACTCGTGCTGAGGAAGCTCCTCCCTATGGTGATCTCTCTGATCAGGAAAAGAACTATGCTTTGTTCACAGATGGTTCCTGTCTTCTTGTTGGGAACAAGCGAATATGGAAGTCAGCAATTTGGAGTCCTACCAGGAGAGTTACCGAAACGAAAGATGGAGAAGGGGAATCCAGTCAGTTTGCTGAGGTAAAAGCTGTCCAACTTTCTCTTGATGTGGCTGAACGTGAGAATTGGCCTATCCTTTACTTCTACACCGACTCGTGGATGGTAGCCAATGCTCTATGGGGTTGGCTAAAAGACTGGAAGAAGAATGGTTGGCAGAGGAAAGGAAAGCCTATTTGGTGTGCTGATCTATGGCAGGACATTGGTGCACGGCTGGAGAAAATTCCATTGAAGGTGAGGCACATAGACGCACACATGCCTAAGAGCAGAGCCAGTGAGGAACATCAACACAATCAGAAGGCAGACCAAGCTGCTAAGATTGCTCAAGTTGATACCAACTCTGAACTTGACATTGACCTTGATTGGAAACACCGAGGTGAGCTGTTCTTAGCTCGGTGGGCCCATGACTCATCTGGACATCAAGGCAGAGATGGAACATACCGATGGGCTCGTGATAGGTCAATTGACTTGTCCATGGACGCTATCACCCAAGTCATCTATGACTGTGACATTTGTGCTGCTATTAAGCAGGCTAAGCGAATCAAGCCCTTATGGTATGGTGAGAGATGGTCAAAGTACAAGTATGGTGAAGCCTGGCAGATTGACTACATCACTTTACCTCGATCTCGTTCTGGTAAGCAGTATGTGCTAATGATGGTAGAAGCCAGCACTGGATGGTTGGAAACCTATCCAGTTCCACATGCTACTGCACGTAACACCATTCTTGGCTTGGAGAGACAGATCTTGTGGAGACATGGAACTCCAGAGAGAATCGAGTCAGACAATGGTACTCATTTCAAGAACAATCTTGTGAAAAACTGGGCCAAAGAGCATGGTATTGAATGGATCTATCACATACCCTACTATGCACCAGCTTCAGGGAAGATTGAATGCTACAATGGTTTGCTGAAAACCACCCTAAAAGCCATGGGGGGTGGAACTCTGAAAAACTGGGACAAACATTTAGCAGAAGCTACCTGGTTGGTAAATAGTAGAGGTTCAGTAAACAGAGCAGGACCTGCACAATCAGATTTGGTCCAAACAGTAGACGGTGATAAAGTTCCTGTTGTACGTGAGAAGAATCTGTTAGGGAAAACTGTTTGGGTATTTTCTCCTTCGGGCGAAGGGAAACCTGTCCGAGGGGTGGTTTCTGCTGAAGGTCCTGGTCATACCTACTGGGTAATGCAGGAGAATGGTGAAATCCAGTGTATTCCGCAGAGAAATCTAACCTTAGCTGAGAGAGTTTAAATTCAGAGTGTATAATACAAGCTGTTAGGAATTTTCTGTTCTAGGTACCATTGGCGCCCAACACTGGACGAATCTATGAAAGAATCCACAGTATGTGAGCACGAACCCAACGTCACCTGGGAGTCCCTGTGCTTTTGAATCACCTACATCTGATTGAAGTGTGAACTGAACTTGTATATATTGTTTTATGGTAAATATTGGTTTAGATTAGAATGGATAATTAGAATGGATAATTCTCAGCGATACTCTGAGTGAAGTAGACAGGGGTGGATTGTGCTAGTTTGAAGCAAGCTAGAATGTTTTGGTAAAAGAACTAGATAATGGGCAGTGAAATGAAAACAATTGTGTCTCCTTCTTTCACAGTCACACTGAGAATTCTGGGAAGAAGAAGTAAAACATTTGACAGCATTTTCCATTTTGTCTCTCACTTTGCTTCTGGGATTTGACGAAGCTGCATCTCATTAACCTTGCTGCCACTAACCTTGGTCCCTAACCTCTTGGCTGCACCTCTCTTCTTTCTGAGAACTGGGGTAAGGTTGAGAGGGCAAGGGGAGGTGTTGGGGTGGTTTGAGAGCCCCTCCTGGGGACTCAGGTTTCTGGGAGGGGAGTTGTGCTTCTATATTGTTTATCCTTTGTATATTTCTGTATATAACTGTATATATTGTAAGTAGCTGCTTGTATATTTGCTGCTGTAAAATAAATAGCTTCATTTATATTCCTGGGGGCCTTTCTGAGTTAGCTGGGGCAATTCCAAAAGTGTGTGTGTGGGGGGCGAGTAAGAGCCCAAACCATCACAGAAGGCCAAATGGTATGCCACAATCGACATTGCTAATGCTTTCTTCTCCATCCCCATTGCAGAAGAATGTAGGCCATAGTTTGCCTTCACCTGGAGAAGAGTCCAGTACCACTGGAACAGACTGCCTCAAGGGTGGAAGCACAGCCCTACAATCTGCCATAGCATCATCCAGACTGCACTGGAAAAGGGTGGAGCTCCGGAACATCTGCAGTACATCGATGACATCATTGTATGGGGTGAGACAGCAGAGGAGGTCTTCGAGAAGGGTGAGAAGATCATTAATATCCTGTTGGATGCTCGTTTTGCCATTAAGAGAAGCAAAGTGAAAGGGCCTGCCAGAGAGATCCAGTTCCTGGGAGTTCGATGGCAGGATGGCCGACGCCACATCCCTATGGATGTGGTGAATAAAGTGGCCACTATAGTGGAACCCACTAACCAGAAGGAGACACAATCCTTCCTGGGGTTTGTGGGCTTTTGGAAGATGCACATTCCCGGGTACAGTCAAATTGTGAAACCACTCTTTGACATTACAAGAAAGAGAAATAACTTTGAGTGGGGAACTGAGCAGCAGGTGGCATTTGACCAGATCAAATGAGAGGTGGTTCATGTCATGGCCTTGGGACCAGTTCGAACCGGCCCAGAGATTAAGAACATTCTCTACACAGCAGCCAGTGAGAATGGTCCTAGCTGGAACCTATGGCAGAAAGCTCCTGATGAAACACGAGGCCGCCCACTTGGGTTCTTTAGCAAGGCGTACAAAGGCTCAGAGGCCAATTATACCCCCACAGAGAAAGAAATCCTAGCTGCCTATGAGGGAGTCAGAGCTGCCTCTGAGGTGATTGGGATGGAGTCACCAGTCCTTTTAGCTCCAAGGCTTCCAGTCCTGACTTGTGTCATGGAAGGGAGCAGAGCCCCCTTGCAAAGGTCTCAATTGTACATTAAGTCATGGCTCACATGGTACCAGCCATCGAAAACCAAAACAATATTTTATATCTGCTTGCATGAGCTAAACAGCCTGGGGAAGATTTCTTCCCCAGGGGGGCAGAGACATAACATTGGCTCTGTTTTGAGCCAAAAGACCTTGGTTCCCATAGCCTGCTGACCACCTGTTGGGGGCTGACCCATGGGTGGTCCTGTAGGTTGTTTATGGTAAAAATTGTCCAATTGTATGAATTGATTATAACTTTGTACCAATCTGTAAAATTAACATAAAATCGCCTGAGCACACCTCTTTTGAACACTATAAAAATGCTGTTTTGCCTTAATTGAGCACCCTTGCTTTCTCCTCACTCTTAAAAACCCTGCACCTCGATCTTAAGCCTGCTTTTCTTCTGAATGATACCATGCCTGCACAAACATCGCAGCAATAGAAGCTGCAAGCCAGCTCGGCATGAATGGGGCAGTGCCCGGTCCCTGTCAGCTTCACGCGCTGACGCCCGACTCGATCGGACCCGCGGAAGTTCAAACAGCACACCACAATTCGTAAAGCTTTAAAAACTCTTCAGAACTGCATTTGGACAGTGAGTAACTGATAAACTTCTTATTTAAAGACTGACAATTTTTTTTTCTTTTCAAGACTCAGAGTTTTCTAAAAATCATGGACTCTCTTTATTTTAGCCATTCTGTATTTTAATTCTCAACCACGAACCAAGAACTCATGAGGGATAGCTATAATTAAGTTTGGGGAAGGGGATTTCTAATAGTTTTAGTAATAAATCACTTTAAACCTTTACAAATCGGCCTCGCATGTTATTCCCTGAACTTCTCCTAAACTCAGTACCACGACAACTTAGATGTTTAAAGGGAAAGGTTCAACTCCGCACCATGCCACAGATGCCACTTGGAGTAAGTGGATGGCTCTGATAACTCAGAGAGCTAGGATGGGGACTCTTGAGCACCCAGGCATTGTGGAGGTCATTACCAACTGGCCAGAGGGCACTGACTTTGGAAGTCAGCAGAAGAGAAGGCAGTGACCCGTGCTGAGGAAGCCCCCCCATACAGTGACCTTCCTGAGGAGGGAAAGGCATATGTTCTGTTCACAGATGAATCCTGCCACCTGGTAGGCAGCAAGCGGAGATGGAAGGCTGCCGTCTGGAACCCTACATGCAGGGTTGCAGAGGCAAGAGACGGAGAAGGTGAATCCAGCCAGTATGCTGAGGTGAAAGCCATCCAGCTGGCCCTGGACATTGCAGAGTGAGAACAGTGGCCAATGATATACATCTACACTGACTCATGGATGGTAGCAAATGCCTTATGGGGGTGTCTGAAGGAGTGGAAGAGAAATGACTGGCAGAGAAAAGGGAAGCCTATTTGGGCTGCTGATCTCTGGCAGGACATTTCTGCACGCCTGGACAAACGAGCAGTTAAAATCCGACACATCAGTGCTCACATCCCAAAGAGCAGAGCCACTGAAGAACAGCAGCATAACCACCAAGCTGACTTGGTGTTGTGGAAGGTAGTTTGGGAGAATTGTGGGGAAAACATGTGAGGCTAACTTGTAAAGATCAAGTGGTTTATTGCTCAGACACGGAGATCCCCCTCCCAAAACTAGATCACCCACGTGAATCCTTTTGATATGAGGTTGCAGAGTAACATTACAGAAAATGGCAAATAAAGAGAGTCTGTGATTTTTAGAGTTCTTTTGAGTCTTCCGAAGTTATTCAGTCTTTAGGTAAAAGAGTCTTTTCTTTGGTTTACTCACTGTTAAGCAATTCAGTTCAGCTGGATTCGAAGTTTTGGGCGGTGTCCCTTCCTTTGTCAGGATTGGGCTGAAGTGGGCCTCTGGCCTCCGCAGCCCCTGCGTCGGGCAGGGCCGATCAGGAATGAGAGGTCACCGGGGCAGGAGCAGCAGGCGGGCAGGCAAGTGAGCAGACGAGCAGACACGCAGGCAAAAAGCTCCCGATCCATGCAGGCACACTGCTTTATAATGTTTCTAAAGAGGTGTAACCCACCAATTCAGACTAATTTTATGTTATTCTTACAGATTGGCACAAATTATAATTAACCCATATAATTTGACAATTTTTACCATAAACAACTTCTGAGGCCACCCCAACTTCGGCCCACACCAGGTGTTGAGCGTGCATGAGAACCAAGGCCGACAGTTGGAAAAACAATGAGGCCAATGTTTACCTCTTATCTTCACTAGGGAGGCAACTTCTCATGGGACTGGAAGATTGTTTTGGGTTTTACAATGCTTTGGCCTTCAATGTGAGACACTGGTACGCACAACATGGGGACCTGCTAGGGAGCTTTGCTACCCTCCATGACCCCCCCATCGCTCGGGTTGTATTCATCCCTTTTTGTATTTTGCTGTTTTCCCTTCCCTATCCTTTGTAAACCTCCCTACCTCCAATACCTTTCTAAGTTATTGTTAAACTTTTCCTTTTAACTTCCAAATCGAGTGAGATTGATTTATTTTGGGTGTGCTTACCTCTCTCTCTGTCCTGGAGTCCTCTACCCCTAAATTCCTCTCCTGCCCGGACTTCGGGGGGAAAGAGGAAAAGCTGCCTGGTTCCCCGCCCCCCCCCCCCCCTTCATCTGCCCTGCAGCCGTGAAGGGGGGGAGGACTGCCCCATGAGTTCCCGCGCTGGAGCCAGGCTGGGATTGGCCGTGCGCTTTCATGCCTAAGGTGTGGTAACTCTGCCCTTTGTCTAGCGAAGGTTATAAATATTGGGGGTCTTCCCGCCTTTGGGGTTCCCGCTTTGGAGTTTGCCTGTGCCTGGACGTATGTGTCTGCCTGAGCTCACACACTCCCCTGTGCCTGGACTGCAGAGAGACCAAGGATTCGCTTTCCTATTATTCGCTTTCCTTTGTGTGCCTAACGACCCTTAACGACCTCTTAACGATCCACCTGCAGCTGCTGGAAAAGAAGAGGAAGACAGACCGCACGAGTCAGCCTGAGTGAGTTATTTGGCTTAGCTTAATTTAGTAAGAAACCACTATTAATTAATAGCTGAGGCCTTTTCCAACTTCTGACTTCCAATATAGTCAGATTATTGATGGTATCCTTGTAGGTTAATTCTCATGCAACTGAATCTGCTTATTAAACTAAATTAATCTTTGTATATATAGTTGTGGGGGCGGGTCTTTGGGAAAAATAAAAATAACTATTTTTGATAAATTCCCGACCCGGCCACATATTAATTCCTGCTCTCCTCAACACTCTTTCCCTATATCTAATCCCTATCTTTGGGAAAAGGGGGGGGAAGAGGGGAGGACACTCTATAAATTGTTATTGGGTCTATCAAATTTATTACAGTCTCTGGGAACTTGCATTAGAACCCAAGACACCAGTCATTAAGTCAACACTACTGTGAATACTAAACCATTTCTGAAACTGCCACATCTACATGTTTTTTAGCAACTCCAGAGGTGGTGACTCTTCCATTTCCTGGGCAACTTGCTCCAATGCCTGACCATTTGGTATCCTGTGATACCAAATAAGTTGAAAAACATCTCTTTCATATCATGGCCATTGCTGTTTGTATTTAATAAAGAGTTCGTTTGGGTTCAACAGCTGCTTGCTGCTGGATTCAACTTTGTGTGTGTGTGATCTTGGGACATATCACAGCTTTCTGTTTAAGCTTAGGGTCTGAGGTTCAGGTCACGTCATTTCCCTAGCTGCCACTCCCGCAAAGTATTCTGTTTCCTTTTGGTTGATAAAGTCCTTGTGTCACACAGTGCTGTGTTCAGCAAGACTCAGCAGTTCCTGTGCTTACATATGATCAGCATGAAAATGACTCTTGGCCTCAGCTTCTTTCTGGCTCTTCTGGATGCAGGTGAGTTTTCCACTGCAACCTGTGGGGCTTTGAGGCATAGAAGTGTCTAGGAATGGATGCTTTATGTGTGGGGCCATTCCTGCCGTCTGAGTCATAGAAACCCCTCATCCAAGGGGATTTGCATCATAGAGGACTAACTGCTCTTGCAGGACCTTTAATGCTATGTATCAATGTGTCCATGATGGTATAGATATTTACAATGAGCACTGAATGTGTAAGACCCCATGCTGGTCACTGGTGATCTAACTGGCACAGTCATAGGAGTGATTTTGATTTCTCTGAGACAGATATACCTTTGATCAGCCACCACTTGCCACAAACATAGGCCCTCATTTATTTTGCTTATACTCAGAGTCTTGTGATACTTTGAGACGTATATCTTTTCAGCTGTCCTTCAGCTGTGTTCTAGAAGAGCACTGGTGTCTTGGAGGTCTTATATCAGACCTTCCATTCCATGTCTACAATTACCCGAAGGGAGGTTGTAGCCAGGTGGGGGTTGGTCTCTTCTCCCAGGCAACCAGCAACAGAACAAGGGGACACAGTCTCAAGTTGTGCCGAGGGAGGTATAGGCTGGATGTTATGAGGAAGTTGTTGCCAGAAAGAGTGATTGGCATTGGAATGGGCTGCCCAGGGAGGTGGTGGAGTCACCATCCCTGGAGGTGTTCAAGAGAAGACTGGATGAGGCACTTAGTGCCATGGTCTAGTTGACTGGCTAGGGCTGGGTGCTAGGTTGGACTGGCTGATCTTGGAGGTCTCTTCCAACCTGGTTGATTCTATGATTCTGTGTGGCCAGTACAAACTGATGCAAGGTGCCCTAGATGGCACCTTGCCCTAGATGGAACTGACACATGCCCTAGACCTCTGAATCTCCATGCTGGAGCTTTGAGTTCTGATGCAAAACATGCTGCTTGGCCTCTCTTGATAAACACCTTATTCTTTCATGAATGAGTGTTTCATGCTGAGTGCTTGGTATTCCTGTCTACCTAAGGCATTCCAGAAAATGGCTGGCAAAGCGCTTTCCACTGACCTCTACAGAGAGAGGCCATTCTTCTGTTTGCACATCCACAGTCAGCACCTGCTGGCAGACTTTTGATCTCCAGATATTTGGGTGCACCTGCTCACTGCACAGCAATAATTGATGGGTATGAGAATGAAGGAATAATTGAACATCTACCAGAGTGGAGAGGTTTGTTTGTTCTTAGCAACCCCCAGAAAACCAGGTAAACATCACTGAATAGAGGACACGGGAAGCTAGCTGGGTATTGGTGTTTAAAATGTAAAATACTATCCCAAAATAGCTTCTCCTCACTTGCCCAAATCCAAGCTCATACTAGAATACATAATAATAGGAAAAAAAAAAAATCCATGAATTAAGCAATGAAACAGGAAAAATAAGGGAAGAGGAGTGTGAAAAGTGCTGATCAAGTGCTGACGCAAAATGTTGATGAAAGGGGAACTGAGTTCTCTCATGACTGCTATCCAGCAACGTGTCCACTTTGTTTCATCAGGGATCTGCCTTCAGTGTGAGATTTGTCATGGCATAGGAAGAAGCTGCTCTGGCCCCATGAAAACTTGTAGTGGAGATGGTGAAGATACCTGTGCCACTATTCTTCATGAGGTCACGATAGGTAGGTGACACATCTGCTATGGTTCTCTGCAACTCAACTTTCAAGGTGGGTCTGGGGACAAGCCTTTCTTCTCACCTCTGTCTTAGGTGAGTCTTGCATAAGCTGTTTATTTTCCATTTCACTGACAGGTGACTCAGAGATCAGGATAGGAACAATCTCTCTGTTCCTTTATGTTGAGCAGCAGTTTCATACTGAGAGGGCTTGGCTTTTATTCTTGGAGGGGAGTACCTAGGCAGCGTGCTAGGGGGAGACACTGGCTCACAACTCTGGCTAATGCCAGTAGTTGGGTTGAGAAGTTGTACTGTGAGGGGCACAAGGCTGCTGGTGTGTGCTGGCAAGTTCACTGAGGGTGAACTTGCCATGGCAGGGGGGAGTAATTGGCCTGCAGCTGGCTCCCATCCTTGAGCAAGGAAGGGGACATCAGGCAGCCATTTGGCACCACTGGGGCTGAGTTATCATCATGTTCCCATGGCTGGCAAGCCAAAGATGGATGCTGACCCCTAAGACAATTGCACACTTGGTTGTGCTAGTGGCATGTCCTTAACTATTACCTGGCTTCGGTGATGGTGATGTTGACTGGAGGTTGGCTCATATCCTTGCTAGTTTTGGTACTGGCAGCTCCAGTTCTTGTTTTTCTTCAGCTTGTAAAGAGCCACTGGAGGGGCCTTAGCAAATGAAACGTAACTGTTCTGCTTCCCATTACAACTTTTGGGGTTAGATCTGGGGGAAGACTACACTTGTGTCAGGATGTTTGTGGCTGCAATGGACTGTGTGTTCTCTGGACTGGAAGTAGGGTGTGTGGTGTGTCAGAAATATGCAAGTCATCCCATAAGCTCTATCGCTAGGGCATTCTGATTAAGGTGAGCATCTGAATGGGTGACAGAACACTGGAACAGGCTGCCCAGGGGGAGTGGAGTGTCCCTCTTTGAAGATACTCAAAACCTTCCTGGATGTGTTCCTGTGTGATCTGGAATAGGTTACCCTGCTCTGGTAGGGGGAGGTTGGACTGGATGATCTTTCAAGGTCTCTTCCAGCCCCTGGTATTCTGTGATTCTGCAATGAGGCCAGATGGCTGTGAGGAGTTGCGTGCTCCTCTTGTCTTTAAGCACAATGTGGAGAAGGAAAAATGTCACACTAGTGTTTCAGATGTGATGGCATCCTTGTTTCTCTGAGGAGATACTGCAGTCACTGGTTCTGCTCAGGGCAGGGGTGAGGGGGGAGCTTCACTGACCTCTGAATCCACTTAGCCCTCAGGATGCTGCAGTAGGAATTGACAGAAGGTGAAAGAAGTTACTTGCAGTAAAGAACTTGGTACTGCCATTTGCTTCATTACAGGAGGGATGGTTATCCCTTCATCTATCAAGTCCTGCCTGTCATCCAACATGTGCCAGATTGGCCCTATCACAATGAACTATGGGAAGGTAAAAGCACGGAGCCACTTGGCTTGCTGCACAGGCGATGACTGTCAAACAGTTTCTATCTCATGTAAGCTCTCTATTTCCTTATAACTCACTCCCTCCCTGCCTGCCACATTTGAGGTGAAGGCTTCCAGACAAAGCCGTCACATGGCTTGCTCCTGTCATTGTATCATTAATGAGCCAGCAGTGGAATATTCTTTCCCTTTCAGTGCCACCAGAGGACAATGTGCCCAATGGATACCAGTGTCCTGCCTGCTACAGTGTGGACTCCTTCCAGTGTGGTAATGAAGTTGTAAACTGCACTGGATTTGAAACTCAGTGTGTTGACCTTGCTGGGTTAATGAATTCTGGTAACTATCTTTTATGTGAGTCTGTCCTTAGCCTTTTTGGTTAAATGAGTGAAAACTGTGTAGGGTGATGCATCACAGGGAAATAAAAGTGTGAAGTTAAAAAAAAAAAGAGGAAGAGACACAGATCTGCAATGGAATATGCTCAAAACTGGTAAAAAATGTTTTTTTCTTCCTTCCTCCTTTCCCATCATGCATGGATAGCTGAGGTCAAGAGCAGAAGTGAATAGCTTAAGCAATCAGATACATGGGCATGTAGTAAATCTGAGTAGGACACTGAACATGCTTGTCCTAGCTAGGGTGCACGAGGATGACTCTGCCCCTAAGCCAGGTCCCTCCTAAGTAGAGGTCCAGGTGAAATTAATATAGAGCTTTCTCATGAGGTGGTGCTGGGCACTGGGGGCTGCATGCTATTTGTTACAGAGGTGCCTCTGGTCCTAGAGATCCAGGGACGTGTCCCTCCCATGAATACTAGAGATGAGCCTTTGGAATACCAGAAGATCTTCCATGTGAGAAAATTCCAGTCTTTGAATGGCTGTGGTTGCCAGAACGATGTAACACTTCCATTCAGCAACCTTTTCCCCACCTGAGGAGCTGTAACCAGAGGGAGAAAGGTAGACATCAAACTCCCTGGTTGTTCCATTTTCCTTTCCTGCTACAGATAAAGATTTCTGTGTTTCATGGCAGCCCCAGTGGCTCTCCAGCAGACAGGAAAAATAATGTGGAAATTACAGGCAACAGTACCTGCTGTAGAAGCAGACTAATAAAAATTAATTTTATGTATGGTCATGTGTGATGCATTTCTGTGTGGGTAATGCTGAGAGGTGATGGTATGATGTCTGAAGGTCTTTCCTATGAAACTGATAGATAGGTTGTCCAAATCCTGAGTTAGAAAATGTTTCACAGAGACAACACGAAGGAAAACAAGAATTTTCTGAGTCACAGAAACAGAAATAAAGTGGTGCAATTAATTCAGTGTACCACTGAAATAAATAATAATAATAATAAAAAATCCTAATCTGCCTTAATTAATTGTCAGGTGTAGATAGAGGAAATCTTTGTGATGTAACTAGCTGTGCACAGGATGCACTGGTGTGAGGAAGCAAATCAAAGTGAGGAACTAATGAAGTGCCCTTACACATTGTTTTGTATTTCAGATAAAAACATCCATCAGAATATTAGATATTTCTAAAAAAAACCATACTTTTCCAGCACCCATAAAAACAATGCAAATCCTTTGCTCTTCAAGTCAGCCACGAGAACCTTGCTGCTTCTTTCTTTGTTCAGAGTACGGGAACAGACAGAAACGTGTTGGTGGGTTTGAAGCAAACTGGATGTTAGGAATAGGCTGGAAATGGAGGCTTTATGGATCAGGGCAGGAGTAGGTATGGAAACTGTTTCCCTTCATGAATCATATATGCTTCTTCTCCCATGTAGGAGGAATGTCTGTGAAAGCTGCAATGAAGGGTTGCACCACCATTTCTGAATGCAGTCTTGTAGGAGATGGAAAAAACAATCTGGGGATGATGGACATAAAGTTAAAGAGGTTCCAGTGTTCACCAGCTTCTACTTCAGTCATTGCAAGTGCTGCATTTGCCCCTCCATACACTCCCTTCCTCCCTATCTGGTTAGGTTTCATCTTAGGAAAGTACTTTTTTGACTTACTAGTACTGGGTTAAACAGAGTCCATGACAAACTACATCAGTGGCTTGCCCTGAGTACTGTTTGCTGTGGCTTCTCTTCTGTGGGGATTTTGTTTTCAGATTAGCTCCTTTTCCCTAATTTCACAGAATAAAGACTGTTTTTACACTGCTTTTGTTTCTGCATTGATTTAATCTTATTTAACGCTTCATAGGTTCAATTGCAGTTGGGTTTGTGTTACATTCTCTGAGTGGTTTGCCCATACTAGAATTGCAAGAGGTGCCTATACACTACGTAGGTAGCTTGGAGATCTCCAGATAGCCTTACAGTCTGCATCCACTATCTCATGATAAGTGATAAGTTTCAAAAACACTTTTCTGGACTGTGGAAAGGACCAGAGCTGAGTTTCTGAGAGGTTCACTCTAAAGAGACACCTTCATCTTTTTACTCTCCATTGTAGCCTGTATGTCCATGGTATGAGATGTCTCTCTGCTCAGAGGGTTGGTTTTGGCCTCTGTACAGCCCTGAAGTAGTCTACATTTCAAAGAACCAGCCACCCTTTGCTACAAGCAAACTACTCTTGGCAAAAGACTTTCCTCTTGTGGTTGTTTTTCTTGCCCTACTGGATACTCCCCTATTCTGTCTTAGATTTTATGATTATCTGGAATAAATTCTTACCTTAGAAAGATTAATTTCTTAAATTAGGCAACATTCTATGGTGACAACCTGCTGGAAGTCCAAGTAGTAGGAAGCTCTAGACCAATGCTTGCTTCCTTTTACCTGGTGTATCCTCTCCTTTTCTACATTCACCATCATGTGGTTATTCAGTTCCAGCCACTGCCTGCATTAATGAATCTCCTCAGGTTGGTCACGCCCAAGGGCACTGATGAAAAACAGCACATCAGGCAGCACTGCTGTAGCTGGAAGGTAGTATGGGCTGCAGGCAAAAGGTTAAAGCAGTGGGTGCTCTGCGAGATTGTTAGAGTGTGGGAGGAAGTTAGTAAACGTCAATGTTTCACTGTGCATCTGTTCCCAGAGGAGTGGCCCCATCATCAGAGCAGATGGCAGCATTATTAACAGCCTCAACAGCCCAGGATCACAGTGCAAGTGTGCAGTGTTTTGGACATGGTGTTACAGAGATCAAACAATCATAGAATCATAGAATCAACCAGGTTGGAAGAGACCTCCAAGATCATCCAGTCCAACCTAGCACCCAGCCCTAGCCAGTCAACTAGACCATGGCACTAAGTGCCCTGGGGCTGTTCAAGGCAAGATTGGACATGGCACTTGGTGCCATGGTCTAGCCTTGAGAATTGTGGTAAAGGGTTGGACTTGATGATCTGTGAGGTCTTTTCCAACCTTGTTGATACTGTGATACTGTGATACTGTGAAGTGTCTCATCCAGGCTTTGCTTGAACACATCCAGGGATGGTGACTCCACCACCTCCCTGGGCAGCCCATTCCAATGCCAATCACTCTCTCTGGCAACAACTTCCTCATAACATCCAGCCTATACCTCCCTCGGCACAACTTGAGACTGTGTCCCCTTGTTCTGTTGCTGGTTGCCTGGGAGAAGAGACCAACCCCCACCTGGCTACAGCCTCCCTTCAGGTAGTTGTAGACAACAATGAGGTTAACCCCTGATCCTCCTCTTCTCCAGACTAAACAACTCCAGCTCCCTCCTCTCCTCATAGGGTTTGTGTTCCAGGCAATAACATTTTATATCCTAGTTTAATGCTGTGGTAGAAAGCATTATGTAAAAGACTTGGCTACTGAAACCAGACCATAATGTGTAGCAGGAGTGAGATGGCTACATCTACCTATGTATGCATGAATATATGTGTGAACAGCTGAATATATTTGATGAGGACTGAATGTTTTTGTAATTTCTGTCCCTCCCCCCCAACTTCTCTTCATCTGAAACAGGATGATACTCCTTTATGTCTAGTATTTCCACTGAAGTATTGGTTTCCCTTTTGGGTGTGGGTCTGAGAGTGAAAATTAATTTTTGGGATGCAGAGTGGAAAGATAATACAGATTTAATGCAGGGAAAAGATCTAGTTAATGGCTCAGTTAATGAGTTATTTATTTGCAAAGGCTATGCAATTCAAGAGTGGATCTTAAAGACGGAACACAGCTCCCCTTCATGGTGTAGCAATAGACTGATTCTGCAGCAACCCACTCATTCAGCATTTTTCCAGATCTGATAACACCCTGGAATTAAAAAAATTCTCTATCTATGTAAGCACATTATCCCTGAACACATCTCCTGCACGTTCATGCAGAACATTACACTACTGTCTGTGGTACCCCCATGGCAGATCTTGATCTGCTTCAGTGGCTCAACCCTTCACTTTCTGTTTATTACACTTTGACCTGTGATGTTATCAGGAGGGAAAAGCTAAACAGATTTGTTCAGCCTGGTCAAGACTTGGATGAGACATGTCCAGAGAGATATAGTGCCAGGGTGGTATTTAGAGGAGGACAAAGAAGAAAAAAACAGAAGTAATGTTTTTGACAAGAGCTTGTGGTGCAGAGAGAAGCATTTCCATTTTGACCTTTAACTCAATGCTGTGGCAAACCAATGGTGGTATAAGTGTGGAAGTGACAAGTGGAAATAACCCTGCATCTTTGTGACTGATATGCCACTGCTTGATCTGTTGCAGCATCAGCATTTTTAAGGCTGCTAAAAATGGAAAGCGTCAAATAAAATGCCTGACACTGAAAATCTTCAGGAAAATAAACTTGTGATCTCACTGAAGATAGAGAAGTACCTTATTTGCAGCCTATGAACACTCTCATATGGAGATCTTAAAGGTCCCTTCTATACTTGAGAGTGCAGCAGAAACCTGACAAATCTACCCTGATCTAGGGTAGGGTGTCCCTGCCCATGGCAGGGGGATTGGAACTAGATGATTCTTGTGGGCCCTTCCAACCCTGACTGATTCTGTGATTCCATGAAAAATAGGAAGTCATACTGCCACTGTGCATATACTGTGGCCATTAGAACAAAGGAGTCATCAGCTTTTAATGTCTGCAAACCCAGCATGAAGGCCTTTCAGAAATTAATGCTTTACTTGCAAACTAAAGAACTTCAAACAGGTCTGGTAGAAATATGATAGACCGGGGTGAAGAAAGGTGATGAGATGACAAGCCCTTCTGATCACAGATCTGGCTCCTGGAGAGGGAGGTATGCTGGAATGTGTTCAGATAAAAACAATACAGAAGAAAACAAAAGCCAATGGTGGCGTCAATTTACACAACCCAGTCAAGCAGTGGGATCTCAGCATCTTGAAAAAGGAGTGATAAATGAGCAACGCTTGTGACTCTGGTGTGAACACCAGAGAGGGGGCAATCTTCAACAGTGCTCTGTGAAACAGCCATCACGATAAACACAGAAAGCAAAGCCCTGTCCCTTGCAGAGTTTAGTTGAGGATATGCAGCAGGGAGTAGCCCTAAGGTCACAGGCATGATGGACAGGGGCAAGGAAAGATATGACCAAAACACATCACAGTAAATTAAATGTCTACTGCTGATTTTAATGGGCTTTGAAATAAGCCTCTGACACCAGACTGCATTGTTTTCATATGCAGCTTCTCCTTACAATATAACCAAACCCTAGTGCCATACAGACACACAAATACAGGCATGTAAATACCAGATCCTTCCTTAGATCTTGCAAACTTTCCTCTAGCCAGTCTTGTGAGATACAGGTGCTTGTAGCCCTGGGTATCTGGATGCTGCTTTCTTTACCAATCATGCCAGCAATAGCTTCTATATCTTCTGCTGTATTGAAAAAACGACTCAGATCATTGTCTTCTCTCTACAGACAGTGGAAGGTTAGCTAACTCCTGCCCTTCCCTCTCCTCTGAAATTTCAGTTCTTTTCCAAAATGCTGAGCTGGCCAGAAACCTGGTGTCAGCCTGAAACCTTTTGGTCATTTGAGACAGGGAGGTTGTGGTGGAGGGGCAGCAGCCCCAAAACTGAGGCTTTTCTATGCCTCTACATGCCCAGACATGCTCTTCTGCCAGGACCCATGAGGAAGCAAACAAGTTGCATAACACACACACACCCAGCCCGTGTACCCCTGTGGTCTGGGCAGTTAATCCCCTATTGGGAGGGTCCAGGCATATCTCTATTGCCTATTGGGGCAAGGTTTGGCTTACTGCCAGCCTGATTGGTCATTTTAGATGTCCAATGAGCCACGAATCTCGTCCCAGAGCCTTTAAAGAGGGGTGCATAGTAGCACCACGTGTTCAGAGGTTCAAACTGCTCATTAGTTTAGAGCACATAGACTCAACTCTGATCCACAGCAGCACCCTGCTGCACTGACTTGCTTGCATTGGCCTAGACAAAGGATCAGGCCTCACTCACTCGCAAGCATTACAGAGGCTTAGACCTTGTTCATTGATCTCAAGGTGCAGTTAAGCTATCTGCAAGCCCTCTGAGAAGCAGAGCACATTCATGCCTGCACCATACATATTTGGGGAGCCGAGAACCCCCTGACTAAGCCTAGAGCAATCTTGATTCATATGGAGTTAAATCTCCATGCAGCATGGCATAGACCCTTCTTGCCTGGCATAAATACTGCTTGCCAGTTAATCCTGTAACTCTGGAAAGACCCAGAGCCAGCAGACCCCTTTTCAGATGGTCTGCAAACCTGCAAACGCAGCCTGCTAGCTGCCCAAATGTGTCAGAAGCTACACAGACCAATCCTTCTCCTGCATCGGGAAATTCCTGCCAGCTGACCATCCCTGGACACACGGCTTCCAGAAGCAGCAGCTCCGAGGCAGAGATCACCACAGGAGAGAAGGTTAGAGAAAACTCAATTTACCCCAGAAACTGGGAAAACTTTATCAATCCTTACAAGCTGGGACAAATCTCCAGCTCCATCAAGTCCCCAAAGACTGAGGCACACGCTGAGGCAGATTCCCGGGAGGGTGATTTAATGATTAATACTTAAGAACAGCACACATAAGTAAGCATCAATTCTCTTGTAATATCAGTTATCTCTATCTGAAGAGCACACACAGTTTCAGCCCTTGCTGGGCAAACACTAGAGTGGTTAAGAGGCATTAAGCCTAAGAAATATTTCTCTGTCAATAATTGTTAATAATTCGATATTTCCACTCAATAATCAATCCCTGTAAATATATCCCAAGCTATTTTCATAAACTTGCAAATGAACCCTGGATTTCATAGTGGTTGAGGGTGGTGTAAATTTGTAAATATTTATTTTAATAAATAATTTTATAAAAAATCAAAACCGCCTCAAATTAATTTCTCACCTTCCTCTAACAGGGAAGGAATAGAGAAATCCCCTCCATGACAGAGGTGCAGGAATTTTGTCCAACAGGCAGAGAGAAGAGGAGGATTCAAGCTATCATTTGATGGATGCAGCCTTGAGCTCTGTGGGTAGACCAAGAAGGACTGTGGTGCAAGGAGAAGCAGGGCAGTTCTTGTTGGATTCTGAACTTCCCTGGCTCTTTCTTCCCAGTATGTCTGTAGCTGGGAATGGTTTTTCATCCACTTTCTGGGAAATGCCTCATAGCAGTTTCACATCATGAACCTGGGACACTGGGACATGATTTATTTGGCCAGAGCATGGCCAACAGACTGTATTTCCAAAGGAATGCAAAGCTATTGCAGTGTTCCATTTATATAATGACCAGGGATGCTGTAAGGAAGTCTGTACAGCACAGTGGGCTGGCAGGTCCAGTAGGTATTTTGTGGATTACATTTTGCAGATTACACTTTTTCAAAGGCATAATGAAGACAAACAGTGCGTGAACAAGCAATCTTACTTGCAGAAGACCATGTGTTCTCCTGCATGACAAGAGTCTGAAAAGCCTTTCCGTCCTCTTTCAGGAAAGGATAGCAGTACTGAAGCTATTTGACCAAACGTGAACTTCTACAATAAGTAGTTAATTCCCAGGGTGACAGAATCAATGTAGGCTTTGTACACTGCAAGTTCCCCATTTGTAGAATCATAGAATTGTAGAATACCTTTGCCTGGAAAAGTCCTCTAAGATCATTGAATCCAACCATCGACCTAGCTCCACCATGGCAATTAAACCATGTCCCGAAGTGCAATGTCTATACATTTCTTTAACACCTCCAGTGACAGTGGCTCCACCACCTCCCCAGTCAGCTTATTTGCATGCCTGACCTCTCTTTCAGTAAAGAAGTGTTTCTTAATATCTGTTGTGGAGGCAGGGAGTAAATGTGGCTGAGTCAGGAGTTTTATACAAAAATAGAGTTATTTTATCTCCCCAAAATCCGCCCCCAAAACTACATACAGAAATTAATTTAGTTTTAATTACCAGATTCAGTTCCCTTGAGAATATCTACTGGATGCCATAGGTAATCTGACTATTTCAGAAGTCAGAAGTTGGAAAAGGCTTTAGCTATTAATTAATAGCCTTTCCCACTTAATAATAAAGCTGAGCCAAAATAACTCACGGTCAGGCTGACTTGGTCCTGTGGCCTGTCCCTCTCACTCTCTTTCAGAAGCTGCAGGAGGGTCGTTAAGAGGTACTCAGGTCTGCACAAAGGACCTTAATGGCTGTTATCAGCCCTTTGGAGCACACTGAGCTCTTTCTGTATCCAGGCCAGGCGAGAGGGGGGAGAACTCTCAGGCAGGTACAAACACTCAGGCAGGAACGAACTCCAAGGCGGGAATGAATCCAAGGCAGGAACCCCAAAGGTGGGAAGTCCCCCAATATTTATACCCTCTCTAGACAAAAGAGCAGAATTACCACTTCCTAAGCAGAAAGGGCAACAGCCAATCACAGCCCGATTCCAGCACGGGTACTGCACAGGCACCCCTCGTGCTGGACGGGCCTCTTGCTCACCCCCTTCATGCCTGCAGGGCAAGGCAGGGGGAGGAAACAGTCAGCTTTTCCTCTCCCATTCAAGCCACAGAGGGAGAGGAATTTAGGGGTATACAGGACTCCAGGACAATATCCAACCTAAATTTCCTCTGGTACAACTTCAATCCATTTCCTCTTCTTCTATCACTTGATACTAGAGAGAAGAGACCAACACCCACCTTACTGCAACGTCCTTTCAGGCAGTTGCAGAGAGCAACAAAGTCTCCTTTTAGCCTCATCTTCTCCAGACTAAACCCAGTTCCCTCATCCACTCTTCATAAGACTTATCATCCAGACCCTTCACCAGCTTCGCTGGCTTTCTCTGGACATGCTCCAGGAACTCAATGTCCTTCTTGTAGTGAGTCACCCAAAACTGAACACAGCACTCAAGGTACAGCCTCACCAGTGCCAAGGGTAGGGGCAGGAACACTTCCCGACTCCTGTCTGCCACATTATTATTGATACAGGCCAGGATGTTGTTGGCCTTCTTGGCCACCTGGGTACACTGCTGGCTCATGTTCGTATGGCTGTGAATCAACACCCCTGGGTCTTTACTGTGTAGCTTTCCAGCCACTCTGCCCCAAGCCTGTGACATTGTCTGTGTGGGCCAGCTGCAGGACTCTGCTCTTGGCCTTATTAGTCTGTATACAGTGGACCTCAGGCCATAGCATCAGCCTGTCCAGAACCCTCTGCAGAGCCTTCCTACTGTCAAGCAGATCAACACTTCCATACTAACTGGTGTCATCTGCAGTTACTGGGGGTGTGCTTAATCCCCTCGTCCAGATCATTGATGAAGATATTAAACAAGACTTGCCCCAGTACTGAGCCCTGGGGCTCACTGCTTATGGTTTGTCATCAATGGGATTTAACTGCATTCATCACCCTTCTCTGTGTCTGACTATCCAGTCACTTTTCTAACTGTCAAAGTGTTCACCCATCCACAAAGAGCCAGTTTATCCAGTTTCTCTAGGAAGATGCAGTACAAGACTGTGTCAAATGTTTTAGTCAATTCCAGTAAGCAACATCCACAGCCTTTCCCCCCTCCACTAAGTGGGTCACCTTGTTGTAGACAGAGATCAGGTTTCTCAAGAAGGACCTGCACTTCATGAACCCTTGCTCACAGGCCTGGGTGCCATGCACATGGTGCATCACAGCACCTCCATGACTTTCCTTGGTACTGAGATCAGACTGATCAGTATATAGTTCCCTGGATCCTCCTTTCTTCAAGATGAGCATCTGTTGTGGTAGGCCTGATAGGTCCAAAGTAGGCTTATACATGTCCTGCCTAGGCATGTTTTTCTGCTCTACCAGAGAGGCAAGCATGGGAAACAGACACAAAAGAACCTGGAGCCACTGAGTCTGGCCTGCCCCGGATCCTGTGGTGTAAGGTACACACACTTAGCTTGTGCTTGCCTAGTGCAGGCCTAATATGGTAAGGTTTGTCTAACTGCCATCCTGCTTGGCTATTCTTGTGTCCAAAGGGCAATTAATCTCAGCCCATATTGATAAAAGGAGATATGCAGGTGAACAACCTCTTTTTGCTTCCCTGCTTTGCTTCCCTGCTTTGCTTCCCTGCTCTTTGCTGTGCTCTCTCTGCTGTGCCCAGCCCTGCTGCTATCGCACACTGCCTTATTGCTTGCCTGGTAAACTTTACTGCCGCGAGTTACCAGGAGCAGACCCTGGATGCCTGCACGCAATCGGCCTGTGTGGCCAGCGTGACATCATGCTGAGACTGCACAGCATCCTGCCTCTGCACTGAAAGTTCTGCTTAGAATCCCTGGACATATACACAGATCATCTGGAAGAAGCCAGGAGACAAGGTCAGAGATTGTCTGCCTCCTTTCCCCAGAAGCTGGGAAGATTCAAGCCTCGAAGTCCAATAAGACAAAGTCCCCTGAAAGCATTTGGGCACTGTCTGGACTGTGGCTACCCCCTGCAAGGCTTACAATAATAATCTGTGAGTAAATGCTTAAATGTCTCTTTGTAATCCTCTACTGCCCTCTGCCATATATGAACTGTGGTATAGATATCAAAACCATGGTAGGAACATGTATACAAATTCAGACTGTGATAGACCATCAGGCTCCTCAGAGCTCTCACACAGATCTGTGAATGAGACGCAAGTTCACCCCTGCACCTAGCTCGGAATCACCTGACAAATTACTCCACCAACCATACCTGTAAGACTTACCAGTTATCAGGACAAAAGCTAATGAGCAAGGTCAGTGCTGAGACTGGATATTTGGCTACTGTCACTGGAGGCACTGCAGGTTCTGTTTTAGGATGTTGCATATCACAGGAAGGTAAACTTTCCTTCCACAGTTCTACTGCCTTCCATGGCCACACCTGTCATGCTCCAAATGGTGAACTTGTGATGGCTCATTAGTGTGATCTCAAAGTGCAAAACACAGGGCAATTCATGCCAAGAGGGCTTATTTCGATCAACAGTAAAACTTTATTATTTAGCCATAGGAGGTAGAGGAAAATGAAAGGAGAAAGGGGAAAAGGAAAGTGAAGAGGGCTACCTATAGCTGATCTTGTGTAGGAGATCCTGCTCTGGTAGGGGGAGTTGGACTAGATGATCTTTAGAGGTCCCTTCCAGTCCCCGACATTCTGTGATTCTGTGATTCCATAAGAATGTGAGAGTCCCACAGACATGTCTCAAGACCCAGAGTCCAGTCCTGGTGGTCTCTCTGATCTTTTCTTGTTCTTGCTGTTGTAGCCTTCTTTTGTTCTTGTTTTAAGACTTCACTTGTTGCTAGGGTGTAAGAGGGAAGAGCTGGTACGTGTTTGATCAGAAGCTGCAACAGGCTGATGATCACTGGGTTACTAGAGATAAGATCCGGGGGAAACAGGGCTTGAAAGTATGCGCGTGAGCAGTAGGGAAAGATGGTATGTAACAGATTCCAAAATTGAGGAGGAGCTCTGTTCTCCTTTGTATGGCCTTCTGGGACATCCTGGCCATACATCACAGAATTCTGAACCCATATATACTGAGAGCCTAAGTAGCTGGGTTGGAGTGGCACCAGTCTTACTGCCATGATGGTGCGGTTCTTGGTGGGGACACCTACCTTAAGAAGATAAGTGCCTACACATCTCAGGAGTTTGGCTGGTCAGTTGGAAAGGGTGAGTATAACCTTCTCTTTGATCAAGAGAGTTGCTCAGCATTCCTTGTCATACACCTTTCTCACTATGATTTTAGTATTTGAGCTGTAAGCATTGTAGTTTGCAGAATACCTTTCTCTTTATGGCCTTAGTATTTGAGCTATAATAAAGTGTTGAAACTGTACCCAGAGGGGGTGTACCCGTGTGTGTGTGTGTTCCCTCATCCCCAAAGAACTCACTGGAACATAGGGAGACATTGTTTACATTCGATCTCACACCTGATGATGACTGGACTCCACCTCTCTCCAACCCCTGTGGTCCCCACTAGTAAGACTTACCTGCATGCCTGGGGAGGAGTGTCCAAGGTGTGGTCTAGGCCCAAGGAGGTGTGCCCAAGGCATAGTCTGCCTTGGAGGCAGGTAGCCTTGGGCCAGGAAGTGTGCTTTTGTGTTATAATGATATTCTAATGATCAAAGTTCACTCAAGTTCATGGCTCCCTTAGCAACATCAGGGACATGATCTCTTTTATGCCAGCAGTCCCATTCTTCATTCTGAAGCGAGGAGCTTAGACACCCATCATAGGTGTCAGGTGTGGACTGTTGGTACCAGACTGGTGTTTTTTTCCTGTGGAGGCCTACGCCTGTACCACATTCCATTGTTCTGGATCAGTAACTTGATTAGTGACTTATTATGAGGTAAGCTGCTGCAAAAACTCTTGCTGAGATGTTAGTCTGAATTTCAGTCATATCCTTAAGGTAAGGAGGTCCCTGATTCCTGATGACAATAATGAGACAGATAATGCTCTTTGGACTGCTCCTTACAACACCTCATGTCTGGTTTTGTCTCCGAGGAACAAGCTTTTGGGCCTCTTGCCCTGTGTTGTTGCAGCAATGCTTCATTCAGGTTGGCAGCGCCATGTAGAGGACTGAAATGTTTGAACTAAACAGAAGTGACCTGACTTTCTAAATTGTGTCACCCATGTAATACAAACTCTTAATCACTTTAGTAGCAGATTTCCCCATGCCTTTTTCATTACACTCCTTGGCTTTGAGGAACAATTCTTCTACCCTTCCTACCCTCTTCACAGAATCACTGAATTGACCAGGTCGGAAAAGATCTCTAAGATCATCAAGTCCAACCTATCACCTAACCCTTCCAAGTAACTAAACTGCAGCACTAAGAATTCAGATGTTGTGCTCTAGAAGAATAAGAGAGAGAATATCACATCATAGCACCTGTTTTCTGAGAGAACAGGACAACTAATGGCAGCTGATTTCCACAAGAGTAGTTGGTTGTAGGTATCAGGCTCCACGCAGGTTTAAGGGACTTGTAGACTTACAGCTTTAGGAAACCACAAAGCCCTTTGTGACACAGGTGAAGACTCATTTGTCGCAGAGGGGAAATTAATTAATGTGAGATGATATTTTTCCAAAATTAATATTGTTTTTTAATTCTGATAGAAGGAACTCTCACCAACCCCCCTCACTACTTTTAATAATATTTTGGTTCTTACACAGTCATGGAAACATTCTATGGATAATATCTAGATCTAGTAATAACCAGCAAAATATATGAACAATAATTGAACTGGGAGAGAAGATTTCTGTAGTCAGTATACCACTTGCCCAGTAGATGGACTCAAGGTCCTTCTGCTCATGGCAGAAGGCAATGGAGAGTTACAAACAGGCATTTACTCACAAATTAGTATTACCTGACTTGTGGGGCTTAGCCACAGTCCAAACGCTTTCAGGGGACTCATCTTGTCAGACTTTGAGACTTAATTCTTCCTGGCTTCTGGGGAAAGGATGCAGACAGTCTCTGACCTTGTTTCCTCACTCTTCTAAGCAGGACTTTCAGGTGTAGAGACAGGAAGTTGTGCAGTCTCAGCATGATGTTACGCCGCCCACACAGGCCAATCACATGGAGGCATCCAGGGTCTGCTCCTGGTAACTCATGGCAGTGGAGTTTACCAGGCAATCTATAAGGCAGTGTGCAATAGCAGCAGGCCATGGCAGAGCACAGCAGAAAAGCAAAGATTGTTCACCTGTGTATCTCCTTTTATCAATGCAGGCTGAGATTAACTGCCCTATGGACACAGAATCACCAATCAGGATGGCAGTTAGCCAAATCTTACCATACTAGGCAAAGCCACTGGCTTGCCTTTCCCTAATTTGGGAAAAGCACAGGCCTTGCATTAGGCAGGCACAAGCTTAGTATGCACCTTGTTTACCACAGGACCCTGGGCAGGCCAGACTCAGTGGCTACAGGTTCTTTTGTGCCCTTTTCCTTCACTTGCCTCTCTTGGTGAACAGAAAAACATGTCTAGGCAAGGCAGGACATGTATAAGCCAGTTTTGGGCCTATCAGGCCTACCACAACACCATCCTGTAAGGTTTGTTTGGTGCAAAGGGGTTGATGCAATTTGGGAAGCAAATTGTCACAGCCTATAAAAAAGTCTTTGTCTGGAAGCTCAGATTCAGTGTAGGAGAATTTTAAAGCTTTAGCATCTGATTCCCCTTTTGAGGAGAGAGTTTAGCAGGTAGAGTTGCAATATGCTGCTCAGCAGTGTCAGTGAAAGGCTCAGGATACGCTATGAAGTTAGGCTTTTAATATGCAATTAAGTTCCCTTACAATGTGTTTATTGAGAGACAGATTGAAGATACTTTAAAAGGTTGATTTCCCTCCCCCTTCTTTATAATGTTGGTGTTGCGGAGAGCAGGAATTAATATGTGGCTGAGTCGGGAATTTATCAAAAATAGTTATTTTTATTTTCCCAAAAACCCGCCCCCACAACTATATATATACAAAGATTAATTTAGTTTAATAAGCAGATTCAGTTTCATGAGAATTAACCTACAAGGATACCATCAAAAATCTGACTATATTGGAAGTCAGAAGTTGGAAAAGGCCTCAGCTATTAATTAATAGTGGTTTCTTACTAAATTAAGCTAAGTCAAATAACTCACTCAGGCTGGCTCGTGCGGTCTGTCTTCTTCTTCTTTTCCAGCAGCTGCAGTGGAATCGTTAAGAGGTCGTTAAGGGTCGTTAGGCACACAAAGGTGTCAATAGGAAAGCGAATCCTTGGTCTCTCTGCAGTCCAGGCACAGGGGAGTGTGTGAGCTCAGGCAGACACATACGTCCAGGCACAGGCAAACTCCAAAGCGGGAACCCCAAAGGCGGGAAGACCCCCAATATTTATAACCTTCACTAGACAAAGGGCAGAGTTACCACACCTTAGGCATGAAAGCGCACAGCCAATCCCAGCCTGGCTCCAGCGCGGGAACTCACGGGGCAGTTGCCCCCTTCACGGGGCAGTCGTCCCCCCCTTCACGGGGCAGTTGTCCCCCCCTTCACGGCTGCAGGGCAGGAGAGGGGGGAGGGAAACCAGGCAGCTTTCCCCCTTTCCTCTCGAAGTCCGGGCAGGAGAGGAATTTAGAGGTACAGCACTCCAGGACAGTTGGTGAGACCATGGCTGAATATTCACACACACAGTGACAGAGGTCTGACACGGAGCATTACTGGCCAGAAGTTTTTGAGAACTGTAACTCAATCTCCTTGGTCTAGAACTGAAGCTGTGGTTTGATTTATCTGCCTTGTGGTCTCACACTTTTATGGTTCACTCAAGAAACTTGCAGACACGAGTGTGGGTAACTCTTTTTCCCCTAAAATAGGAACTGAAATTCTCAGTATTTGCATGATGAAAAGAGTGGTGGTGTTAAGAAAGTCATGGTAGTATTATGAGAGTCATTAGATTACGGGAACTGACCAGAATGCAAAATATGCACCAGAGCTTCCAAAACTACTAACAAGTACCATGTGCTATGACTGAAAGCACACACGCTTAGCATTGAAGGGGTTGTCAAACACTGGGAGAGGCTGCCTGAGGAAGTAGTTGTGCCGGGGTAGGTCTAGGCTGGATGTTAGGAGGAAGTTCTTCACAGAGAGAGTGATTTCCTATTGGAATGGGCTGCCCAGGGAGGTGGTGGAGGCATCGTCCCTGGAGGTCTTCAAGAGAAGACTGGATGAGGCACTTAGTGCCATGGTCTAGTTGACTGGCTAGGGCTGGGTGATAGGTTGGACTGGATGATCTTGGAGGTCTCTTCCAACCTCGTTGATTCCATGATTCTATGATTCTATGATCCCCATCCCTGAAGCTGTTCATAAGATGCACAGATTTGGTCTGAAAGTCATGGTTTAGCATCAGACTTGGTAGAGTTAGATAATGGTTGGACTTGGTGATCTTAAAAGTCTTTTCCAAACAGAGTGATTCTATGGTACTAATGACCTGCTGTTCATAAGATGCACAGATTTGGTCTGAAAGTCATGGTTTAGCATCAGACTTGGTAGAGTTAGATAATGGTTGGACTTGGTGATCTTAAAAGTCTTTTCCAAACAGAGTGATTCTATGGTACTAATGACCTGCAGGAAATGAAAAAGCTGACTGGAGTGGAAGCAAGCCTGGTCATTAGCCAACATCATTCCTCAGTTGCAGCTTCTCTTGTCTGTGTGCTCCACTCATATCTCCTGATGGGAAAGGTTAAAGAGTAAACCTTGACAGATAGGTATTGGAGCTCCTGGCTTGTATTTAGGTGATGGAAGTTTAGCCCCTGCAGAAAACTCAACCAGTCTAGAACAGACCCAAATTATGTATTTTACATATTTCCTTCCCATTAGTTTTTTAATGAAGAATTATTCTGTTGTTCCATGTCTGGTTAAAGGAAAAAGTATGTTGATACAGACTGTCTGAGCAGGAGAAGTAGAAGGACTGACTGAGGATTAGACATTTTTTTGCTCTGTGAGGCACTTTTCTGATACATATCCATCCTGTCTTCTGCTTCCACCCACCCTGGCACCCTAGTCATGGAGTTCCTCTCTCCCATCTGGGGCATATGAGGAACTGCTCAACGCTTGCTTTGCCGTTTGCAGGAAGATGGTGTTTGCCTGGTAGCCAGTGTGGCTTTCTGGAGCACCACAGCTATTTCTGGAACAGGCTCTTCCTTCCCCTCCATCTAGAGATTCTACTGTCACAGGCTCAGTTCCGGAGTAAACCCTCTGTGACTGACTTGAATTTCAGCTCAGCTTCTCATCTCTGCAGTGCCTCAGCATGACCCTTGGGAAAGACAGTAAGTGAGGAGGATGTGGTGAATAGTCCCAAAGGGCATAAAATGGGCTTAAGCATGTCCTGTCTTATTTACCTGCCTGTCTGCATTGCAGCCAGAGGCGGGAAAACAGGACAAAGAAACCCAGGCAAACTAGTCTGGTTTAGTCTGGTTGCCTGAGAGGGTTTTCATGAGGACCATGCCCTTGTTGTGTGCAAGATGTATGCACCCCCCATTTTTGGAAGACAACAGCTTGTGAGTTCTTCCATTTTTGGGTCTACTTGGGTGATTGCCAGAGGTGATTGAGTGAGTGTGTGGTCAATGAGACCATTAGCCTCAGCCATTACCCTACAAATGGGGGTGAACAGGTGAGTAAGGTGCTTGTCTGTTCGTTCATTCCTTGCTCACCTGCCGCTCACAAGCCCGTCACCTCAGCCGCCTCAAGCCACCTCAGCCAGCAGCTGATTCCTCTTTGCAGCCCACGTGGAATTTGCCACAAGACTTCTGTTAAATATTTTCCTGCCTATGTTATGGGCCACGGACTTTAGGACTAGTGAGTATTCTCCATTCTTTGTTCAAGTTGCTAAAGGATTTTTAATCAGCTTCACAAGTGGCGAATTAAGCTGCCAGACTCTCTGTTAAAGACATTTTCTGAAACCTTTCAAAATTCATTTGTATAGAGACAATCTGTGAAATAGTTCTGCTAACCGCATCCAAGAACTTGTGTGGAGAGTTGTAAATAAGTTTGGGGGAATTATTTTGTGTATATTAGTAAATTATTTAATAATTTTTAAATTGGTCTCGTTGCATTTTACCCCAAACTCAGATTTCAACTAGTCCCCTTTTTAACAGAGGACTAGTTCAAAATCTAAGTAATTATGCTGGTGTAAGGTTTCTAATTGAAATAAGAGATGCCTTGTAGCTCAATAGACACCTGAGGAGGCAAGATTGATGGGTTGAAGCCAATAGTATGAAGTTTAACAAGGTCAAGTGCAGGGTCTTACACTTTGTCCACAATAACCCCATGCAGGGCTAGAGGCTGGGACATGAGTGGATGGAGATCAGCCTGGCAGAGAGGGACCTGGGAGTGTTGGTTGACAGCTCACTGAACATGAGCCAGCAGTGTACCCAGGTGTCACAGTAGACCAGTGACGTCTTGGCTTGTATCAGGAATAGTGAGACCAGCAGGATTAGGGCTGTTATTCTGCCCCTGTACTCAGCTCTGGGGAGGCCTCACCTCAAGCACTGTGTGCAGTTCTGGGCCATTCACTTCAAGAAGGATATTGAGGTGCTGGAGTGGGTCCAGAGGAGAGTGATGAGACTGGTGAGGGGGCTGGAGAGAAAGGCTTATGAGGAGAGGCTGAGGGAGCTAGGGTTGTTCAGTGCAGAAAAGGGGAGACTCAGCAGGGACCTTATCACAGGAACACAGATCACAGGATCACAGGATGTCAGGGGTTAGAAGGGACCAAAAGAGATCATCGAATCCAACCCCTCTGCCAGAGCAATACCATAGAATCTAGCTCAGCTCACAGAAGAACGCACCCAGATGGGCCTTGGAAGTCTCCAGAGAAGGAGACTTCACAACCACTCTGGGCAGCCTGTTCCAGTGCTTTGGCACACTTGTAATAAATAAGTTCCCCCTTGTTTTGAGGTGGAACCTCCTGTGCTGCAGCTTACATCCATTGCTCCTTGTCCTATGACAGGAAGCAAGTGAGCAGAGCCTGTCCCCACCCCCTGGCCCCCAGCCTTCAGATATTTATAAACGTTTTTTAAAACCCCTCTCAGTCTTCCTTTCTGCAGACTAAAAAGCCCCAGGTGCCTCAGCCTCTCCTAGATGCTCTAGTCCCCTAATCATCCTTGTAGCCCTCCACTGGGCCCTCTTCAGCAGATCCCTGTCCCTCGTAAACTGGGAAGCCCAAAACTGAATGCATTACTCAAGATGAGGTCTCACCAGAGTAGAGTAGAGGGGGAGGAGAGCCTCCCTTGATCTGCTGGACACACTCTTCTTAATGCACTCCAGGATCTCATTGGTATTCTTGGCCACAAGGGCACATTGCTGTGCCATGGTTAACTTGTTATCCACCAGCACTCCCAGGTCCTTCTCCACAGGGCTGCACACTCTACAATTACCTGAAGGGAAGTTGTAATAAGGTGGGGGTCAAATTTTTCTCCCAAGTAACTTGTGACAAGATGAGAGGGCATGGTCTGAAGCTGCACAAGGGAAAGTTTAAGTTGGATATTGGGAAGCATTCCCTCATTGAAAGGGTAATGAGACACTGGAATGGACTGCCCAGGAGGTAGTGGAGGTGTATAAGGAAAGATTAGATGTGGAACTTAGTGACATGGTCTAGTTGATGTGGTGGTGTTAGGTCATAGGCTGGGTTTGATGATCTCAGAGGTCTATTCCAGCCACGATAATTCTGTGGTTCTTGAATAATGGTCATAGTACCTCCAAGGAAAGCAGGAAAGAGAAAAGTTGAAAAATATTTTTTTCCCTGAAAAAATGTTTTTATTTTGTTGTTGTTGACAACTCTATAGGAAGTTTTGTCCACCTGTTTCTCACCCTGTTCTGTGTCAGCATCTCCCTACCCATGTGGTTTTCAGGTACAACAAGGAGGATTCTCTGGAAGGTCATAGGTTGGTACTAGATTCAAATTTTCCTCTTCATTTTGGTTTTTAAGTTTCAAGAAGAGCTAAAGATCAAGACAGGAGGCTTATGAGAAAATTCTAAGAAAGAAACTTTGTGTCCCGAAATGGACTATTTATCGCCCAGCTCTTGCATAGATAGAAGTGACAGAAGTGAAAATGAGTAAAATAACTAAGGCAAATGCAATGATAGAAATCTGGGAGGAAAAAAAATCAAGCAAAAAGCTGGCACAGAGTGAGCTAAGCAGTTTCTGGTTTGTAGTAGACAGTGGGAGAGCTCAATGCCATGTACAAAGTGTCCTAAGGGTTCCTTCCCTATTTGTGTTCTGCTTTTTCTTGTTGTGCCCTGGGTCTGCACAGCAAAACATTACAATGGTAACTGCAGCAGATGAAGAGGGTGCAGCTTTCATACATAATTTTTGATATGTCTTCTTCTAGAACTTCACCAAGTTGCTTTTCAAAAGACAAACATCTGACAGCCTCAAGAGAAACCATAGCATCCTAGAAGAACAGAGACGGGAGAACCTCAGGAATGATCTGATCACAGTATCATCAGGGTTGGAAGAGACCTCACAGATCATCAAGTCCAACCCTTTACCACAGAGCTCAAGGCTAGACCATGGCACCAAGTGCCACGTCCAATCCTGCCTTGAACAGACCCAGGAACGGCGACTCCACCACCTCCCCGGGCAGCCCATTCCAGTGTCACACTCTTTTGCCGTGGTGAAAGTTTCAGTTCCTCTGCATTCACTAGTTTTCTCTGAAGCTTCCCACTTGACCAGGTGGGCTCTCAAATGGGGTCACACTACACCCCTAGAGAGGTTTCATTCTCTTAGCCCTGAATGGAAGTAAATCTCAGCCCACTGGCCACCCAGTTACTCATGAGCAAGGGGATTTTCATTTTCCTCTGTGTCCTCTTCTTGCTTAGGATCGAACACAATTTAGCAGCCAGTTGGAAGTTGTCTTTCAGCTTAGATTTTATTGCTGCATTTCTGTGGTTTTATTTTTGTTTGTTTGTTTTTCCTCTCCCACTTTGGCCTCACGCTTGCTTAAAATTAGCTTGAAAGGGACTTTAACAGGCCCAGCAGATCTTTCAAAGTTTGTAGGAAGCATGACCTCACAATTCTACTGTATCTCTAATGGATTCCTATTTGTATCTGTGCTAAATTAGTGTGTAAAGTTCACAGTAGTTTCATTTCCTAACCTTTTAAATCCTAATTACTTAAGGAAATGAAGATATTTGTTTCCCTTCTGCCTACTGTGTTCCTGCAAAGCTTTTGAACTTATAGTATGGTTTATATCATATTTTTCATCTGGTAAGAGATCTTCAAGATTTGAATTTGCTCACAGTTTTGTAAAAACTGGCAGTTGGATAGGGAAGAAAGGTTTATGTTATTGCTACTCCTTGCTTCCACCCTGTAAGCCAAAGGCAGATTTCAGCACGATGTAAAACGTACGCCCTGTGGTGCTGCTGCTTGTTGGCTGAGGAGCACTTATTTCCTTGCTGGTGAAGTGAGGCAGATGTAGCTCCAAGCCAGCTAGCCATAGCACAGGAGCCAGATCTCCAGTCAAACTAGAAGTAGATTCTGAGAGGAGCTTGGAGCACCATGATGGAGGAAATCGGAGGGAAAACTGTAGGGAAGTGCACCACATAACTCCCTTGGTCACAGAACATCTTACTTTTAGCAGTGGCTTTTCTCCACAAGGCAAAAGTAGTTCATTTTTATTCTCCATTTCCAAACACAATTCCGGTGTCTTTAGCAGCTCAGTCAGCTCAGATGCCACATTTTGTGCAGGCAGCACAGTGCCAAAAGCAGTCATAGACATAGCTGTAAAAGTGTAGAAGCTGCTGCTTGTCAGAAGCTGTAACGAATTTGCAGGAGTTGAGACAAGGGAAGAACCTTGCTTCCACAGAGGTGGTGTAAATGTCTGCTTCACTCTTGGATATAAACCTTCATCTCTTGCTGTCTTCTCTGGCTCGCACGTCCACATGCACTGCAAACTGGGACATGGGCTGAAAAGCAGGGGATTAATAAGAAGACAACAAATGTATTTTGAAAGACTAACATTGTGACCCTTCTTTGCTGATGATACAAAACTAGGGGAGAGCAGAGGGTGATTGGCAGCCAGGATGTGTAGCCATTCAACAAGATCTGGACAGGCTGGAGTGCTGGACAAAGGCTAACTCTCTGCTTGAAAGAAGGTAAGTGGAGAAAGACCTTGGAATGCTGGTGGACAGCAAGTTCTGCATGGGCCAGCAATGTGCTCTGGTAGTCAAAAGAGCCAATGGCATCCTGGGGTGCACCAGGAAAAGCGTGTACAGCAGGTCTAGGGAGGGTCTTCTCCCCCTCTACTCTGCCCTGCTGAGACCACACCCAGAATACTATGTCCAGTTTGGGGCTCCACAGTTCAGGAGAGACAGGAACCTGCTGAAAAGAGTCCAGCAGAGAGCCACAAGGATGACTGGGGGACTTGAGCATCTCCCCTGCAGAGAGACTGAGAGCCCTGGTGCTGTTTAGTCTGGAGAAGAGAAGACTGAGAGGAGATCTGATCAGTGTCTGCAAATATTTGATGGGTGAGTGTCAAGTGGCTGGGGCCAATCTGTTTTTGTTGATCAGCATCAATAAGACATTGTTTATGGTGATGGTTAGAAAAGGCCCAGCAGGAGTTCAGCAGCTCTTACTAGCTAGGCTGTTGATCAGAATTTTGGCTTCTGATGCCAACAGGTACCTAGAGGCTGGCAGGTGTTGTGAGAAGGAAAGTTATCTTGTACATCCTTGAACAGGAAAACTAGGCAGGACAAACTTCAAGGGAAAGAATTTTTCAGGGTTCACTCGTGTTTGTAGTCACTGTTTGGAGAGGTGGAAAGGCTTTCTCAGCTCTGCTAGTGCTCAGCAGCCTTTCACCTGCTACACTTGAAATATTTCAAGTGCTCAGAAGAGGCATTTATTTAATTAATTGTAAATTGTTGATAATTGTTTAGAAATTATTTTTACTGCAGCTCAGTTACGGGATTTTAATCTGGAAAAATACATCCTAATGTAGAGATGCTGAGGTGATGGAACATGTCCAGAGAAGGGCAACAAAGCTGGTGAGAGGCCTGGAACACAAACCCTATGAGGAGAGGCTGAGGGAGCTGGGGTTGTTTAGCCTGGAGAAGAGGAGGCTCAGGCATGACCTCATTGCTACTACTACCTGAAAGGAGGCTGTAGCCAGGTGGGGGTGGCCTCTTCTCCCAGGTAACCAGCAATAGAACAAGGGGACACAGTCTCAAGTTGTGCTGGGGAAAGTGTAGGCAGGATGTTAGGAGGAAGTTGTTGGCAGAGAGAGTGATTGGCATTGGAATGGGCTGCCCAGGGAGGTGGTGGAGTCACTGTCCCTGGAGGTGTTGAAGAAAAGCCTGGCTGAGGCACTTAGTGCCATGGTCTAGTTGACTGGCTAGGGCTGGGTGCTAGGTTGGACTGGCTGATCTTGGAGGTCTCTTCCAACCTGGTCTATTCTATAATTCTATGATTCTACAGGTTTGGGTCCTTCAGCCTAACAAGATGAACATATTATATTCATACAGAGCCAAAAGCTTAATTAAAGTCTTAACCTAATTAAAACATAATAAAGTCACTATTAGTCCAGGTACAATAATACTAACAACTAAAATCCAGATTGCTACAGAAAAGGCTCTTTAATAATAATACTCTTAAAAATGTTACAAAAGAAAGCTTACCAAGAACTAATCCTCCTCTCTAATGTTATTATCACCTTCTGATGTTCCTCTGAGACTTGTCGTTGGTGGCACTAGCCTTCTCAAGCAGAGAGGTAGTGGGCTGTCTCTGTGAGTCATCCAGTGTCCTGAGCTGCTCACCTGGAGAAGCACAATGCTCATGGGGCTAATCCCTTCCTCCTCAGGCCTGAAGTCAACTTGGGGCCTTTTTTTTTTGGATGTGTGTTTCTGGTATTTTTATTTTTCCTCACTTTCATTCCTTCCAGGTGACTTCCAGGAGGAGTTTGAAAGTTGCACAACAGCTTCTCCTAGCTTCAGCTAAGGGCTATCTCTTGTTATCCAGTAACTTCTTATGTATGTCATTCTGTCATATATGGTACCACAGAGATAGAATCATAGAATCATAGAATCAACCAGGTTGGAAGAGACCTCCAAGATCATCCAGTCCAACCTAGCACCCAGCCCTAGCCAGTCAACTAGACCATGGCACTAAGTGCCTCAGCCAGGCTTTTCTTGAAAGCTAGAATGAGTTATACAGAAGTTACTTGACCATTAACAGTTGTCAAAGTAAACCAATATCAGCTCAGGTCAAGATAAGCCTGGGGAGATTCTGAGATACCAAAGCCTGCATCTTTCACTAGCAATTTCAGAAAGCATATATATATATAAGCCAGCAGTGTGCCCAGGTGGCCAAGGTGGCAAACAGCATTGTGACCTCTATTAGAAACAGTATGGCCAGCAGAACCAGGAAGGTGATTGTCCCTCTGCACACAGCGTCTGTGAGGCTGCACTTTGAGTACTGTGTTCAGTTTCAGGCACCACAGAACAGAGGGACTTTGAGGCACTGGATTGGGTACAGAGAAGGGCTACTAAGCTGGTGAGGGGCTTGGAGAGCAAGTCCTTTGAGGAGCAGCTGAGGGAACTGGGGCTGCTTAGTCTACAATAAAGCAGGCTGAGGTGAGACCTTACTGCTCTCTACAACCTACCTGAAAGGAGGTTGTAGAGACGTAGGCACTGGTCTTTTCTCACAAGTAGGTAATGATGGAATGAGAGGGAATGTCCTTAAGCTGCCTCAGGGGAGGTTTAGGCTGGACATTGTAATTTTTTTTCATGAAAAGGGTTGTCAGGCACTGGAACATGCTGCCCAGGGAGGTAGTTGAGTTGCCATCGCTGGATATGTTTAAAAGGCATGTAGATCTGTGTCCTGGAAAACTAATAGGTCTATTTGATGTCCTAACTTGCCCCACCCTTCTACTGATGGGGGAAGCAAGGGCAGGAGGAAAACAAAGGCTTGGGCCATTGTGTCTCCTCCCAAAGTGATAAACAGGTACCCACAGGTATTTAGGTACTTGTTGGACTCTTGCCCAATAAAGGAAGGGTAAGCAAGCCCTGGTTTCATCTAATATGGTCAGTTTTGCCGATGCCATTTTGATTGCTGAACCTCTGTGGCCAAAGGAGCCACTGCACTTGGGCAAATAATATAATTTGAGCTAAGTTGCAAGCAGCTCAGCTGCTTCTGCCCTGCTGCCTCTGCCTTGCCACCTCTGCCTGACAGAGCTGCCTCTGCCTCACTGCTATTGGACAACATGTTCTGCTCTGCCTCATGCTTCAGACCATCTTAGCCCTGGTGTTTTGAGCTTGAACTACCTGGAAACTTAAGTCCCTTGATTTTCCAGGAGAAGGCATTTAGGTGCCTCACAACGTGGCAAGAAGTGCCACAGACATGGTGCTCTCTGCACATCTGCAAGAGATTCTGCCTGCACCTCTGCAAACTTCTGTGCCAAGTGGAATCAGGATCCGATCAGAGATGGTCTGCCTCTTTCCCAGCACCCTGGGAAGATCTGGAAGTCTCTCAATGGCTGAGCAGTTCCAACACTGCCACAAAGGAGCCAGGGACTATCTTGCAATTTCTGCTCCACTGCGGTGAGTAGGACAGACTTTCCCTAGGGCTCTGGGCTGCCTTTTATTTGTAAATGGGGCAAAGCCATTTTGTGGCCAAATTATTTCCAATTTCCTGATTCTCCTAAATGAATGAATTGCCCATAGGCAACCTTGTGAAGATTTTCCCAATTGAATTAGAACCCCAAATTAACTAATTTGCATATGGCTGTGGGCGGGGCTTTCCAGAAACAAAATTAACTACGTATTTTATAATTCCTGCCTCATTAATTGCCACAACTAAATCAATCTGGTACTTGGAGACTTGGTGTAGAGGGTGAAATGGCTGGACTTGATGACATTGGAAGTCCTTTCCAGCCTGGACGGTTCTGTGCTTGTATCATTTACTGTGCTGCAACAGTACTGTGGCAGATACAGAACTCCAAATATTGCTTTGCCCTGTGGCTGATAGAGGGAGTCCCAAAACAGGATCCTGTTTGGTGATTCTATGAGATCTGTGTTGATAAATGGTCATGTTACTCTTGCTTCTACTTACCTCTCCCAGCAGTGTAATGGAGAGATCATTCTCATTGTGCATAATTTGCGCTTCTTAGATGATGTTCTCAGATAGAAGTCTCAGTACCACAGGCTTATTTTGAGAAGTAGTGGGGTGAGTTTCTGTCCTAAGATACAAGGAACTTCTGATTATCCCTAGGTATCTTCTTTTTTTTTTTTTCTTTTTTTTTTTTTTTTTTTTTCACAGAATCACAGAACTTTAAGAGGTTGGAAGGGACCTACAGAGATCATTGAGTCCAATCTCTCTGCCAAGGCACCCAAAATCCCCTAGGGTAGTTCACACAAGAATGCATCCAGGCAGGTTTTGAAAGTCTCCAGAGAAGGAGACTTCACAACCTCTCTGGGTGATCTGTTCCAGTGCTCTGTGAACCTCACTGTAAAGAAGTTTCTCCTCATGTTGAGGTGAAACCTTCTATGTTCCAATTTGTAGCCATTGCTCCTTGTCTTATTGATGCTGATCAACAAAAACAGATTGGCCCCAGCCACTTGACACTCACCCATCAAATATTTGCAGACACTGATCAGATCTCCTCTCAGTCTTCTCTTCTCCAGACTAAACAGCACCAGGGCTCCCAGTCTCTCTGTAGGGGAGATGCTCAAGTCCCCCAGCCATCCTTGTGGCTCTCTGCTGGACTCTTTTCAGCAAGTTCCTGTCTCTCCTGAACTGTGGAGCCCCAAACTGGACATAGTATTCTGGGTGTGGTCTCAGCAGGGCAGAGTAGAGGGGGAGAAGACCCTCCCTAGACCTGCTGGACACACTTTTCCTGATGCACCCCAGACATTCCTTATCATATGTTCGATCTTTTAACATTGTCTCATCTCTGGGACAGGAACTCTTTGCTTTCTTCTTTGGCATATATTTATGATATTGTCTTCAACCTTTGGTCTCAGAGACTGATTCATTGGAGAAACTCAATGCAACTAATATCTCTGCAAAGATTTTTGTGGTGATTAACAGCGGCAAGCTTCTCCTTGGGAGTAATGAGTAAAGTTTCAGGGTTCTTTTCAATCACAGACAGAGTTTCTCCCCCTCCATTAATATGAAAAGAATTAATCAGATTCTAATAAGTCATTATTTTTCAAAGCATACCTTCTCTATGCCTCATATTCTCTTTCTATGCAGTAGTAGGCTAACTGCAACTGGTGCTTCACAGAATCCCAGAATCACAGAATGTCAAGCGCTGGAAGGCATCTCGAAAGCTCATCTAGTCCAACCCCTCTACCAAAGGAAATCACCTATACCAGATCACACTGGATCACATCCAGGTGGGCTTTTTAATACCTCCAGAAAGGGAGACTTCACAAGCCCCCTGGGAAGCCTTTTCCAGTGTTCTGTCACTACCACAGGGAAAAAATTCCTCCTTATGTTCACATAGAAATTCCCATGCCTCAGCTTCCACCCATTGCCCCTTGTCCTGTCATTGGGCAACACTGGGCAGTGCCTGGCTCCATTCTCCTGGCACTCTTTACATGTTTATTAACATTGATAAGGTCACCCCTCAGTCTCCTTCTCTCCAAACTAAAGAGCCTCAGCCTCCTCGGTCTCTCCTCTTAAGAGGGATGTTCCATTCCCTTAATAATTTTTGTGACTGTGCTGGACTCCCTCAAGAATCATAGAATCATAGAATCAACCAGGTTGGAAGAGACCTCCAAGATCAGCCAGTCCAGCCTTGCACCCAGTCCTATCCAGTCAACTAGACCATGGCACTAAGTGCCTCATCCAGTCTTTAAGTTTTATGTCCTTCTTGAACTGGGGGGGGGGGGAGGGGAGCAGAACTGGGTTCAGCTTAGAGATTCTTGAGGGCGTCTGAATGAGTGTGTGTGCATAATTTCCCCCTCAGGAGGTCAGTCCTTCCTCTGTTGTAAGAACAGGAGATTATGTCAATTCCACATAGGAGCAGCTTTCCAAAGGCAGGAATGCTGCTGCCACCTCTTGGAGCTGAGAGCACGGGACAAGGCCAGGGTGGGAAGCATTGTCATAGTGCACTGCAAGAGATCTGAAAGAGGTATGATGTCATTCAGACCCTCAAGCAGCACAGGAATCATACTAACATTTGTTTTTCAAAAAACCCTATTTTTTTCAAGTCAAGTTTTGAAGGGTGGTGTCCAGGTGCTGCTGTGCAGAAGTGCAATGAATGTCACCTTTCTGAAGCATTTACTGCCTCTAAAATGCTGTTAAAATTCCTCACTGCTATATGCATTACTGTAAAAGCTGTGATAAACGGAGGGATGGAAACTAGGCCACAATAGTGTTTTAAAGCCACACTAAAATCTGGCCTGCTTGCTGCATAAGTAGCATCATTACTTTTATTCCTCTCCTTGGCTATCTCAGTTCTTAAGCAGTGATTATCGGTATAGGATCTGTGTGCTATCTAGGAATGTGTTAAGCAATAGCTGTTTCATGTTTAATTCTCATCCTGCTCATGGGGTGAAAATATAACTAAATTATTTTGTTTAAAATCCTTATTTCACTGAGTCAGTGCCTCACTTGCTTTTTCACAGGAGCACACATGTGGGTATATGTGCAGAGCTCTCTTTCTATGCTAGTAGAGGTACCCCGGAAGGTAGAGGGTTTTATGATGGTTTTCAGCTCTGGGGAATTTTGTTCCACAGTGTGTGTCTGGCCCCACACAAACTCTTGCTCCTACACAGAGGGACAGTGTTCATTACTGCTCAGAGGAACCAAGAGAAAAGCACTGTCAAGGACAGCCTTGATGCAAGACCTCTGAAAACTGCAGGTGGAAGTGATCTGTGGATCTCCGGAATGTGGTGGTAGCAGATGATGCTGCTGTGTATACCAGGCCAGGCTTCAGAGAAAGCTTGCCTTAATACAGACTCTCCATGCTCATCTGAGCATTGAGTCACTTTAATAGTAATGGCTTAGAGTGGGGAAGGAAAAACCAGTAAATTGCCTGATCCAGGTGGGATCGGCATCAAAAGTTAGTGACAGTTTCTGAACTGGGAAGAGCAAAAGGCAGGTTTGGAGGTTCGAGGCTCAGACTCTATGAGGACTGTAGGTGAATTTGCTGCTTGAGTTAATCCTTGATTCTTTGTGATCTGTTCAGCAACAGGAGATGATGGTTTATTGTAATACATGGCAGCTGCTGAGAAAGCCTGAAAACATCAAGACTGCCAAAACCAGCAAACAACCCTGGAGAGCTCCTGGAGACAGCTCCAGAATGCACAGGAGCAATAGCAACTCCAGAACTTTCTGCTCTCCTGGTTGTCAAGAGTCGTGTCTGCGGGACCCCAAACAGATTCAGAAGCTGGCGTCCAAACCTTCTTAAAGCATCCTCTGTGCTGTAGGTCTCACCCTGGCCACCCAGGGGAGGCTGCTGATTTTTCCATGTAAAGGTCATGGAGCTGTCCATAAGTCTTCTAGTCCACCACTTGATGAATTATTGCAGTCCATCCCAACCAGATTAATCTCATGAAAGCAATGACATCTCATACTACTTATGAATGGCCTGTGAGTATACATGGCTGTGATATTCATTTAGGGGAACTGGTGGTAAATAGAGAGAAGAGGATCTGACTTTCACTCAGACAAAATAGGACTGAAGGTAGGCAACATGGCTCTGTTTAAGAGTCATGTGTATATGGAGAATGTGGGGACTTGGCAGCAAGATAAAGAACACTACAGGGTCCCAGTATGGATTAACTTTTTGAACAGTCGCACATGGCATGTGGGGTTGATATATCTTTCCTAGTCTTAAAGAGCAGCTAATGCAGACATGAGCTTCTCAATTGCCCCTCATTTCAAGAGAGATGTTGAAATGCTGGAACATGTCCAGAGAAGGGCAACAAAGCTGCTGAAGGGCCTGGAACACAAACCCTATGAGGAGAGGCTGAGGGAGCTGGGGTTGTTTAGCCTGGAGAAGAGGAGGCTCAGAGGTGACCTTATTGCTGTCTACAACTACCTAAAGGGACATTGTAGCCAGGTGGGGGTTGGCCTCTTCTCCCAGGCAACCAGCAATAGAACAAGGGGACACAGTCTCAAGTTGTGCCAGGGTAGGTATAGGCTGGATGTTAGGAGGAAGTTGTTGGCAGAGAGAGTGATTGGCATTGGAATAGGCTGCCCAGGGAGGTGAAGGCACCATCCCTGGATGTGTTCAAGCAAAGCCTGGCTGAGGCACTTAGTGCCATGGTCTGGTTGACTGGCTAGGGCTGGGTGCTAGGTTGGACTGGATGATCCTGGAGGTCTCTTCCAATCTGGTTGATTCTATGATTCTATGATTCTCGCTAACTGTTATTACAGCAGGTTCTGCATGGCTGTGCCAAACCTGTGCAAATACACTGGGAGAGCCAGTCCTTGTGCCAGACAGTTGATCAGAACCAAATTGAAAATGGTGATATTGACATCAAAGGCAAGTCTTCTGTCAAGATATAGATTCTCCACCAACTGTCTTTACAGTACCAGAGAGAATGAATATTGTAAAACCATCTCATTAGTAGAGTGCTCTTCTTTTACATTGTGTTTGTGTGTGTACACATCTGCTTTCTGATAAGAGAGGCCAAATACACGTGGAATCTCTACAAATAACAGTCAGGTTCTCTTGAGTCAAAGTTGTTTAAATGTTTCCTACTGCCTCTAGGCTGGCTGTGCCTCACTAACGGTGGCACAGCTGACCTGTGCTTGTGAAATCTTTCCCCCACCTTTGCCTCTAGACATGATGTAGTTTCCCAATCAATGTCAGACATACATGACGCAGGCCCTAGGCTGGGAGGCTGCCATGACACAAGGCTAATGTGGTGTGATCTGGCCTGATTAATCATAACACGTGTATAGTCAAGGTGACTGAGTAGCTGGACAAGTGCCCACAGTACAAGGGTTAGGACTAGATAGGTTGGCATTTACATTTCCGATGCCCACATTTGCATGTGGAACTGGCCAGCACAGTAATTTAGAGACATCCAAGCAGCTGCCTGGTGAATAAATAGTGTGTAAAAGCACGCAATGGGTAGCACTCCTCTCTGGGGTCATGAAGATCCTGGTACTGGGGCCAGGACCTTTGCCAGGAGCTCTTCTTCCCTGATACATTCCCCAGTAGACCCTGCGTATTGACAAAGGAGTGTGCCTTTAGTTCTGTGAGATGTTGTTGCATGCAGTGTGGTAGACAGACCTGCCCTGCTGCCTGACACCTGTGGGGAGGTAAGTTCTGTCCTGTAATTGTGGAAACAGCAATCCTGGGCTCTGAGGAGCAGCATGAGGCATGCCACCTGACCTACACCACCCAATGTGCAACAGTGAGGCAGGTATCACCTCTTCACGTTGATTCTTTCCACCACTCTTCTTTGAGACTCAAAGCAAAAGCAGTCTTGCATGATATAAAAGACATATGAACTCTAGACACAGAGCAGAGGGTCTAAGAGCCATCAGATGTGGCCCTGTGCTTCAGCCTCCTATAGTACTGCTGCCCACGTGGTACTAAAGTGAGTCTGGGCACAGAGGCCTTCTGCTTTGCACCCTTTGCTCAGACAGTCCCCCTCAATTCCCTCTCCTTTTTTGTCCCATAATCTTTTTTTGTTCACTCCTGGCTATTTGGGGGTAGTTGAAATAGGAGCTGAGCCAAAAGCTGCCCTGGTGTAAAGGCCTTTGCCTGTCTGAGGCCAGGCCCAGGCACAATTCAGAGCAAGGACCCATCATGCAGCCAAGACCTGTGTGTTGAGCTATGGATCACACCAATACTGTGGAGTCTCTGCAGCCTAGCTGTTGGTTTCTAGCTGGAGCTGAAGCCTTCTGTACCCTGGGGCCTGCTGCTTATAACAGGATTCCAGACTTGGTCTGCAGATATTCAGCTCTTAAGTTGTGTAGGTTCGAAGTGCTGAGGAGCTGAGAGACTGCAATCCAGTCCCTGAAGGAATGGGACTTGATGGATCAGTCACACCTGATGTCCCTCCTCAGATTCAGTCTACCACACGACTCTATGGACAGGTTGGCTGGAGAGCAGCTGTGGCAGGAATATGCCAAATACTTTCCAAAGGGCTCTTCAATAATGATCTGAGAAAGGTGTTTCATTAAAATATGTTCTGTTAAAGCAGAGGAGAGTGTGAGTAGGGATTGGAATGGATCAGTGTGTGGGGTAGCTAGCTATAATGCAAGTGGCCCATGGCACACTTCAGTCAATCATTTACAGAAACCCTGACAGGATACTGCATGAATGCTAGAGAGGGGCTACATCAGCCAGCCTGGTGGCATTTTCTGTATATAGCCTTTGACTGATGCTCCAGTGACTCATACATATGGCACTTCTCCAGATCTGATAATATCTTGTACTCTGAGCAGCTCTCCTATCTATGCAGAATATTTTTTTCTTCTCAAACATATTTCATGCACCTTTGTGCATAACATTGCTCTGTGTGCAACTGCCTATTCTAGATCTCTATCAGCAGTTTCTATCCTCTGCTTACGTTTGCCTTGGATTATGATTTTATCAGGTGCTGAAAGGTAAGCAGGACTGATCCAGCAGGACAGGTCAGCGCTTGAAAGGGAAACCTCTGATTAAAGCTGACTGCTGCAGCAAGAGGTGACAGCATCTGAGGAGGGGTGCACTCATTTCAGACAGATGGCTGGTTGGGTGGGACACTGGGGGTGAGAGCACCATTTTGGTTAAATACATTTGTGGTCTTCCAAGCTATTCAGCACCTGACACTGTAGAATTCTTCCACGGGATTTGCAGCTTTCTTCCAGGTTGTGAGCTGTCAGCAGGCAGGGAGAAATTCATGGACATTCCGGCTGCTTTCACCAAAGGACAATCCTTCCTTCCAAGAAACAGTGGATATTGAATTAGCTAATTTAGATATGAGGAAGTAATATTTTGACCCTGGATTACAGATGAAGGTCCATCTGTTGAGAACAAAGGGTGCTTATGCTTTATTAACCCTGAGTTCTCTGTGTTGATAGATCTTGTTATCCTGTTAGGGAACATGAAGGAACAAATGTGAATTATGAACATGTTTGTTTCCTCAGCGCTGACAACCAAGAACGAAACAAGTTTTTGTCACTGCTGGCTTGCATTTCACTCTGTGCAGATGCTGATCAGTGCAGGATGTCTTCTATCAGGCTGTTGCCTACGGGTACAAGGCATTTTTGTGGTGGATTTTCTGTTTTTTTTTTTTTTGGCAGCACTTCCAAGCAAGTCAGAATCCACAAAACACAGCTAATTGTATGACAGAAATAACAACTAACCAAAACATACCCAAAGCTTGTGAGCAAACAAATGCTTTCAGAATTTAGCTGCAGTCCAGGAAGACTGTTACGAGGCTAGGCACCTCTCTTCCCCTGTGCCTCTCTGTGGCTACATATAACAAACATACTGTATCTCACAAAACTCTGCATCATAAGATATCCTTTTTGACTCTACTGAGATGAAGAAATCAGCAGCATGCTCATTCAGCTCTGTGGCTGAGCACTATCTGGAGGCAGACAGGTGGGCACCCTCTCTAGTGGCACTAGCTGGATTGAATGACACTCAAGGGACAGCAGAGACCCTTTGAGGCAGATGATTGGTGACTTGCTGGAAGTGTGAGCATCAGAGTGGACACACAGGCCAGTGAGCAGCAGTTGGCAGGAAAGAAGAACCTCATGCCCTGCTTGTAGGTGTGCAACCCAAGGACCAAAATCAGTGTTCCTACAGTGAAAGCCTGTGAGAGGTCTCATCTGTCCACCCAGATGGACCTGGACAGGAATGATACTTCAGTGCAGGTGGTAGGTTGCCTAGACAATTCTTCTGACATAGAAATAACTACTTCCAAAAGATGTTTGCAGTCTGACAATCTGTTATGCCAAGCAACTGTGTTGCAAGAAACAGTCACAAGGCTACTCAGTATTGGAAGAGCTGAGATGGAGACTGATAGCTGGTTTCAAAACCATGGCCCTACAGCAGACACCTCTGAGATTGGAGCACATTTGACCCTGGAGACATAAAAAATCATGGCCCCAGTTTATTCTCCACCCTCTAACATCACCATCAAAAATATCTCTGCACACTTACAAGCAAGCTCCACAAGGAGAAACTTCACCAAAGTCAACTAGGAAAGAGGTAAAACCAAAAGACATGTGGTCATAGATAGTGATTCTCTTTTAGGTGGCACTGAAACACTTATCTACTGATTCAACAAGTAGGCATTAGAGAACTGATCCCCACAGGGAGCTAAGATCAGGGATATTGCTGAGAGGGTGCCATGACTCATTAAGAGCACTGACTGCTACCCACTCTTATTCCAATTTGGCCTGAACAGCGCAGTGAAACAGAACTTGGGCAGAATCAGGGAAGACTATAATGCTCCAGGAGTGCAAGTGCAAAACTTTGGTGCCCAAGCCATCTTCTTCTCCCTTTTACTAGTCAGAAGAAAGGGGGAAGCCAGTAACAGACTAATAACGAGTATCAACTCCCAGCTACATGGTGAGAGTTTTGGATTTTATGACAATTGGGATGTTCTTTGATAACTGCTATGGAGGTATGAAGTACACCTCTCTCAAAGAGGTAAGGGAATCTTTAGTAGCAGACTGGCTTTAAACTAAAGGACTCAGAAGGCAGTGGTCAAAATGGAAATCTCATGCCATTCCATCCAACCTGGAGATAAGTCAGGACAACCAGAGCAGTGACAAGTGCTCCTTTGCTGCCTTCTGAGAGGAAAGCCAGAAGGCAACCTACCACAGGGGTGAGCACAACTGTGGTGAATCCTCTTACACCACCTCAGGGAAACCTTCTTACTTGACTACCCCTCTGAAAAGCCTGTATGCAGCATGAGGAGTCAACAATAACTAGAGATGTGGGTGAGGTGACCGCCTGGACAGATGGGCAGACTGCAAAGGGATGGCATTCAATAGCTCCAAGTGCAGGGTGCTGCACTTTGGCCACAACAACCCCATGCAGAGATACAAGCTGGGGTGAGAGTGGCTGGAGAGCAACCAAACAGAGAGGGATCTGGGGGTGCTGATTGATACCCGCCTGAACATGAGCCAGCAGTGTGGCATCCTGGCCTGCATCACGAATGGTGTGGTCAGCAGGAGCAGGGAGGTCATTCTGCCCCTGTACTCTGCACTGGTCAGACCACACCTTGAGTACTGTGTTCAGTTCTGAGCCCCCCAGTTTAGGAGGGACATTGAAATGCTTGAGCGTGTCCAGAGAAGGGCGACGAGGCTGGTGAGAGGCCTTGAGCACAGCCCTACGAGGAGAGGCTGAGGGAGCTGGGATTGTTTAGCCTGGAGAAGAGGAGGCTCAGGGGAGACCTTATTGCTGTCTACAACTACCTGAGGGGAGATTGTAGCCAGAAGGAGGTTGCTCTCTTCTCTCAGGTGGCCAGCACCAGAACGAGAGGACACAGCCTCAGGCTGCGCCAGGGGAGATTTAGGCTGGAGGTGAGGAGAAAGTTCTTCCCTGAGAGAGTCATTGGACACTGGAATGGGCTGCCCGGGGAGGTGGTGGAGTCGCTGTCCCTGGAGCTGTTCAAGGCAGGATTGGACGTGGCACTTGGTGCCATGGTCTAGCCTTGAGCTCTGTGGTAAAGGGTTGGACTTGATGATCTGTGAGGTCTCTTCCAACCTTGGTGATACTGTGATACGGTGAGGTCACACAGCCGTGACCTCATTGCAGTTACAGAGTCATGTTGGGGTGGCATGCATGACTGGAATGTTCTTAGGGATGGGTAGATATTTTTTGTAAAAGACAGGCCAGCAAGATGAGGTGATGAAGTTTCTCTGCGTGTGAGAGAGTGACTGGAATGTGTTAGGCTCTGCTTAGGAGGCAAAGAACAAGTTGAAAGCTCATAGAATGCCTTCTTTGTTTCAGCCTTTACTGTAGCATGAAGGATGGCCACCGGGTCAAGGGAATTTCTCCTGTCCCTCTACTCCCTCTTGTGAGGCTGTACCTGGAGTATTGTATCTACTTCTTGGTTCCCCAGTTCAAGAGAGACAGGGAACTACTGGAGAGAGTACAATGGAGGTCCACAAAGATGATTAGAGGGCTGGAGCATCTCTCTTACCAACAGAGCTGAGAGACCTGGGACCATTCAAACTGGAAAAGGAAAGTATAAGAGTAGAATCTTATCAATGCATATAAATATCTAAAGGGTGAGGGGCATGGGAGTGGGGCCGAGCTTTTTCAGTAATGGCAAGTGATGAACAAGGGGAGATGGACACACGCTAGAACACAGGAAGCTTAACTTGGGCTTAAGGAGGAACTTCTTTCCCCTGAGGGTGAATGGGCACTGAAATGAGCTGCCCAGAGAGGTTCTGGAGTTTTCTTCTCTGGAGATTTTCAAAATCCATCTGGACACATTCCAGTGCAACCTCTTCTGGGTGACCCTGCTTTAGCAGTGGATTTGGACTAGATGATCTCCAGAAGTCCCTTCCAGTCTCTGCTGTTCTAAGATTCTCTGTTTGCTGATGTGGGCTTAAAAGAGGTCTTAGGAGGTCAGAAGATTTTATTCACATTCCAGATTTCTAAGAACTGCCAAAGGGACATGGCAAAACACATAACACTTTGCAAGGTTGTGAGAACCTGCTCCAAGGGTCCTTTTCTCCTGACTACAGCTCACACATGAACCATGGACGAGACTGAACAGGAGGGAGAAAGGTGTGAGTCTTCACCCCGAGGACAGGAGAGCCCGGTGGATGTCCTCTAATGCCTCCATGGCTCTGGCACTTTTCCTCCCCCAACCTCTTGCCGTCTAGTATGACCACAGTGTGGTGCTGCTGTGTCTTACAGAGCTGTGCAGAAGAGAAAGAAGAGGGGAGATGCTTCCTGCGCAGTGAGCAGGTCTCCGCTCTGTTAGTTCGCTTTCTCTCATGAAACACTGTACAAACAGCAGAGGTAATGAAGTATGAGATGAACAAGACAAAGTCAGTTATTTACTGCCCTAAAGCAAAGCGTGCCTTTCTCTATGGTGAGTTTTCAAGAGCTTTTGTTTCCAGTCTGGTTTTAAATGATGCCTATAATGTGTCACAGTGCAACAGATCTCTGTCTTCCAAAGCTTTTATTGTATCTAATGTGCCATTGAATTGCTGCACTGCTGTAGGCGTTACAGTTAGTGCTCTGGTGAGCTGAGGGAGCTGTTGTGACATCTTGATCTGTTGTGTGTTTGAAGGATGCTCCTACTTGCTCTCCTGACCACTGATCTCACTAGTGGTGAAGTGCAAGCTGAGATCTATGTCATTGTCTGTCCTAGGACTGGGAGAGGTCATAACCTGTATTGCAGAGAAGAGGAGAGAGTGATGAGCAAGGGATGACTTAGGACAACCCAGGAGCTGAAAGCACCTCCATCTGGGGAAGGTGTTCTAGTAAAGATCACACAGCAATCTGTGAGCAGGAGCAAATGATTTCTCTTCTCACACCAAGCTGCTTGAGCAGGACTCATGCTGGTGAGCAGTAAAGCTGGGAATATATTTTGAGTATTCTCATGTCATCTCAGGACAACTGACCAATTCAAGAACATGCTAGCAAAGGCTACTAATATTCTGTTGCTGAGATTGATGTGATGGGCATTCTATTCCACTAGACACACTAAACCAGGCAGTGGTTGCTGAAATAGACTGGACCCATGGAGAAGTGACAGGAAAAGAGAGTGTGGACAGAAGGAACATATTTCCCTAGAATTATTCTGTAGTTTCTAACAATTCACATCTCAGAGACCACTTCCAAAGAGAGGTGTGTATATTTAATAGCCACTAGTGGGTTTTAACCACTATGAATTTGTATAACCATCTTTAGATCCCTTTTTAGCACCTAAAATATCCCGTGTAAAGAACTTCTACAGGTGCACTACCCTACCCACTCCAGTACACAAAAAGCAGTTTGATGTTATTGCAAGAGTGAGCAGTCAAAATTGTGCAGGCAAAGCAATATTTCCCAGCAAAGTGGATGGAGTGCTCCTGTAGGTGAGCACTCCGGCCAGGCAGTGGCTGTGCCTGACGCTGCAGTTTGACACATGGGTGAATACTTCAGGTGCAAATATCAACGTCTATAGCTTCCATGAATATGTTGTGATTTGTGCATGTGTTGCTCTGGTGGCAGAGCCTGCAGGATGTGCTGTGATGAGAGACTCATTACACCAGGTTCTGCACAAACACACTCTGAGGTGGATCTAGAAAGCTCTGTCTTCAGAGTGGGAGGCAGGAATAGACCCTCTGCCTTTCTCATGAGAATATAAATTGATATTTTGACCTCAAGAAGGTTCCTATGAGGTGGATCTAGAAAGCTCTGTCTTCAGAGTGGGAGGCAGGAATAGACCCTCTGCCTTTCTCATGAGAATATAAATTGATATTTTGACCTCAAGAAGGTTCCTATGACATTAAAATATTATTCACTAGAAAATTACTGGTGTGTCTCTGTAAAAACACAGGGACAATAAAGACCAGTGACTATTTCAGTATTTACTATGAGTCAGTGTTGCAGAGGGCAGTAATACGTGGCCGAGTCGAGAATTTATCAAAAATAGATATTTTTTATTTTCCCAAAAACCCGCCCCCACAACTATATATACAAAGATTAATTTCGTTTGATAAACAGGTTCAGTTGCATGAGAATTAAGTCTACAAGGATACCATCAATAATCTGACTATATTGGAAGTCAGAAGTTGGAAAAGGCCTCAGCTATTAATTAATAGCGGTTTCTTACTAAATTAAGCTAAGCCAAATAACTCACTCAGGCTGGCTCGTGCGGTCTGTCCCTCTCTTCCTTTCCAGCGGCTGCAGGAGTCGTTAAGGGTCGTTAAGGGTCGTTAGGCACACAAAGGTGTGCCTAACAGGAAAGCGAATCCTTGGTCTCTCTGCAGTCCAGGCACAGGGAGTGTGTGAGCTCAGGCAGACACATACGTCCAGGCACAGGCAAACTCCAAAGCGGGAACCCCAAAGGCGGGAAGATCCCCAATATTTATAACCTTCACTAGACAAAGGGCAGAGTTACCACACCTTAGGCGTGAAAGCGCACGGCCAATCCCAGCCTGGCTCCAGCGCGGGAACTCACGGGGCAGTCGCCCCCTTCACGGCTGCAGGGCAGGCGAGGGGGGGGGGGAACCAGGTGGCTTTTCCCCTTTCCCCCCCGAAGTCCGGGCAGGAGAGGAATTTAGGGGTACAGGACTCCAGGACAGTTAGGAACACCTTCACTGCCAGTAATGATTGATACTTGGTGTCCTGTACATAGGAAACTGGACCGCATATCAGTGTTCTGCTTTATGTATAATAACTGCTTCTGCTAATTAAAAACAAGGAGGCAGGCCATTCCCTTCTGGGGAGGATTGGGGGCCCAATTTGCCCACCAGACACAGGTCTGCTGGCTCCTTCAGGCCCCTATTAGAGACATCAGTAGGAAATCCCGTGATCACAGTATCACAGTATCACCAAGGTTAGAAGAGACCTCATAGATCATCAAGTCCAACCCTTTACCACAAAGCTCAAGGCTAGACCATGGCACCAAGTGCCACATCCAATCTTGCCTTGAACAGTCCCAGGGACGGCGACTCCACCACCTCCCCGGGCAGCCCATTCCAGTGTCCAATGACTCTCTCAGGGAAGAACTTTCTCCTCACCTCCAGCCTAAATTTCCCCTGGTGCAGTCTGAGGCTGTGTCCCCTCGTTCTGGCGCTGGCCACCTGAGAGAAGAGAGCAACCTCCTTCTGGCCACAACCACCCCTCAGGTAGTTGTAGACAGCAATAAGGTCTTCCCTGAGCCTCCTCTTCTCCAGGCTGAACAATCCCAGCTCCCTCAGCCTCTCCTCGTAGGGCTGTGCTCAAGGCCTCTCACCAGCCTCATCGCCCTTCTCTGGACACGCTCAAGCATCTGGTCTGGTATGGTCCTCTGACTATTACCCACTACCTGTTATGCTGTTTGGGAGTGATGAGCTATGAAGAGAAGTCCGCAAGTGAGCAAAAGGGACTTCAGGGCACTTGGGTGATTGATTGAAGGTTCAGGGGTGCAGGTGGTGTTTTCCTTAATCCTTTCAGTGTCAGGGAGGAACACTGAAAGGAAGAGCGAAACACACCTGATTAATATGTGGCTCAGAGGCTGGTGACACTGAGTGAACCTTTGTTTCTTTGTTCATGGGGAAGTTTGCACAGCACTGGGCCTGCTTGCCATGGATGGAGTCTGGCATCCTGAGAGGGGTGGATGACTCACCAGAAAGCTGTGTTCCCATACAGTGAGACACAGAAAGATGGAGAGTTGGGTAGAGGTGAACCTTACGAAGTTCAACAAGGCTAAGTCCTAGATCTAGGAAGGAATAACCCCAAGCACCAGCACAGGTGAGTGGTTGACCTGCTGGAAGTTGACTAGCCTATGGAGAAAGGACCTGGGAGTGCTGATGGACAACAAGTTCGTCAAAAACCGTTAATGAGCCTTCATTGCCAAGAAGGCCAATGGTATTCTGGGGATGTCGTGGAGGGTCTGTAGGCTTTATGCCTCTACATGCCTGGACATGTTTTTCTGCCAGGACCCCTGGTAGTAAACAAGTTGTGTAACACACACACACACAACTTGTGTATCCCTGGGGCGAGCCCACGTGATCCCCATATTTGGGAGAGTCCAGGCAAGAGCCTCTGCCTATTACGGTAAGGTTTGGCTTACTGCCAATCTGATTGGTCACTCTGGTGGCCAAAGGGCACATTAATCTCGGCCCACAGTCCATAAAGAGGGGTGCACAGGAGAACCATGTGTTCAGATCTGTTCAGACTCAGCTCAGCTCTCTGACCCACCTGCAAGGATCAGACTCAGCTCTGACCTTCACCTGAAGTGCTCAGCCACTCATACCCACATGCTTGGATGCCATTGCATAGCTCCGATGCTTTCTGAGGCACAGACCTCATGCTTTGATTCAATCGCAGCTAACCTGACTGCGTACCTTAGATGCAGAGCTCATTCAAGCCTGCACACACACACATATATAAATGGAGCTGATAGCCTCCTAAACCTAAACCAGTATCAGCTGTGCATATCTGCAACCTATATTGTATTTATCTACAGAGCTCAGACTCCCAGCTTATTGCCTGGTGAAAGCCATTGTAGCAAAGAGAAACAGGAAGCAAACTTCTGGATTGTCTGCACCCACACACACAGCCTGAACCTATGAAAAGAACTGTGCCAGGGACAGCACGGACATTCTTCTCCTGTTCCTGTGACCCTACCAAACTGATAATCCCTGAACACAGTATCCAGAAGAAGGCAGCAGCATTGAGGCAGAGATCGTCCCACTCCAGGAGAACAAAAGGTTAGAGAACCTGTTGACCCCAGAGACTGGGAAGATTTATCATTTCCCCTCAATCTGGGAAGATTCCAGCCTCACAGAGTCCACAGAGACCCCTGAAGTCCGGACATTGAGCACAGGCTGTGACACAACCCTGGAGGGTGATTAATAATTAATAACAACACTTACAAGTAAAGATTTAATTCCTCTGTAATATAAGTTGCCTCTGCCTTAGAGCAGAAAGAGTTTCAGCCCCTCTGCTGGGCAAATAACATGAGTTCCCAAGTGGCACCAAGCCAAAGGGGAAACCTCTCTCTCTGTTTATAGTTTGAATGTTTTGCTAGTTATTAACCAAATCCCTGTGTATATTATGTCCTAATTGTTTTCATAACTTTGCACAAGAACAAAGTTTTAATACACAGTGGTTGGGGGTGGCAAGATTCATAAATAATTAATTTTAATAATTTATATTTTTATATACAATTTATATCACCTCCAATTAATTTCTCACCTCTGCCAAATAGTGTAGGTACAGAAATGCCCCTCCACAACAGGGGGGCAGTTATGTCATGGAGGCAGGGAATTAATGTGCCTGAGTCAGGAAACATAAAAAATAGAATTATTTTATTTTCCTGGAACTCCACTCCCAAAACTATATAAAAAATAAATTTAGTTTATTAACAGATTCAGTTTGAATATCTTACAAAATAAAGATATTATAGATAAATTTAGATATGTAGGAGGTCAGGAAATGGAGCAGGCTAAGCTATAAACACAGCTTTACCCCACTATGAATCAGGCTGAGCAGAAGATTTAGGGAAAAACTTACTCATGGATGTGAGCTAGGCACTCAGCAATGGTCCCTTGCTGAATTCTTCTTCAGGAGCAGCCTTCTGACATTGCCAGCAATATCCAATGAAAGACATCCATGTCACAGAAGTCCGAGATGAGCCACAGAGATGTCAATCTCAGAAATGTCTCAAGCACATCTTCCCTAGTGGGATGGTTGTGGGATGATGCTGCCCTCACAACAGCAGGGGAGAGCAAAAAATGCTGGGGTCCCCAGACCGGGAGGCAGACAGGAAGTTAGCTACTGATAGAGTGTGAGAGAGAGTGGTCCAGATGCTGCCAGCTCACTCTCTCTAAGGACCCAAGGCTTGCACAAAAGAGTGCAAAAGTGGGGAGAATCATCCAAAAGCAGGGATGGGATAAAACCATGAGCCGTAGAAAAGGTAGGAGCCTATCCTTCCCAGTGCAAGGGGACTCAGAATGGTTTGCGTTGGAAAGGAACCTCCAAAGGTCATCTAGTCCAACCCCCACTGCAGTCGGCAGGGACATCATCAACTAGGTCAGGTTGCCTAGAGCCCTGTCGAGCTCTATCAACCATGGATATCTCCAGGGATGGAGCCTCAACTATCTCCCTGGGCAATCTGCTCCTGGGTTCCACCACCCTCATGGTAAAGAACTTGTTCCCAGCATCCAATCTGAATTTGCTCTCCTCTAAGTTAAAAACATTGCCCTAGTCCTATCACTTTGTAAAGAGTTTCTCTTCAGCCTTCCTGCAGGTTCCTTTCAGGTACAGGATAGTCATTATTAGGTCTCCCCGGAGACCTAATGTTTTTCTTCAGGCTGAACAATGCCAGTTTCTTCAGCCTGTCTTCGTAGCAGAGGTGTTCCAACCCCCCATTTACTTTCATGGCCTTAATTAGAATCATAGAATAGAATCATAGAGTCAGTCAGGGTTGGAAGGGACCACAAAGATCATCTAGTTCCCACTCCCCTGCCATGGGCAGGGACACCCTACTCTACATCAGGCTGGCTAGAGCCCCATCCAGCCTGGCCTTAAACACCTCCAAAGATGAGGCCTCAACCACCTCCCTGGGCAACCATTCTGGGCTCTCACCACTCTCATGCTGAACAACTTCCTTCTCATGTCAAGTCTGAATCTTCCCATCTCCAGATTCACTCCATTCCCCCTAGTCCTGTCACTCCCTGGTAGCCTGAAAAGTCCTTCCCCAGCTGTTTTGTAGCCCCCTTCAGATACTGGAAGGCTACAAGAAGGTCACCTGGGAGTCTCCTCTTCTCCAGACTGAACAGACCCAACTCTTTCAGTTTGTCCTCATAGCAGAGCTGCTCCAGCCCTCTGAGCATCCCAGTGGCCCTTCTCTGGACCCACTCCAACACATCCACATCCTTCTTGTAATGGGGGCTCCAGAACTGGACATGGTACTCCAGGTGGGGTCTCACCGGAGTGTGGTCCCAGGACTGATTCCTGAGGGACTCTGCTTGTCACTGGCCTCCACTTGGACATGGACCCATTGACTGCTACTCTTTGAGTGCTGCTATCAAGCCAGTTCTTTATCCATCTAGTGGTCCACTCATCAAACCCATGTGTCACCTGCACACCAGGCTGTGGTGAGGCCTTGTGTCAATGGCCTTGCTCAGGTCCAGGTAAATGACATCAAATGACTCTCAAGACAGGAACTACCAAGGCAGGAACCCTTTCTCTATTTATCCCTTTTGTAGACAAAGTGTCCATTTACCATTTATACTGGGGATGAAAACACAGCCAATTACCAGTCTGATTTCAGTGAGCTTCTACATGGGTCACCCCATGTGCAGTAAGGACCCTTTTCCTACCCCCTTCAAGCCTGCAGAGTTGGGGGAGGAACAGGTTTTTGTGCCTTTCTTCTCCCACAGAGTGAGAGGGAGAAGAGAGGAACTTGGGGTATCCAGGACAAGTTAAGAAAACTGTTGCCTCTTTAGATTGGAAAAGAGAAGACTGAAGGCAGATCTTACCAAATATCTGAAGGGTGGAGGTCCTGAGCTCCTTTCTGTAGTGGCCAGTGGTAGGACAAGAGGTTATGGGTACAAACCAGAACACAGAAAATGTCACTTGAGCTGAAGGAGAAACTTCTTTCCCTTGAGGTTGACAGAGCACTGGAACACACTGCCCAGAGAGGTCGTAGAGTTTCCATCTCTGGAGATTTTCAAACTCAGCTGGACATGTTCCTGTGCAACCTGCTCTGAGTGACCCTGCTTTAGCAGTGGATTTAAACTAGATGATCTCAGAGGTCCCTTACAACCACTGCAATTCTGAGATTTTGTAATTCTAATAAAGGTCAGTTTGTGAAGCTGCAGTTTCTTTGAGAAATGACACAAGCAAGGAAGACTGACTCCAAGAGAGCCAATGGCATCCTGGCCTGGCCAGTAGGACAAGGGAGGTTATTCTTGCCCTGTACTCAGCACTGGTCAGACCACACCTTGAGTACTGTGTCCAGTTCTGGGCCCCTCAATTCAAGAGAGATGTTGAGGTGCTGGAAGGTGTCCAGAGAAGGATGACAAAGCTGGTGAGAGGCCTGGAACACAAACCCTATGAGGAGAGGCTGAGGGAGCTGGGGTTGTTTAGCCTGGAGAAGAGGAGGCTCAGGGGTGACCTCATTGCTGTCTACAACTACCTGAAGGGACATTGTAGCCAGGTGGGGGGTGGTCTCTTCTGACAGGCAACCAGCGATAGAACAAGGGGACACAGTCTCAAGTTGTGCCAGGGTAGGTATAGGCTGGATGTTAGGAGGAAGTTGTTGGCAGAGAGAGTGATTGGCATTGGAATGGGCTGCCCAGGGAGGTGGTGGAGGCACCGTCCCTTGAGATCTTCAAGCAAAGCCTGGATGAGGCACTTAGTGCCATGGTCTAGTTGACTGGCTAGGGCTGGGTGCTAGGTTGGACTGGCTGATCTTGGAGGTCTCTTCCAACTTGGTTGATTCTATGATTCTATGACTCTTGTTAAGGTGACACAAAAGATGGATTTTCAGCTTCTGTGGATTTCTCTGGGTCAGTGGCTTTTCACATAGGAACATATATGATAGGAATGACCAGAAAGCCATTCTGATCCACCACATCTCACCCCTCTTTCCAGTCTCATGAAACACCACAGGAGACCAGAGAGCCTGGGTGGGCATGAAGATGATGGGATTCCACAATGCTGGAGCAAAACTCCACTCACGCTCTAGTATCTGTCTGACTTCTTGGGGTCCAAGGAGAGGCTGGGCAGAGGTGTGTATGTAATCTGAGGGGATTTGCACATGTCTGCAAGGAATCTACCATCTCCTTCTCACTGTGATAGTGTGAGCTTATCAGGGGTTTCCTTCACATGCCTTTATAATCACACTAGAAGCAGCAGCAGAAGGCTGGGGTGGATCAGCTCTGAGAAAGCTAACCCAGCCACCTACATCCTAGCCTTTCTTTCTCCAGTGGAGAGAGCAGGTATTGCTCACCACTCATGGGAATCATACCAGCCACAGTCTTTGGACACTCCATGTCAGGTATGATATGGGAGAAAAACAGCTGGGATTTGGGTAACTCAGGGATTATATATATGGGCAATGATTAATGTCTTAAGTTGGTTCCTCACCCCACAAAATATCTCTGTCACAGCTAGCAGTCATGGTGCTTCACCTATGGGTCTGGTATCATCTACTGAAGGGTTCAGAGGTGCAGCTTATGTGAGTGACATGTACAGATGTGTCCCATCTTTAAACATCTGGTGGCTATGAAGGAGGACTGTCTTGACTTGGCTCAGTCTTGCTCCAGCAGCATACAGGAAGCAGACATAGCTGTGTTCCTGGCATCAGCCCCCCAAATGGGTTTTGCTCTTCAGGACTGTTAAGACAGGCTCATAGCTTTTTGGTGTCTCTTTTGAGCACACTGAGCTGGTGAGTCCTCATGATGGTTTGGGAGTTGTCCACCCCCCCACTCTGATGAAATCACCCAGACTAGACTCAGTTGGCTGGAAGCTAAGGAATGAAGCTTTATATTCACAGCTCAGCATAATATACAAGCAGATATTTACAATATATTACAATATTTACAGCTTTATACAGAAATATGCAAAAGTAATATAGAAACACAATACCTCTCCCAGAAATCAGAGTCCCCAGGAGGGGCACCCTACCACCCTTCCACCTTCTTTCCACCCTTCTACCTTATCACAGAGTTTGCCTTACATACAAGGTGAGTTTGGAGGATTGGCAAAGGAGGTTAGAGGCAGAATTAGTTGGGTTACACAGCAAAAGTCCAGGGAGAAAAGCACAGACACAGACTCTGGCAGATAGACTCTAGTACTGTCTCACCTATGTTTGTATCCTTGTTTTTATACATCCCAGACAGCCTATGAGTGAACTAGACATCACCATTGTTTTATTTCCACAGTTTATAATCTAATTTCTCTCATGAAAACATCCTAATTTGCCTCAAACTAGCACAGTCCTGCAGACTGTTGTGGACTGTGTTGTGGACTGGAGAGCCTAGGAAAGGAACAAGGCAGAGGAGAGAGCACAAAATGAAGTACAATGCATTTTGTCAGTGGCAGCATCTCTAAGAGCAAACATCCTCAGCAGGTGGACACAGCCATGCTGTGCTGTATCTGAGGTACTGTTTGAGGCAGGGAAACCTCCAGATCAGCATGCCAGCTCCATCAGAATCTGTAACTTCAGGGCCTCATCCTGCTCACCCACCAAGCCTTCAGCTTTTCCCCTGTAATCTCTCCTGCTAGAGCACAGGTGTTCATGTTCCTTCAGGCAAAGCCTGGTTCCTCTTATCCCAAGGAGTGAGTCTTGTGGTTTCTCCAGTTTATCTATGGATTGTGTCTAGAAAGATAATGGAGCAGATCCTCCTGAAGGCTCTGCTAAGGCAAATGGAAAACAAAGCAGAGGTGATTGGTGGTAACCAGCAATGGCATCACCAAGGGCAAATCATGCCTGACAAATTTGATGGCTTTTTATGATGAAGTCACAACAACAGTGGACAAGGTTAAGGGCAACTGACATCATCTAGCTGGACCTGACTAAGGCATTTGGCTCTGTCCCACATGACATCCTGGTCACCAAAATGGAAACACACAGGTTTGATAGATGTAGCACTCACTGGATAAAGAATTGGCTGGATGGTCATATGCAGAGAGTGGTGATCAAGGGCACAATGTCTACCTGGAGACCAGCGACAAGTGGTGTCTCTCAGGGGTCAGTGCTGGCACCAGTGCTGTTTGACATCTTTGTCAGTGTTAGAGACAGAGGAATTGAGTGCACCCTCAGCAAGTTTGCAGATGACAGCAAGCTGTGTGGCACAATCGACTTGCTAGAGGGCAGGGATCCATCCAGAGGGACCTGGACAGGCTGGAGAGGTGGGATCAAGCCGAAGTCATGAGTACTGTGTTCAGTTCTGGGCCCCCCAGTTTAGGAGGGACATTGAGATGCTTGAGCATGTCCAGAGAAGGGCAACAAGGCTGGTGAGAGGCCTTGAGCACAGTCCTATGAGGAGAGGCTGAGGGAGCTGGGATTGTTTAGCCTGGAGAAGAGGAGGCTCAGGGCTGACCTTATTGCTGTCTACAACTACCTGAGGGGTGGTTGTGGCCAGGAGGAGGTTGCTCTCTTCTCTCAGGTGGCCAGCACCAGAACGAGAGGACACAGCCTCAGGCTGCGCCAGGGGAAATTTAGGCTGGAGGTGAGGAGAAAGTTCTTCCCTGAGAGAGTCATTGGACACTGGAATGGGCTGCCCGGGGAGGTGGTGGAGTCGCCGTCCCTGGAGCTGTTCAAGGCAGGATTGGACGTGGCACTTGGTGCCATGGTCTAGCCTTGAGCTCTGTGGTAAAGGGTTGGACTTGATGATCTGTGAGGTCTCTTCCAACCTTGTTGATACTGTGATACTGTGATGACATTCAGCAAGTCCAAGTGTAAGGTCCTGCACCTGGGTCAGCGCAATCCCAAGCACAGATCCAGGCTGGGTGGCAAATGGCTGGAGAGCAGCCCTGAGGAAAAGGATCTGAGGGTCTGGGTTGATGAAAAGCTCAACACGAGCCAGCAGTGTGCACACACAGTCCAGACAGCAACTGTGTGCTGGGCTGCACCAAGAGCAGTGTGGCCAGCAGGGCAAGGGAGGGGATTCTGCCCCTTACCTCTGCTCTCCTGAGAACCCACCTGGAGTACTGTGTGCAGTTCTGGAGCCCCCAACACAAGAAGGATATGGAACTGTTGGAGCATGTCCAGAGGAGACCATGAAGATGCTCAGAGGGCTGGAGCAGCTCTGGTATGAGCTACAGGAGCTGGGGGTCTTCAGTCTGGAGAAGAGAAGGATTCGAGACCTTAAAGTGGCCTTTCAGTATCTGAAGGGAGCCTACAGGAAGGCTGGGGGGGACTATTTACAAGGTCTTGTAATGACAGGATGAGAGGAGATGGGTTTAAACTGGAAGGGGGGAGATTTTGACTAGATGTTAGGGGGAAGTTCTTTACAGTGAGGGTGGTGAGACACTGGAATGGGTTGCCCAGGGAGGTTGTGGCTGCTTCCTCCCTGGAGGTGTTTAAGGCCAGGTTAGATGAGGCCTTGAGCGGTCTGCTCTAGTGGGAGGTGTCCCTGCCTATGGCAGGAGGTTGGAGCTGGATGATCCTTGAGGTCATTTCCAATCTAGACCATTCTATGAATTTATGATTCTATGAAAGCAGACCCAAGTAGGTGGCTCAAAGCTCAGCAAGAGACTTTGCTCCTACAAAATTCACCACTTTCTACTTGAGTGTGAGGGAGCCCTGTGGAACCCTGACCCTTAGCAGATTGGAAGAACAAGATGCCCACAGATCAGGGATGAGACAGGGAAAGATGGGATGACAGTACACAAGGAAGTGGCATGACCTTGGTGGAAATCTCACAGATACCCTAAGTCTCTTGCAGGACCTGGGGTGCCCCTGTCCAACTGTGCCACTGTTTCTCTGTTTACTTGACATCAGCTAATCACAGAATTAACCAGGTTGGAAAAGACCTTAGAGACCATTGACTCCAACTCATCACCTAATACCTTCTAATTAACTAAACCATGGCACCAAATGCCTCATCCAATCTCCTTTGAAACACCTTCAGGGATGGGGACTCCATCACCTCCCTAGACAGCCCATTTCAGTGGCAAATCACTCTTTCTGTGAAGAACTTCTTCCTAACATCCAGCCTAAACCTGCCCTGGCACAGTTTGAGACTGTGTTCTCTTGTTCTGTCACTGATTGTCTGGGAGAAGAGACTGACCCTAACCTGGCTACAACCTCCCTTCAGGTAGTTCTAGAGAGTTAAGTGCCCTGTATCTGCACTTCACATGGCTTTGGCCAGATCTAACATAAGTGGATGCCTCAAACCCTGTTAATCTTTGCTGTGTGTAAAAACATCCTCATTCTTTCTAGTAAACCAGAGGAAAGTTAGAGGAGAGGGCAGACCAGTGTGGGGTGGGTAGGTCCTCTGCCAGAGCTGCCCAGATGCCCTCCATGCTGTTACCCAGCAGTGGGGTCATCAGTGTGCTAGGCAACCCCTTCTTGCATAGCTCTGCTCTCCTGCTAATGGTCAACAAAACACAAGTAATTCCCTTCCTGCTGACACTGCCACATCCTGGACTACCTCCTGCTGTGTGAACTTTAGCAGCCAGGGGCAGGAAGGCACCATGGACCTGGGAAGTATCACAGTATCACAGTATCAACAAGGTTGGAAGAGACCTCACAGATCATCAAGTCCAACCCTTTGCCACAGAGCTCAAGGCTAGACCACGGCACCAAGTGCCACGTCCAATCCTGCCTTGAACAGCCCCAGGGATGGCGACTCCACCACCTCCCCGGGCAGCCCATTCCAGTGTCCAATGACTCTCTCAGGGAAGAACTTTCTCCTCACCTCAAGCCTAAATTTCCCCTGGCACAATCTGAGGCTGTGTCCTCTTGTTCTGGTGCTGGCCACCTGAGAGAAGAGAGCAACCTCCTCCTGGCCACAACCACCCCTCAGGTAGTTGTAGTAAAGCTGAGGGCAGTGGATCAGAGCAGGATTCCAGCATTGTGCTCCCACATCACTCCTTTGATTCCTTCAGCTCCCACTTCTACCCAGCAAGGTAAGAGCTAGCATGCTTTTACTGGAAAGAAGCATGTAGAGGTGATGCATCTTTAGCCATCTTCACGGCAAAGGACGATGATGTGCAGAGTAGGATGAAGGGCTGTGGAGAGTGATATCCTGGGAATGGAGAGATAGGTAATAATTGTGCAAGTTTGAAGCTAGCTAGAATGTTTTGGTGAGAAGAATTAGATTACAGGCTGTGAAAAGAAAACAATGGTGATGTCTGCTTCCTTCATAGGCTTGCTGAGATGTGTAAGAACAAGAAATAAAAACATAGATAACCACTCCCCACTTATCTTCTGCTGCTGGCAAGCTCCGAGCTGGATCTCACTCTCTAACCTCAGCCTCCATTTTCTTTTCTAATTCACTTTGCTTCCTAACTCCCTGGCCAAACCTCTATTCTTCCTTGGGAATGGGGTAAGGTTGAGAGGGGTAGGGGGAAGATGAAGGGACAATTGAGAGCCTGGGAACTCAGGTTTCTGGGAGGGGAGTTGTGTTTCTGTATTACCTTTTACCTTGTGTATTTCTCTCTATAACTGTATATACTGTAAATATCTGCTTGTATATTGTGCAAGCTGTAAATATAAGCTTCAGTCAATTTCCAGAGCTGTCTGAGTCCAGTCCGGGTGATTTCTAAAGTGTGTGTGTGGGAGGGTGGGGAACACCCAAACCATCACAACAGTTTATAGAACAAAGCCATTGCCTAAGAGATAAATAACTGGGACCTCTGTGACTTGCTTGGTGGGTGCCATCCATAAATGATGGAAAGAGATAGACCATGCGCATTAAATGAAAGGCCACAGGGCCTGTGTGCTCTAGGGTGGGTCAAGTGGGATCTATCCAGAGTGGCTAAGGTCATACCAATCTTGCACTAATCTCTCGGGCCTGGTCTTGTTTTCCAAAGGGGCTTGAAGATATCTATGCACTATGTTCATTTGGTCTGATAGAATCATAGAATCATAGAATCAACCAGGTTGGAAGAGACCTCCAAGATCATCCAGTTCAACCTAGCACCCAGCCCTATCCAGTCAACTAGACCATGGCACTAAGTGCCTCAGCCAGGCTTTTCTTGAAGACCTCAAGGGACGGTGCCTCCACCACCTCCCTGGGCAGCCCATTCCAATGGGAAATCACTCTCTTTGTGAAGAACTTCTTCCTAATATCCAGCCTATACCTACCCTGGCACAACTTGAGACTGTGCAAGTTATCCTCACCTACAGCGAGGGACTTCCCTGTTGTGCTATCTGCTTATACTCCCTAGCCTCTGGGGAGAAGTTGAAACTCCCCTAGCAGGGCTGACACTAATGGTGTGGTGATGTTTCAGCTGTTAATTAGTGTAATCAAGAGATGAATGAGCTCCTAGGTGCAGGGAAACTGAGTCAGAGAAATTATTCCTTGCAGAAGCATGGCTGCCTCGGTGTCCCTGGGCGCTCATCCTTCCCAGGGCTACACTAACAGACCAAGGGTAACCTTGGCTTTTTAATACTGTGGGTACTAATGCAAGCACAGTTAGCAGGCCTTGACTGTACCAACATTTTCTTCTCCATGCTGAAGCCTTTATTGCTAGTGCTGGAAGTGCATCTGCCTTAGGAAATAATGGCGAAATCATTGTAGCATCAGTGCTGAATGGATTTTCAGCCTGTGAGCAGCTAAAAGTAAACATCAGGATGTGGTGCAGAGCTAAAAACAAGACAAACTTCATGGAATATCACTTCTATGAAACAAGTTAACTTATGAGTGCAATGGTCTAATGCGGGGATGGGAACAAATGGCTTTGAGAATTTGCTGAAAATAAAGAGTCTCTAATCTCCAGAGCAGCAACAGGCTTCCAGCAGGAGGATCATCTGTCTCTAAACGGGAGTCTGGACAGGGCACAGAAGGGAACTTGTGGCGTGGCTGCCTATGTTAGTAGGGGACTGTATTTGGTGACCTCCAGAGATCCTTGTCAGCTCTGCAAGTAAGTGAAACCATGCAAGTACAAATGGGTGATGCTGGGCAGCTGTCACATCCTCACTCTCCAGCCCTTGGCTGACTCACAGCATTGTTTGTACAAGATCACTGCATCTGGATTCAGGGAGGAAGGGCAGTCAAGCTCACTTGGCTGTAGATGCCTCCATGTGTGCAAGCTGAAGGATGCAGATACTGGTGGGGAACTGCCAGCATCCAGCATGACTCATAGGTGTGATCTTGGGTGTTTATTTTATGTGAGGAGGAACTCCCCTTTGGAGGATGATCAGAGGGCTGGACCCTCTCCTTTGAGGTCAGGCTGAGAGAGTTGGGGTTGTTCTCTTTAGAGAAGACTCTTTGAAGTCCTTATTGTGGTCTTTCAATGTCTGAAGGGGGCCTACAAGAAAGCTGGTAAGGGACTTGTTAGGGTGTTGGGTAGTGATAGGACTAGGGAGAATGGATCCAAGTTAGAGGAGGACAGATTTAGACATTAGGAAGAAGTTCTTCACCATAAGGGTGCTGAGACACTGAAAGAGGTTGCCCAGGGAAGTGGTGGAAGCCCCATCCCAGGAAGTTTTTAAGGCCAGGCTGGATGTGGCCTTGAGCAATCTGAGATCCCTGCTCATGGCAGGGGAGCTGGAACTAGATGATCCTTGAAGTCCCTTTCAACCCTGACAAATTCTTAATATCAGAGGCAGACTAGTAAATTACTATGTATTTATCCAGGTATTCACTGAGGCCAATAGTTGATTTGTTGCTGTAAGAGGGCAGAGAGGAGGACTGGATTCTCTAGGTTTTTCCATACAGCTGCCTTAGGGTCCCTGTGGATGAAGGAAAAGCTCATGAATTTTTGCAACTCACTAGTACAGAGGGAGGCAACACCAGCAGCAGTGTGAGCAGAGCCCTGTAGCCCTATATGGGGCAGCTGCTTGTAGCCTCTCCAGAGCTGTGTACTCTGACCAGTCCAGAATTGCACAGAGAAGCTGCAGCAGGTTGAGGGGAAAGAAAAGAAAACCAATAAAGAACCACACAAGGTGCACAGGAAAAGTGGGTTTAGGTTCTTCAGTGATTAAGCAAAGGCATTAAAACATTTTCACAGTGCAAAATTAAGAGCATCTGGTGAAAAGGGAGATAAGCAGAGGGAATCAGGAGATGGGAGTGGGAATCAGAACAGGCTGAGGGCTCTGCTCTGGCAGCCAGATGAGACTGGAGGTCTCTGGGGGTCATTGCTGAGATTGGTCTGTCCTTGTCTCTCATGAGAGGACACATCAGAGGGGTGACAGGAAGGCTCTCTACTAGTGTTATCTGAGCTGCAGGACATGTCTGCATTTAGCACCAAACCATCAGTCATTGTGTTACAATGAAGGGTGTGATGGTTTGGGTGTTCCTCACGCCCCCACACTGTGGAAATCACCCAGACTAGACTCAGCCAGCTCTGGAAATTGAATGAAGCTTATTATTTACAGCTGGCACAATATACAAGCAGATATTTACAGTATATACAGTTATAGACAGAAATATACAAGGTAAAAGGTAATACAGAAACACAACTCCCCTCCCAGAAACCTGAGTCCCCAGGAGGGGCTCCCAACCACCCTTTCACCTTCCCCCTACCCCTCGCAATCTCTTACTCAAGTCCCAAGGAAGAATGGAGGTTTGGCCAGGGGGTTAGGAAGCGAAGTGGATTAATCAGAGAGATGGCAGAGAAACAGAGGGTGTGGTTAGAGAGAGAGATGCAGCTTGGAGCTCCCCAGCAGAAGTGCTTTTATCTATGTTTTGATTCTTCTTGTATCTCTCAGCAAGCCTATGAGTGAAGTAGACATCACCATTGTTTTCCTTTCACAGCCTGTAATCTAGTTCTTCTCACCAAAACAGTCAAGCTAGGCTCAAACTAGCACAAGGGCTGAGCCAAAAGTCTGGAAAAGGTTACAGAGAAGGTCACTGCTCAGAAGATGGGCTGCCTCTTGGCAGAGGCACAATGTTCATGGTGCCCTGGCAGCAGAAATAGTACATCCTTGTCATACAGTTTTAAAAGGATGGCATGTGTGTGTGGGAAGGCTTTGAAACTAGCTGCTGGTTTATTGGCTCGTTCACAGTTAACCAAATGAATGAAGGTGTCTGGAGGTGAAGGGAGTGTGCCAAGTTTCAAAGGGCAGCTTAGCTCAGTGCAATGAAGTGTGCTGTTGCTGTCACAACAGGAGTTCCTGTGGCTGCAGGTTGGAGCCAGAGAGCAAAATGCTGGAGAAGATTCAGAAGGCACTCACAATTCATAGTGGTACCTTGAGGGAGCTGCTGGCAGAGGCACTGGGGATGTTCATTCTCATGGTAAGGAGGAGATGGGCTCAGATACGTGTGTCTGTGGTGTGTGCATGTATGTGCAGCGTGGGTGAGAGGGTAAGCATTTGCAGCAGCATCCTGTAAGGTCAGTGGTTTCCTGCCCCATCCTCAAAGCTGATGAGCAGCTGGATGCTAGTGCTCTCCTCTCTGCTCCGGTGGTGCAGCAGCTTCCTGTCAGATAGACCATTTGGATTTGATCTGAGTGTGTTTAAGTTCTTCAGCAGTTATGCAAAGGTATTAAAACCTTTTCACTTTGGAGAAGTAAAAGTATCTGATGACCAGGGAGATACAACTACCTGAGGGGTGGTTGTGGCCAGGAGGAGGTTGCTCTCTTCTCTCAGGGGAGATTTAGGCTGGAGGTGAGGAGAAAGTTCTTCCCTGAGAGAGTCATTGGACACTGGAATGGGCTGCCCGGGGAGGTGGTGGAGTTGCCGTCCCTGGGGCTATTCAAGGCAGGATTGGACGTGGCACTTGGTGCCATGGTCTAGCCTTGAGCTCTGTGGTAAAGGGTTGGACTTGATGATCTATGAGGTCTCTTCCAACCTTGGTGATACTGTGATACTGTGATAAGCAGGGGGAATCGGGAGATGGAGAGGCAATCAGGACAGTGAAAGCTCTGCTCAGCAGTCAGTGGGCACTGAGAGAGGTGCAGTGGGAGGGCATGAACAACTGTTTCAGTTCTCTTCTAGGGAAAAACTGGGGAATAATCTGGGCATGAAATTAAAAAAACCCACCAGTGCCTGGTCAGATAGGGCAATGCTGTGCAGTGCCAACCCACTGAGAGGTACCATGCACTGAATTGAGACTTCCTGCTGTGCCAGAGACAATGGTGTACTTGAAGGTTCTGCACAGGCCTGGGAGTGGACCCTGACTCTTGTACCCCTGACAGCCTCTGTGAAATGGAAACCATTTACAGAATGTAAAGCATTCATCTGTCCTCATCTTGGGGATTGCCAGGATAATTAACAACTGTGAAACTCTCCAGAACTGCAACCCACCATTAGGGAATGTAATTATGGAGTGTAAGGCATGCCAGGATTTCACTTTTTGTTTTCTTATGCTGGCATATGAATTGTCCTTATCCATACAGTTCAGCAGCTACCCTCCTACTTGAGGCATCTGTTTCAGGCACTAAAAATGAAGTTGTTTTGAGCTCTCAGGCTGCTTTGGAGTTGTATGGGGAGAGTGAGCAAAACTTTGCAGTCAGAATGGATCCCTGGTGAGGGTGAGGTGCCCACTCAGACAAAAGCCTTTGTGTGTTGGACCAACACAGGAAAATAAAAGCCTCCCTCTGAGAAGAGCCAGTAGCTGTCTGTGCCAGCTTACTACACCTGGGCTGAGATACTTTGGACTGGACAGAAGCTGGCATAGAAGGGTTGGGCATAACTCTAATGACTTGTACTTGAAGATGTGCACAGGAGAAAAAAAAGATTCATACAAGCACAAGGGTCTTTTGATTTAGCTTTCTGTACAGATAAAGGCACTTGTTTTCAAGAGCAAAAATTGCATGTTCTAGAGATGCTTGCTTTTTATCACACTATTGCACGTCCAGCAACAGCAGCGTCTCCTGCCCCACACTCCTCTCTTGCGCACTTGTGTGTTGTCCTGCAAAACCTGTGCCTTACACATTTGGCTTCTCTTGAGTGTGGCACAGGAAAAGTCAGAAAAGAGAAGGCAGAGTTTTTGAAGGGGCTTTGCAGGTGGTGCAGGACAACCCAAAACCTCGTTTGTTTGAGGTAAACTGAGAAGGCCTCACACCACAGAGGCTCTAGTGCCATGCAGAGCACAGAGTGTGTTCTGTGTATAGGAGAGTCGTAAGAACAATATCTCTGCAGAGCAGGGCTTTTTGGTGATGTCTAAAAAGGAAGACAGAGAACAAATGCATGAGATAAAATTTGGATCCAGGTGTAGTAGCTTGAAATGAGCACAGTCAAACTAAATCAGACCAGGGCAAAAGTTTAGACACTGGAGAACACACTGACTTTCTTAGAGGGTTATGTTGCCCTGGATAAACATTGGTGCAGCCCAAGGAAAAGGACACACTCTCCACGCCCTACATCGTTGGCAACGCAGAGACTCTAAAAGAAGTGTTGCCACTCTAAAAGAGGTGTTGCCATTCTTCAGATTTCAGTGTAAGAACTGTGCAAAGAACTATTGTTTCCACTTTCTGACCATGTTAAAAAAGTGAAACAATATGCTTTCAGGACAGAGCAATTTGTTGAATATGTCTTGAGTGCTGTGTCCAGTTCTGGGCCTCTCAATTCAAGAAAGATGTTGAGGTGCTGGAACATGTCCAGAGAAGGGCAACAAAGCTGGTGAGGGGCCTGGAGCACAAATCCTATGAGGAGAGGTTGAGGGAGCTGGGGGTGTTTAGCCTGGAGAAGAGGAGGCTCAGGAGTGATCTTATTACTGTCTACAACTACCTGAAGGGGCATTGTAGCCAGGTGGGGGATGGCCTCTTCTCCCAGGCAACCAGCAATAGAACAAGGGGACACAGTCTCAAGTTGTGCCAGGGTAGGTATAGGCTGGATATTAGGAAGAAGTTCTTCACAGAGAGAGTGATTTCCCATTGGAATGGGCTGCCCAGGGAGGTGGTGGAGGCACCGTCCCTGGGGGTCTTCAAGAAAATGCTGGATGAGGCACTTAGTGCCATGGTCTAGTTGATTGGTTAGGGCTGGGTGCTAGGTTGGACTGGATGATCTTGGAGCTCTCTTCCAACCTGGCTGATTCTATGATTCTATGATTCTATGATTCTTTTCCTGCTGGTGAGTGTTTACTTTTTAATTGTTTTCCAGTTTCCCTTTTAACCACTAAAAATGCCTTGAAAAGCTAAGCCAGTATTTAATTTGTGTTTCATCATAATAAATAACTAAAATTAAGGTCAATTATGACAAATTGCTATGTGCAGCACAAACTAGGTTTCTGGACAAGCCAGGTTTTTGCAGACCAGGAAAACAAAGACAGTAAGAGTGTGTCCACCCTCATTTCATCTATCTTAGGTGACATCTCTGGGCTGTCTGTGGTGACACTCCTATGTATCATGTGCCTGGTTTCAGACACAGATGTTCCTACCATGGCGGTGTGAATGATTCCTCTCTAGTACTGGATCTCAGTGTAGGCATTCAGTTTTTCTCCCTATATCCAACCATGACTAGAGTACCTGGTTTGATGTGATGGGTACTACAGAGGAATAACCCAGTGCCACCTCAGTTCTTGCAGGAGAAGGTCATTCTTTTGTCCTTTCTTCATCTCCTGACCTTAAGCATGGTAGAGGCTTCCTGTCTGTAGGAATATGTTAGTATTGCAAGAAAAGCAGCAGAGAAGCTCAGTCCACCACAGCAATAACACTGTTTTTGACACTCTCTTCTCTCTCTGTGCATTAGGTCTTTGGCTTGTCTTCCGTGGCACAAGTGGTGTTAGGAAGAGGAGACTTTGGGCAACATCTGAGCATCAATTTGGGATTTGGCATTGGTGTTACACTGGGCATGCATGCGGCTGGAGGAATCTCTGGTGAGCAGGACACTTGAGCATGGGACAGGTCTGTGTCCCACAAAAGACACATGCATTGGGGAAAGCAGGAGTGGGCTGCAGAAAGGTGGAAGATGGCATGGCAAGCAGAGACAATGTTCTTATCAGGAAAAAAAAAGGAAGTCTTAATGTCCTCAAGAAAGAATAGCAGAGTAGGTCTGGAGATCATAAGTAGGATCATCCTTGTGATCCTGCTATCAGAGCTAAGTCTGCAGAAACTAGATCTGAGTCAAGCCAAGTAGTCAATAGTCTGGCAGGGTTAGAAGCATGGGATGAAGCAGACACAGCATATCTACAGTAAGCTGATCCCAAATGCATGTTCTAAACTGAGACAGAGGGAAGTAGGACAGGGAGAGTGGCAGAGGCTCAACCATCCCTTCCAGTTGCCATCATCAGAGCCCAGTTTCAGAAGTGCCTTCATTAGGCACTTGGGATGAGCTGTCATGGCCCAAGAAGACAAGGAGGACTGAAAACATGCTGCTGATATGATCTGTGAGGAAGTAAATAATTTATTGCAAAGCAGACCTCAGTGCTGATGTTGCAACTAGGAATGGTATATAAATTTTATCCTTATCATCCACACCCTTGGGCACCCGCCCCATGTGAACTTAGAAGCTGGAATTTCAGGGCCTTGGGATGGTACCTCTCACATACCAGGGCATTAATGTGCCTTGTGCAACTTCTGCATTCATTTGCCCCAGAAGAAGACATTAAGAACTCCAGTGAGCAGAAAATTAAGGCAAGTCATTGCTCCTGAAATGTTGGAGGAGAGAGATGTCCAAGGCTGGGGATGGCTTGTAGAGGAAGACTTTCCCAAGAGCAGTCAGCTGTTGGACTCCTTGTCTTTTTAGACTTGGTGGAGATAATACAGGGAAAGTAGGATGAGGAAAGTAGGTCCTTGTAACATTTGAGATGGAGCTGATTTCCTGAGGATGGAAAGGTGAAGAGTCTCAGCTCAGCAAGAGTATGATTCTGAAGCCAGCTGCATTGGCATTGTAATTTGGCTTCGTTTTTGTTACAGGATGCTTCTTGTGACCTCTGGGACAGATGGTCATACCTGCAAAGCATCAGAGGACCAAAGAAAAAGGGATCTTTCTCTATTTCAGTTGTGGTTATGGGACTGTAGCAGGCAGTACATGCACTTCCACTCTCTTCTGCACTTTGGTGAGAAGATCTGTGTTGACATTTTACACTTTTCTGAGTCTGGAGCAGGAAATGTCCACTAAGATTGGAACATTTACTGACCCCCAAAGTTTACACCTCCTAGACAGGAAGAGCAAATTATTTCCTTTGGACTCAGGGAAGATGGAGAACAAAACTGGCTTGCACTGAGGATACAAAACTTGCATTCACTTTATCTTTCTCTGAATACAGCCTTGTGATAACCAGCCTGCTCTGTAGAAAGTGTCGCCTCAAAACAGGGAAGCTTTGTATGAAACATACATACTATGACATGCAATGAAATGCAGTCCAAGATTACAAAATCTGCAAGGGAAGGACAAGGACTGGGCCACACTAGTGAGATCAGCCATGGTCTAGACAGGGTGGACCATTCTGGCAACACCTTCTCAATGCAAGGGACATCTAAGTAGTAGCCTGAGACTCTGCTGACAGCCCTGTGCAGGAGCTGCCTTCCAAACACAAAGACCTGGGGCATCAGTGGTAGATTTTGCAATGTTGTCTCGGTTCTAATTTAAATTTCCAGAGACTCAGATAAATCTGATAGAACCAATAATGATTTTATAAAATGTGCCCTTCCCTCTTCCCCTTCTTTCCCAAAAGGAAGGAATTAGATGGAGAGAGAGAGAGAGAGGTAAGCACACCCAAATAAATCAATTTCACTCAGTTTGGAAGTTAAAAAGAAAAGTTTAACAATAACTTAGAAAGGTATCTGAGGTAGGGAAGTTACAAAGGTTAGGGAAGGGAAAATAGCAAATACAAAATGGTGTAGATACAACCCGATCGTGATGGCTTGGTCTGCCTCGTGGGTGATGTTGACGTGGTGTAACAAAGAGAAACCAGGAACAGATGGTAATGGTGGTGTATATGGAGCAGAGTGTCACGGAAGGTAGTTTGGGAGGATTAGGAGAAAATACGCGAAGGCTCACTTGTGAATTTCAAGTGATTTATTGCTCAAACACGGAGATCCCCCTCCCGAACTAAATTCCCCACGTGAGTTCTTTTAGGTTTGAAGTTGTAGAATAACATTTCAGAAAATAGCAAATGAAAGAGAGTCTGTGATTTCTTTAGAGTTCTTTTGAGTCTTTGAAGTTACTCAGTCTTTAGGTGAGGAGTTCTTTCTTTGGTTTACTCACAATTCAGCGGTTCAGATTAGCAGGATTCGAAGTTTGGGCGGTGTCCCTTTGTTCATCAGGATCAGGCCCAAGCAGCTTCAGGCCTCTGCGGGCCCCTCGTCGGGCAGGGCCGATCAGGAGCGAGAGGTCACCACGGCAGGAGCAAGGCAGACAGGCAGGCTAGCGAGTGAGCAGGTGGGAGCAGGTAGGAGCAAGCAAGCAAGCTCAAGCTCCCGATCCAGGAAGGCACACCGTTTTTATAATGTTCAAAAGAGGTGTAACCCTCCAGTCCAGGCTACTTTACATTATTCTTACAGATGGGCACAAAGTTATAATCAATCCATACAATTGGAGAATTCTTACCAAAACAATTTCTAAGACCACCCCAAGCTCGGCCCACACCAGGTGTGGAGCGGGCATGAGAACTGCCTTTCCCCCTAACCAAAACAGTGGCCATTGTTTACCTTTTATCTCGACTAGGGAGAGACTTTCTCATGGGACTGAAGGATTGTTTTGGTTTTGCGATGCTCCTGGCATTAATGTGAGACACTATAACCTTCACAACAGGGAGGCCTGCTAAGGGCTTCTGCTACTCTCCATGACACAGAGTGATGCAGAGAGAGCTGCAGAGAGTGAAGCAGGAAGTCCCCCTGCTTTTATGGGACAGGAAGGGGGAGTGGGCAAACCATCAGCTGGTGGTGTTCAGACCCACCCCTGGGGAGGGGTCAAGACTACCTAGAGTCAGGCTCAGGGTTACTCCCCCTGGATTGTTAACCCTATACAAATGTGTTTTCCCAGCATCTTACTTACACCTTGCCCGACAGATGAGCTAAGAACCCACAGCTCCCATCAGCAGGAGTGCTCAGCTCTGCCAGGAAGAAGTCCTTCTTGTCTTGTCTATCAGATGAGTTCAGAAGGCATTGCAATTGTTTGTGATAGGATTTGCCTTGTTTACGTGTGGCAATTTAAATAGTGTCTCTAGTCTCCTTTTAAGGTGAATAGAGAGAGGCCCATAGAGAGGGAAACTCATGCAGTGCCAGGAGAGGTATCTCTGGCAGGTGAGATAGAATTATCTTAGAGAATTTTAAGAAGGGAAAATGGATCAGCTTTGAGTCTATGCAGGAAGGAGACCTTGCCTTGAGAGAGTCTTGGTGTTCTGGAGTAAGGTCTGGGTGGTTACTGTGGGGTGTGGGGCACACTCCACGAGAGTCGCATTGGGGCTGAGGTCACTTTCTTTTGCTGTACTTTTGCAGGAGCTCATCTGAATGCTGCCATCACCTTCACACACTGCCTCTTAGGAAATCTACCCTGGAGAAAGCTCCCAGCTTATCTGATGGGCCAGTTCTTGGGCTCCTTCGTGGCAGCAGCCACTGTCTTCGGCTTGTACTATGGTATGGTTGCAACTTCCATCAGAGAAGCTGCTGTGGGCACCATTTCAGTCTTAACTTGGTTTGTCAAAAATATTTCATTTCACAGTACTATGACAGTTTAAATCAGAACAAATGGGTCAAACCAAACAAGTGGGTCAACTTGTCTATTTCTGTTTTCCCAACATAGAAGCCAGGGAAAAGTAACCCACAAAAACTTGCAATTGAGACACACAAAAAACAAGTGAGATCAGAATAGAGTTTACTGAGCAAAACCAGAAAATCATGGTGTAAAATGTGTTTGCAGAAAAAGGCAAAGACAAAGCAGCATCAAGCAGAAGCAAGTGACCCAAAAGCCCAAGCCAGAAAACTACTCCCTCATCCCTTCTTGCCCCACTGCCATCACAGCAGAAAAGACCAACACCCAGGAACCTGGAATGCAGAGGCAGCAACTGTCACAGGAAGCCTCTGATGTTACAGTGTGAACTTCAAACCTGATAACACTTTGCTCTGGCCAGTACTTCTCTTTTTTGAGGCTGGCATGACTGCAGCATGGTATAAATAACAGCAGCAGGGTCAACTCCATCCATGACAAGTACACACTGTGATGTCTGGTAAGCAGGTTGAGTTTCTGGCTTGTGGAATAAACCTTCATAGCACAAGTCCAGCACAGGGACCAGACATCTTTGGAGGGAAGTGCAGCTCCTGGAGAGCACAGCTTCTCCTTATGGCATTACCACTCTCAAAACCTTTTCTTGATTCAAGGCCAGAAGCTGCATTTTGTGAGCATTTCTTTTCCAGGACTTAAGCTTGTAAGGACTTAAGTTAGATAGACAACCATAGATTGAGTACAGTTGGAGCTCAGTGGGGCTCTGCTGGTCTGTGGAAAACAAGACAGTGGGTGCCCCTCGTGATGAGCAACTGTGGGGAACTGGTATCAATGGGCCAGAAGAAGGCTGAGATTCTCAACAACTTCTTTTTCTTTGTCTACACTGGCAACCCCTCTCCTCATGGCTCTCATGTTCATGGCCCACAAGATGGATACCAGGGAGTCAGAGTCCCTCACACTGTGAGCAAAGACAAGGCGTGTGATCATCTGAGGAACCTCAAGATATACAAGTCCTGACAAGATATACAAGAACCTGACAAAATGCATCCCAGAGTCCAGAGGGAAACAGCTGATGTAGTTGCCAAGCCACTCTCTATGATATCTGAAAAGTCCTGGTGGTCAGGTGAAGCTGCTCGAGACACAGCCTCAAGCTGTGCCAGGGGAGGTATAGGCTGGACGTTAGGAGGAAGTTGTTGCCAGAGAGAGTGATTGGCATTGGAATGGGCTGCCCAGGGAGGTGGTGGAGTAGCTGTCCCTGGAGGTGTTCAAAAAAAGACTGGAGGAGGCACTTAGTGCCATGGTCTAGTTGATCAGATAGAGCTAGGGTGATAGATTGGACTGAAGTATCTTGAAGGTGTCTTCCAACCTGGTTGATTCTATGATTCCCTGGGGATTGGAAGGAAGGAAACATGACAGCCATTTTCAAAAATGGCAGAAAGAAGAGCCCCAGGAACTACCATTCTGTCAGCCTCACCTCCCAGATGCCATGCTAAGGCACACAGAGGGCAGGAGGTGATTCAAGACAGCCAGGATGGCTTTACTAGGGGTAAATCCTGCCTAACATAGTGGCCTCTATGATAAAGTGACTATGTCAGTGGACAACGGATGACCTATGGTCTGGGCTTCTGCAAGGCCTTTGACACAGTCCCCCACAACATCCTGCTTGCCAAGTTGGAGAGATGGATGTGATGAGTGGACTCTTCAGTGGATAAAGAATTGGCTGCATCCAGAGGGTGGTGCTCAATGGCTCGAAATCCAGATGGAGAGCAGTGACAAGTGCTGTCCCTCAGGTGTCTGTACTGGGACCTGTGTTGTTTAATACTTTTATCAGTGATACAGACAAAGGCATTGAGTGCACCATCAGCAGGTGTGTAGATGACACCAAGCTGAGTGGTGATGTTGATATACCAGCGGGACAGGATGTCACCCAGAGGTACCTGGACAAGCTGGACGAGTCGTCCCAGGTGAACCTCATGAAGTTCAACAAGAGCAACTGCAGGGTTCTGTACCTGGGCCAGAACAATCCTCACCATCAATACATCGTGGGGGATGAGGTGATAGAAAGCAGCCCTGTGGAAAAGGGCTTGGGGGTGCTGATGGATGAGAGGCTGGATAGGAGCAGTGTGAGCTTGCAGTCCAGAAGGCAAATCACATCCTGGGCTGCATCAGAAGAGCATTGCCAGCAGATCAAGAGAGGTGATACTGCCAATTTGCTCTGCTATGGTGGGGCCTCATCTGGAGTACTGAGTCCAGCTCTGGAGCCCTCAATGTAGGAAGAACATGGACCTGATGGAGTTGATCCAGAGAAGGACCAAGAAAATGGTCAGAGGGTTGGAGCACCTCTGATGAAGGAGCTGGGATTGTTCAGCCCAGAGAAGAGAAGGCTCCAGTTAGACCTACTATCAATCTTCCAGTACTTGAAGGGGCCTACAGAAAGGCTGGAGAGAGATGGTTAACAAAGGCCTGCAGTGACAGAATGAGGGGCAATGGCTTCAAACTAGAGAAGCGCAGATCTAGATCAGATGTTAAGAATGAATTCTTTACCACGAGGATAATAGAACACTGGAACAGGTTGCCCAGGGAGGTGGTTGGGGCCCCATCCCTGGAGAAATTTAAACTGAGGCTTGACAAGGCTCTGGGCAACCTGATCTAGTTGTGGATGTCCCTGATGACTGAGGAGAGGGTTGGACTGGATGACCTTTGGAGGTGCCTTCCAACCCAAACTGTTCTATACTTCTAATACTCTATGAGTAATGAGCAGAGGACTCATTACATGTTTGCTCCAGCTTGTCACTGTCTCTGAGTGGCACAGGGATGGAAGTGCTAGGAGCAGGTGTGGATCTGTTGGAAGGTAGGAGAGCCCTGCAGAGGGACCTGGACAGGCTGGATGGGTGGGCAGAGGCCAATGGGATGAGATTGAACAAGGCCAAGTGCAGGATTCTGCACTTTGGCCACAACAACCCCAAGCAGCACTACAGGCTGGGGACAGAGTGGCTGGAGAGCAGCCAGGCAGAAAGGGACCTGGGGGTACTGGTAGATAGTAGGCTGAAGATGAGCCAGCAGTGTGCCCAGGTGGCCAAGAGAGCCAATGGCATCCTGGCCTGCATCAGGAACAGTGTGGCCAGTAGGACAAGGGAGGTTATTCTTCCCCTGTACTCAGCACTGGTCAGACCACACTTTGAGTACTGTGTCCAGTTCTGGGTCCCTCAATTCAAGAAAGATGTTGAGGTGCTGGAACATGTCCAGAGAAGGGCAACAAAGCTGGTGAGGGGCCTGGAACACAAACCCTCTGAGGAGAGGCTGAGGGAGCTGGGGTGGTTTAGCCTGGAGAAGAGGAGGCTCAGGGGTGACCTCATTGCTGTCTCCAACTCCCTGAAGGGAGGCTGTAGCCAGGTGGGGGTGGCCTCTTCTTCCAGACAACCAACAACAGAACAAGGGGACACAGTCTCAAGTTGTGCCGGGGGGAAGTATAGCCTGGATGTTAGGAGGAAGTTCTTGCCAGAGAGAGTGATTGGCATTGGAATGAGCTGTCCAGGGAGGTGGTGGAGTCACCATCTCTGGAGGTGATCAAGAAAAGCCTGGATGAGGCACTCGGTGCCATGGTCTGTCTAGGGCTGGGTGCTAGGTTGGACTGGCTGATCTTGGAGGTCTCTTCTAACCTGGTTGATTCTATGATTCTATGATTCTATCCAGAGTGTCCCTCCTGGAGCAGGGACATGGAGCTGACAGGCATAAGGGAGCAATTGCAGTCCAAAGTCTGCAGGTAGCAGATACCAGTGAGATCATGCCCTGTGATGGGTGTGTCACATCCGTACCTCCCATTGCTCTCCTCCTTGGCATCTCTGATGAAGGCAGTAGGTGGACTTGCTTTCATGCCATGTGGGATGAGTTCTGTGCTAACTCCCATAATTCCCACTTTTTTCTAGATGCTTTGTATGACTACACCAAGGGTAACTTTACAGTGACTGGACCAAATGCCACAGCGTCGATCTTCTCCACTTACCCTGCTCCCTATGTATCCTTGCTGGGGGGCTTCTTCACAGAGGTCAGTGAGGACTGTCCTGGTATGCTAAAGTGGGTATCAGGTAACAGGTACTACTGCAGATCTGGTACAGGAGACTAATGCTACTATGTGTGCAGACACAATCACAACTTCTGCTCCAAGAAGCCCTCTAGGCAGGTGCCTACCTCTAGGTAGGCACTTTGTTGGATGAGGAAGCCTAAAAAGTAACAGTGCAGGCTGCTTTGCTGCTTGGTCCAAGTGTCCTCCAAATGTCTTCCCTGCGTGCAATCTGAGCCATGGGATGCGAGAAGCATATCGGGGACCATGTCTGTTGGGCTTTGGGCATTTCTCTGAGCTGTTCTTTCTCTTGTTTGGATCCTTCCCTCACTCCACACTCTCAGGCAGCTCTGCTGGTTGCTTCCCACCAGCAGAGAGGTCCTAGGACTGCACATGACACAGCCTGCCTGGACTGAAACCCCTGTAGGGTGTGAACAGTCAAATATAGACTGCATACGGCATAACATCTAGGTGTCCAGAAACAGGAAGGAGATGCTTCAGGGGTCATAAAACACTGGGATGCTGGTGAAGAAAGATTCACTTCCAGCTGAAATCTGAGGAAACCTAAGCTTTTGTATCTGAGCTGATAAAATGCTTGTCTGGGCATGATGCAGCAGATGGTGAGAGCTGGAGAGCTTACAGGTGGGGACCTGACCACTCAGCCTTCTGTGGAACATGCAGTGTCCTTGCTGCACAAAAAGGCAAACGGCAGTATCAGTGCATTGCCAAGAGATGAAGAGTTTCTGATGTTGCTGGCATCTCTGTAAGCAGTGCAGGGCTCCCTATCTGCATTTCCCAAAGTAGAAAGAGACATTGCCTGTACTTAAACCAGCATTCCTGATGTCCTGAGCGCTGCAGATTTACAAATGCCAGCTATGTGCTGTCACAGACTGTTTCCCAGATAAGAATTTGGTATCTGCTTTTAGTCCTGAAAGGGTTAATGCAACAGGTAATATAAACACTATTCCCTCTAGGGAGAACCAGATTTGTCTTCGTAGCAGTTTGCTATGGCTCTGTTAGATGAAATGTACTTAAAATAATCAATGCACCTAACTTGGAAAGTGTAGGGAGAGGACAATGCTAAGAATTGTACCAGTGCTAGAATATTTTTGGTGATGAGGTGGAGATGTTTATGCTGGGAAATGAGTCAAGAATTTTCTTCAGCTCAACTGTGATGAGGGAATAACATCACAATCCTCTCAGAGCTGATCAGACCATGAATCCCACCTGCCCTTGCATGCTGGGAAGTCTGAGCAAGATCTTTCTGCCTTCCTCATTCTCTCTCCTGACCTGTTCTCTGTTTTATGCTCCTGCAGTTTACAGCAACAGTGATGCTACTTCTTGGCATTCTGGTAATCCATGATGAAAAGAACAACGAAGCACTGAAAGGCACTCAGGCCCTGCTCACGGGTATCCTGGTTCTTGGCATTGGCCTGGGGATGGGGATGAACACAGGCTATGCCATAAATCCCTCCAGGGACCTGCCCCCCAGAATCTTCACAGCAATTGCAGGCTGGGGGATGGATGTTTTCACGTGAGTAACAATTTGCTTTTACACTGCTCAGCTTACAAGGAGAGGAGATAACCCCAAGACAAAAGTCATGAAGCCTTTTATTTTTAACCAAATGATTGTATCACTGCCAAGTGCATTCTTCATTCTCAGAGCACAAAGATTGAGCATAATGGAGCCTTCACATTATGTACACAAAATTTAGGGTACGCTCATTCTCCAGTGTGGCTACCTGTTACCTGGAGATCTAAATGGTTATTACAGTGACTGGAGAGCCACAGAATGAGTCAGCTCACATGAAAGGAGGTACTTGCATCTGGATTGCTGAATAGCTTTCCTAAATTTAGAAGTCTGCATCTGTAGATGAAAGCTTACCTTTGGACATTAGCAGAGTTTCCTATCCTGCCTTCTACTCTGCTCTGCTCTCTTGAGACTTCACCTGGAGTACTGTGTCCAGATATGGAGCCCCCAACACAAGAAGGAAATGGAACTGTTAGACAAGGTCCAGATGAGAGCCACAAAGACCATCAGAGAGTTGCAGCACCTTTTCTATTAAGACATGCCATAAGACCTGGGCTTGGTCAGCTTGGAGAAGAGAAGGTTCCAGGGAATTCTTATAGCAGCCTTCCAGTATTCGAATAGTTGGAGAGGGCTTTAAAATGGAAGATGCTAGATTTATATTAAACATCAGGAAGAAAGTCTTCACCACAAGGGTGGTAAGGCATTGGAACAGGTTGCCTGGAGAAGTCATGGAGCTTCCAGCTCTGGGAGTGTTCACAGTCAGGTTGGATATGACCTCGAGTAATTTGGTCTCCTAGTAGGTGTCCCGCCCATAGCAGGCAGCTGGAACTAGATGACCTTTAAGGTCTCTTCCAATCCAAACCATTCTATGATCCTACAATTTTCATTACACTTCCACAAAGTATCCTTAAGACCTTGGTAGAGGAAATGCAGATGTTATTGTAAAAAAGGGAGGGAAAAGATGAGTGTGTATCTGACAGTCACACCAACCAAGACCACATAGACCATTTTATAAGAGAACAAAAACCCTGCCTAGAGTGCAGGTTTTCTCAGGATAGTGGGAAAAGTAACCCTCCCTCTAGCAATTACACTGCTGGATAGAAAATTTGTCTAAGCCAGCTGTAGGGCCCAGTATGTGAAGTGTTATTAGACAACTCTGCTCACACAGATTGCCTGTGAGCCATGTGCCAGCAGTTCCAGTCTGGCTCATCAGATGCCTCTTCTGTGTTTTATTTTAGAGCTGGACCTCATTGGTGGTGGATCCCAGTCACAGCTCCAGTTCTGGGAAGTCTTGCTGGTGTTTTAATCCACAAGCTCTTCATTGATCTTCACAATCAGCCTGTCCTGGACAGCAGAAATGAGAAAGGACAGCCAGTGGTGCAGACTTCTACCCTGTGACAGTCGCATTCTCCATGGACCCATACGGACCAGCTGGAGGGTAGCCAAGTGGGTAATGGACACATGCTGGAGTACTGCTGGAGCACACTGTTACTTCACACTGCAGGTGGAGAAATGAAGGAGTAGTTCTCAACAAAATCTGCTTTGCATAACCAGAGACACTAGGTCTCTGAGACATTGGGCAGACCTGGGCAGGGCTAGATCTTTTTGTGATCTGAAGAAATTATTCAATCTCCTTGTGTAAAAAATCTACAAAAAAAAAAAAAAAAAAAAAAAAAAAAAAAAAAAAAAAAAAAAAAAGCTCACATTCTGGAGAAAAGCAAAGCAGAACAAAACACCAGATATCTGTATGTTCATAAAAATTAAAATACAGGATGCAACGGTAGCAGAAACAACTTAAGAAATTTTGGTCTGGAATATTCTTTGGTAAGAGACATATAGTACACTGATGGATTATAGGCCTAGGCTTGCTTCTATCTGCTAATCTGCTATCCTAATGGTAGTGGGGCACTCCAAACTCCCTTCCCCCTCTGTCAGCAGAGATTTGAATGAAGGAAGATGAAGGCACACTGAAGGCTTAAACAGGGAACGGCAAAAGGTGCCCTTTTCCTCCTGCTTCCACATGTGTACTCACTCATGGGAAAGTCTGAACTGGAATCTGGGCTGGTAATTGACTGGATTCTCCATGCCCAGTATATATTGGCACTGGACACGTTGTCTAGGATAGACCTTATAAATAGAGTGATCAGAAAGCACATGCAGTTCTTCAGCAGTCCTGTGAGTCCAGTAAGTCCATTAGGTCCATTTGAGAGAGTTGCCTGTGAAACCTTGAGCCAGCTTCCTCTCAGAGCAGTGTACCTTGGTTTCCTGCTCACTACCCCTGAGAGAGAAGGACCCTGCCTCTGCTGTAAACTGCTGCCATTGGCAGGAAGATGCCAGCAATACAGCTTTTCTCTGCACTGCTAAGGCAGCACCGCCCCATGAGATCTGCCTCACGGAATCATAGAATCATAGAATCAACCAGGTTGGAAGAGACCTCCAAGATCAGCCAGTCCAACCTAGCACCCAGCCCTAGCCAATCAACTAGACCATGGCACTAAGTGCCTCATCCAGTCTTTTCTCGAAGACCCCCAGGGACGGTGCCTCCACCACCTCCCTGGGCAGCCCATTCCAATGCCAATCACTCTCTCTGGCAAGAACTTCCTCCTAACATCCAGCCTATACCTACCCTGGCACAACTTGAGACTGTGTCCCCTTGTTCTATTGTTGGTTGCCTGGGAGAAGAGGCCACCCCCCCACCTGGCTACAATGCCCCTTCAGGTAGTTGTAGACAGTAATAAGATCACCCCTGAGCCTCCTCTTCTCCAGGCTAAACAACCCCAGCTCCCTCAGCCTCTCCTCATAGGATTTGTGCTCCAGGCCCCTCACCAGCTTTGTTGCCCTTCTCTGGACACGTTCCAGCACCTCAACATCTCTCTTGAATTGAGGGGCCCAGAACTGGACACAGGACTCAAGGTGTGGCCTGACCAGTGCTGAGTACAGGGGAAGAATAACCTCCCTTGTCCTACTGGTGTCTGTAGACACTTTGGCAAGCTCCATTAGCATTGGACTTAGTCCTCGTGGTTCCACAATTGGATTGTAACTTGTAGTTTCCAGATTGCTGTAAAGGAGATCTAGGGACCATCTCCAAGTTCTTGACTCATGAGTAAATCCCTCAGCCTTTTCATAGGGCTCTCTATTCTGCCTCTGATTTCAAATTGAAGCAAAGCTATCTTGTGGCTTAGCCTGTTCCATTTTCTGACTTTCCCAGATTATCAAAATTGCTTACAAGCATCTTTGTGGAAATTCCCAACCGAATTAGAACCTGTAAATAAAATTGAATTAGTTTAGTATGTAGTTTGGGGGTGGGGCTTTTTGAGAAAATAAAAGTAACTCTATTTGTATAATTCCTGCCTTGTCAAGTTAATTCCCACCTAAATCACTAACACCTACTTTGGCAGAGCGCAGAGAAGAACAAAGATATTCTCAAACAGAAATCTGATTCTGGTGGGATTTTTTTTTTTTTAATGAAAGGAAGCATAAAAAATTAGAAAACTAAACTATAGAGTCTCCTGAATCCTGGCACAGCTGTGCAGCATCACTTTGGAACCCCATGCGTTACTCACAGGTTAGACTTTAACTACCAGTATTTGAAAGGAATCTGACAACTTCTGTGGCAGCATCTCCAAACCCCACCCAAAAAAAAAACCCCAAACCCAACCCCTTTTCTCCACTCTGAAGGCATGCAAACTGGGAAGTGGATGCCCTGCTCCTGCAGGAATTCTTCCATCTCCATTGAAAATAAGGAGTGGGCCTGCAACAGCCTTACAAGTTGGAGGCATCATGGGATTAAAACAGTACAGAAGCTACCTGCCCCCAGGGAGGCATCAACATTCTTAACTTTTCTAGGAAGTATTTAAGTAAGTTGGTAGGTCTGTCAAGCACATGACTGCAGTCCCAGGACTGGTGCCATGGACACACAACATGGAACTCCAAGAGTAGGAAGTGACATACTGCAGAGGAAGATGGCATTTACTGGCATTATCGGTAATTCACATCTCACTCTCAAAAGAACATATTACTGAAGCATGAGGTGAGGTGGTAGGTACTGACATCTCTGCTTCATTGTGAGAGCTGACCTTTTATTAGGGCTGCTACAGCAAATCATCATCTGCCAGATATGTGCAGCAGCTTAAGAGGGCTGAAGAACAGTAGAGGATCTTCTCTCATTTGGGGGTTGCAGAGGGCAGCTGCCAGGTAAAGCAGCAGTTGCACTTGAGGCTAGGCCCTGGGCAGTGCTGGGAGCCAGTAAAGCATGGCAGAGTTGGGGCAAATGGCTGCAGAGATTTTGAGTGGTGAGCACAGGACACACAACAGAAGTGGAACAGCTGCCACACAGCTGAGCCTTTTGGACTATGTAAATTGAACTGGGGACTTCAACTGAGCTTAAAATGGGATTAGTTAAAAGGTGCTGTAACCCATCTGTCCTCAGTGAGATTTTTGTACTGCAATAGACAAAAAAACCCAAACAAAGCAGCCTGCTTTTACCAGACATCCTCATGTACATGCTCCCAAAAGTATCTTCAAATATACAAACATGCTGGAGGAAAATATTAAAGTCTTTATTAAAATACTATTAAGCATTTACAAGGTGGCTTTGCCTTTTTGAAGGCCATATAAATACTCATGAAAGCCTCACAACATCCCTGTGAGGTAGGCTTGTCTTATGTAATGATGTGATTAATAAATAAAATTGATACTGCTAAAATAATCAATGTTTATTTGAAGTTGGTGACTGACTTTCCTGCTCAGGCACAGAATGTGTGGGTTGCTATCACGTGTTTTCAGCACACGAAGGAAGACAGTGGGAATGGTTGGATGTAACTGAAAACCAGCAGTGAATGGGTGTTCCGGAGCACTCCAAATTCCTTTCTTCTCCCCGCTACCCCTTTGAATGGGGAGGAGAAGAAAGCTTGAAAACTGCTTTCCCAGCCCTGCTCTGCAGGCTTGAAGGGAGGAACAGCAAAAGGTGCCTTTCCACAGGTGTACTGACCCGTGTGGAAGCCCATGCTGGGAATTGAGTTGGTGGTTGCCTGGCTTTTATGCCTAGTATAAAATGGCAAATGGACACTTTGTCTAGAAAAGGATAAACAGAGCGAGGGGAAACGGGTGCTAGTTTGAAGCAAGCTAGAATGTTTTGGTGAGAAGAACTAGATCACAGGCTGTGAAAGGAAAACAGTGGTGATGTCTATTTCGCTCAGAGTCTTGCTGAACAAGAAATGAAAACATATTAGATAACACTCTTGCCATTTTTCTCTCGCTTGGGCTGCTGACTGAGCAACATCTTACTCTCTAACCTCACTTTCCATTTGGCCTAACCCACTTTGTTTCTTAACCTCGTGGCTGAACCTCTATTCTTCCTTAGGACTGAGGTAAGGTTGAAAGGGATAGGGGGAAGGTGAGGGATGGTTGAGAGCCCCTCCTGGGGACTCAGGTTTCTGGGAGGGGAGTTGTGTTTCTGTATTACCTTTTACCTTGTATATTTCTGCCTATAACTGTATATACTGTAAACATCTGCTTGTATATTGTGCTAGCTGTAAATAAATAGCTTCATTCGTATTTCCGGAGCTGACTGAGCCTAATCTGGGTAATTTCTAAAGTGTGGGGGGCTGGGGAAGACCCAAACCATCACAAAAAGGCATGAGGTGGCTCCCGCCTTGAAAAAGTTCCCGCCTTGACAGAGCTCCCAACAGGACAGGTTCTTGCTGTGAAAGAATTCTCATTTTGGAACAGCCCTACTTTCGGATGGCTCCTACTTTTTACACAGCTCTTGGTTTTCCACCTTCCCTGCCTTTGGTTGGTTCTCCCCACTTGCTTAGAGTGTCAGAAGGCAGATGAGCTGCAGAGAAATCCAGCAAGGGATCATCTGCAGGGGTTTCAAGAAAATAAAATAATCCTATATTTATAATTCCTGACTCTGCCACATTAATTCCCTGCCTCTATGACAATGGGTTAAAGTGCAGTTCTAACCTGAAAAGTTACAGTACAGAAAACAGTATCAGAGGCTTTTGAGACTGTAGGATCTTAGCCATTCCCAGATTGAAAACAGAAAAGCTATTTGAATGGTCAACTTCTTGAATGGAACTTGTAACAAACCAAGAGGTTCTCCTAGCTTATGGAACTCTTAGCAACACTGATCTGTCCTGCAAGTGGAGAAAGTGGAAAAGTGGAATGAGGAATTTTGCAGCTTTTGGCTGCCTTCACAGTTATCAGAAAGGGCATCACATAGAGGTCACTATCTCCCTGGGGAGAGGGACCTGGGAGTCTGGTGGATAACAAGTTATCCACATGGCAGCAATGTGCCCTGGTGGCCAAGAAGGCCAATGGGATCCTGGAGTGTATTAAGATGAATGTGTCCAGCAGATCAGGGGAGGTTCTCCTCCCCCTCTACTCTACTCTAGTGTGATCTCATCTTGAATACTGCATTCAGTTTTGGGCTCCCCAGTTTAAGAGGGACAGGGATCTGTTGGAGAGGGTCCAGCAGAGCACTATGAGGATGATTAGGGGACTGGAGCACTGCCATATGAGAGGCTGGGGCTTTTTAGTCTTGAAAGGAGAAGACTGGGAGGGGATTTAATAAATGTTTATAAATATCTGAGGGCTGGGGGCCAGGAGGCAGGGAGAGGCTCTGCTCACTTGCTTCCTCTGATAGGACAAGGAGTAGTTGATGTAAGCTGCAGCACAGGAAGTGTTACCTCAAAACAAGGGGGAACGTCTTTACTGTAAGGGTCACAGAGCACTGGAACAGGCTCCCCAGAGAGGCTGCAGAATCTTCTTCTCTGGAGACTTTCAAGGCCCATCTGGATGTATTCTTCTGTGAGCTGAGCTAGACCGTATGGTCCTGCTCTGGCAGGGGGGTTGGACTCGATGATCTCTTTGGTCCCTCCCAACCTCTAATATCCTGTGATCTGGAAAGAAATGGCACAAATGCCAAGAACTGGTCTGGGCTGTAAAGCAAGTGACTAGGCTGGTGCAGAGACATGGAGGCCCCTGATCTCTTTTACTATGAATCTTAGAGTCAAAGTTGGAAGGAGTACAAGAAAGCGCAAAGTTTGATTCTGTGTGGAGCAGAATATATTCCTTTAGTGAGTTTCAGTCTGCTCCCACAGCATGCAAGGTCAGTGCAGGTTTCTTTCAAAGGAGACGACAGAAATACCATGTATTCCAGCATGGGTCTGTTAAAGTAACAGTGACTTGTATTTGCTTTCTTCTCACTGAGTAGGAACAAAAGCTTCTTCTCTATAGAGCAGTGACATCAAGGGCTTCTTCGTGTCTTCTGGAAAGCACGTCTGCAAGCAGCAGAGGGGGCTAAAACCAATGTTGCAGGGCTCTTTTCTCAGTCTCTAGTTTCTGCATCACTCCCATGTTGAAGCAGCTCGAGGCTGTATTTCATGCAAATGCTGCAATGTGTTTTCCATGGGCAGTCCTATTCATGCACAAGGAACCTGGTCCAAACCACTGGGACTCTGCATCAGAGAACATAAAAGCTTACTGCAAATGTTGTCCAGAGTCAGATCTGGGGGTCTCACTTCCTTGAAGAATTCCCAGCTAGTGAGGATGTCTTGGAGGAGGTCATGCTTGTGTGACTCTTCTGGGAGCCTGCTGGATGGGAGGGTGATTTCTTTTTGATCACTGGAGTTTTGTTCTTGCTTTTAAATACCTTATTGGGGTCCAGTTTGTTTACAAAGCAATCAGCTTCTTCAGAGAGGAAAGCTGTGTTGATGGTTATGGGTTTATACATGTTAAACCATTGCTGAAAGGCAGGATGGTGAGGAAAGAATATGTTAAAAGCAGACTACAGATGGACATTTCCACCCTGCTCCCCCTCACCTCCGAGACTTGATTTTAATCATACACCACACATCGATTTGCAGTTTACTGGACTGCACAGAGGGCCTTATGATAAGGATACATGAGGCTCAGCTGCAGCTACAGACCTGGAACTGCCCAACGTTCCAGAGAGGGAAGAGGCACATACCTAACATCACCTTTACTGCAGTGGAACTCCTATCAGGAACAGGTTTTGGTTTACACCACAGGAGGAAAAGTAAAGGGAGGGTCTAAAAATAAACCACATTTATTTAGATTCAGAGAAGAAGAAAAGATTAAAAACCTTGGAATTTAGAAATGGTTATAAACTGAAACCAAACTAATTGAGCTTCTCAAAAGATAGCCTCCCTCTCCCACTCTTCATACACACAATGATGCAGCTTTTTTTAGCTATTTACACAAAGGATTTTGTGTTCATTTCTCTTTGGCCTCATTTTACTAGAAGTGACTACAATGTTGGGTTTGGGCTTTTTGGTTGTTTTGGGGTTTTTCTGTTAGTTTTTTTTTTTTTGCTACTTTCCATTTGCCAACACAATGTTACACCCTGCAGTTCTCATGTCTTGGTATTTTCTTCTATTGGTTTGCCACTGGCAGTAAGGAAATAAAACTGCAGGGATTATGATATGAATCCCAGTGAAACCATCAGCAACATGTTAAACAAGGTACAAGATAGAAAAGATCAATATCAAAATGCAGACAGTAATCTCTTCGTGTGTTGCTTAATAGAAAATGGCTTTAATATACCACCCTTGAAAACCTTTAAGAATGATAATGGTTAACATACTAGGAAGATTTTAACCAACAAAGGCTGCAAATGATTATGGAATACAGGAATGATTTCACTAAGGTTTGTGAATATACCGTGTTGTGGAAGGCCAGTAGGCTTAAAATATGTCCTGGCTTGCCTCACCCTTCTGCTGATGAGTGTAGCAAGGGTAGGAGGAAAACAAAGGCTTGGGCCATTATGTCCCCTCACAAAAGTGATAAACAGGTACCCACAGGCACTTGTTAAGGTCTTGCCCAAGTCAGGGTGAGCACTTGTTGATGTCTTGCCTAAGTAAGGGTGAGCAAGCCCTGGTTTCACCTAATATGGTCAGTTTTGGCAAAGAGCCATTCTGACTGGTGAATCTCTGTGGCCAAAGTAGCCATTACACTCGGGCGAATCATATAAACGGAGATAAGTTGCAAGCAGTCAGCTCTGCTCTGGCAATGTGCTCTCTGCTCTGCTCTGCTGGGCTCTCCCTGCTACACAATAACAAGCCCTGACGTTTTGAGCTTGACCTACCTGGAAACTTAAGCACCTCAAGTTTACCAAGAGAAGGCACTGAGCGCCTCATGGTGTGGCAAAAGGTGCCATCAATATCATGCTCTCTGCACTTCTGCATGACATCCTATCCGCACCTCTGAAAACCTCTTTGCCAAGTCTGGAGTCCAAGAGTAACCAGGATCAGGGCAGAAAACATCTGCCTCTTTCCTAGCTCTCTGTTAGAGCCTGGGAAGATCTAGAAGCCTCAACAGCTATTAAAAAACTGACAGAACTCCCTTCAAGTGTTTGTGTACTGTCTGGTAAAGATAGCTTGGCCCTGGGAATCTGGAGTTAATGTTTTGTGAGCAAATACTCAAGAGCCTTTCTAACTAAATCCAAGTACCTTCTACCTTAATCAGAAAGGAATTTCTTGAGTCTCTTTACAGGACAAGCAGTATACTGAACACGAGATTCTCCTTCCAAATTAGTTTAATGTTTGTTATATTATTTCTATTTTTTTTGTTAAGTGTTCTAGATTCCCTGTTTTCCCTCTGTGTAATACTTACCATGACTACGCAAAGAATCTATTATTAAAAATTATGATCTGTGATGAGAATCCTGAATATCAAAATTAATAAATTATATTAATTTTTGGAATAAATCCTGCCCATACCAGTACAACTGACCATAACAAATAATTACAGCATGGAAGTTAAAGAAAGGCAGAGCATGTCCATATGCCAGACTACCATGTACACAGCTTTAACTGATAAAGCAGCATAGCATAACAAAGAAGACACTATAAAGAATCAAATCCTACAGCTATTGATAGATGGGAAATTGAGAGTGGTTTTAGTAAGTAGTTTTGTTGCATGCATAGGGCTGAAGTGGGACCGAGGGATGTCATGTTGGTAAGACAGCTTTTGTGTCTGGGTGAACTCAAAGACACTCACTAAGACCCACCATATCTTGTCAACATGCACTGATATTGCATAGACTTATGAGCTGTGGTCAATACTACTGTCAGATCCACTGATCCATTCCCAGACCTCTAATAAGCTGAAGGCCAAGCACAGAGGAATGGCATGATCCTTTAATAGCAGGCTTTTGGCAGAGCAGTAACAGCAATTTTAGTAATAATAAGAGGCTGGGACAGTCATGAGGCTATACTTGGAGTTCCCCTAAAACTGCTTCTAGGACTGACTGAACTGATATTGCCCCCTTTTCAGCATCATTTTTATGACTGAGGAGAATGCAAAGGAATTAATACTCTTGACAAGGCTCAAATTTATAGTCTTCCTCAGGACTTCTGTCTAATGCATACCTGGACTTCCCACTCAGAGAGCAGTAAGCTCTTGTTCATCCCTAAGCCCAGAAGACTGGTTCAGACAAAACTTGCATAACTGGGGTTGAATGGCTTTACATATCACTTGCCAGCAGTCATGGAAGTGGTTTGCTTCATCATCAAAAAAGCAAAGAAATAATTGGTACTCCACCATCTGCTATTACAGGTCAAAAGGGGACCTCAGTTCAGGTAAGAAAAGAAAGGTTAACACAATGATAGTGAATTCAATAACATCAACAAATGACTGTTAACACCCTACAGGAGAAGGACTCATGGCTCCTTCCATGGCTCAACAGGGAGGCTCATGTAGACTTACACATTGCTTGCCAAAAGATCAGATGTTTTTCCAGTTTATACTTATGTAAAATATTGGTGAGCAGGATCCTGCTGTCCTACCTTGGCCTGTGGGCT